>NC_041810.1:16049400-16365900 GCF_900964775.1 Scleropages formosus
CTTTTTTCCCCTCATACAGTGGTGCTTGAAAGTATGTGAACCCCTTGTGTCCCTTAGTTTACCACTAAATGGTTATTTAATGAGAATCGGTGTTTCTCATGTGACATAATAGGTGTATAATGACCAATTCCATATGTTGCTTTAGGGGAAATCATGTGTGTAGTAGAAACACGCAAGTAGTGCAGGTGCAAAAATAAGTGAAGCCCAAGTTGTTCTGGTTACACCAAGTAGGTCAGTAGAATCAGGTGTGTAAATCAGATTTATTCATTTTATGTTTAAGATTTTGATTGTATATATTTGTTTTAATATTTTAAACAAGTATAATGACCATCCCTGTAGGGTTCACACACTTTCACGCAGCAGTGAATTACTATAATAATAATCATAATGGTCACTATTATCATCTTAGTGGCTTTACTGCTTTCCTTTAGCAGACTATTAAAATGTAAACTGGGAAAGTCCTCCCCCTCCTGGCAATGTGGAGTATTGCAGTCAGTAGCAGGTTGAACACACACACACACACACACACACACACACACACACACACACACACAGGCTGAAACCATTTATTCCGAGCGGGTCGCGGCAATCCGGAGCCTAACCCAGCAACACAGGGCACAAGGCTGGAGGGGGAGGGGACGCACCCCGGACAAGGCACCGGTCCGTCGCAGGACACCCCAAGCAGGGCTCGAAACCCAGACCCGCCACGGAGCGGGCCCGGACCGAACCCACTGCACCTCTGCACCCTCCGCACAGGTTGAACAGTTAAAGCAAATGTACTGGAGAATCACAAAATACTGTTTTTCTGTCTCTCTTCCCACATCTGCTGAACACTTTGAGTCCTCAGCTTGATCCTGTGACGGTCCTATTGACTGGGCCCCATCAGGAATTATTTCCGCAAGGGTTTCTCTATGAATATATCAATGGAGTGTGGCTGCTTGTGACATTTCGTCATTTTACTCTGCTCTCAGCTGCTCCAAGTCACCACATTTTCCTCTCACCAGTTTCCTGGCCGCAGTTCTTCCGTGGAGCAAATGCAATTTTCCTTTGCTCAGTTTTGCCTACATCGTTTTATCACCTATTCTAATTCTTTTCCAAATGCCTCCAGAGCCTTTCCCTCCTCTCTGTATGGAACATCTTGCAAGTACAAAAGGAAAAATGGAAAATGACAGTCTGTGAGCCTTACGCGAGAGTGAGGGAAAGGAAGGGAATGATAGCTGTATACACACACACACACACACACACACACCATTTCCACTTTATATTACCACATTTAGCATCATTTTAGTGTTAAAACTAGTAAACTCTAAATGATGACACTAGTAATATCATATGAGTAATTTGTTTCTACAGTGGGGGGGGGGGGGGGGGGGGGGGGGGCGGTGGCATGGTGGCGTGGCCCTCGTCCTGCTCTCTGGTGGGTCTGGGGTTCAAGTCCCGCTTGGGGTGCCTTGTGATGGGCTGGCGCCCCGTCCTGGGTGTGTCCCCTCCCCCCTCCAGTCTTACGCCCTGTGTTGCCGCATGTGGTGTCTCCACTTCATGGGACAAGTGCTCAGAATTCCCAGGGAATTCATGGACATGCGGCTGAAGATTTTTGATGTTCAGATGGTTAGTTGGACGATCGGGTGTAGTGGAACTGGTTAACCAGTTAGTCTCCACTCAGAAGATTGAGTTGGACGGTGGTGGAACTGGTTAACCGGTTAGTCTTCACTCAGAAGATTGAGTTGGACGGTGGTGGAACTGGTTAACCGGTTAGTCTTCACTCAGAAGATTGAGTTGGACGGTGGTGGAACTGGTTAACCGGTTAGTCTTCACTCAGAAGATTGAGTTGGACGGTGGTGGAACTGGTTAACCGGTTAGTCTCCACTCAGAAGATTGAGTTGGACGGTGGTGGAACTGGTTAACCAGTTAGTCTTCACTCAGAAGACTGAACGGGTTTGGCTGGTGGTGAAGCTGACTCTTCCTACCAAACACAAAATCTTTTTGCATTTCAGCCACAGAGGAGAACAAAGTGTTCATCAGACTCCCTGGATTCCACACTTCCTGGAAGTGACTCCAGTCCACAGAAACACTTAATTCTCCTGCAATACAGAGAACTGAGCTCTTCTGCATGACGTTACAGTTAAACTTTTTCTTCGAGGTTTGCTCTGTTCTGACAGGCCGTTCACTTGGAGCCAAAGTGGCTGGAGGCCAACAGAGAACATCGACATCAGACCCCGGCGATGGGAGTGTCACACTGAGACGGGCACGGTAAGAGAGTCGAAATGAACAACAGGTTTAAAAACATAATAAAAACACGACTTTGGACTTTTCTTTCCATGTGGCCTCCACTGCAACATGTTTCCACTGGAATACAGTACAGATCCCAGACAGGTGGAGCTCGGCTGAAACGTGAATGGGGGTAGATCCACGAGAAAAAGGTTTCTGTTTGTATTTCTAGAGTCTCCCCGAAACCGTCCAAGCTCCACCCACAAATCCGTGGTATCGTTTAAAAGAACGGCACATCGTGACTCAGTACTGCAGCGTGTTCGTTTTGGGAGATGCACTTAAAAATGTGTCCTCTACGGCGGACAAAAATGAGCACCTGGGTCAAGTGAGGCTGTTAGTCCAAAACCTCATCTCCAGAACACTGCAATAACACATCTTGAGGGACGCGGTGAGGTTCCCGTATGCTTCATAGTCACATGAGTGGACCTGTTTCTTTCTTCCCTCCAAATACGCTTTAATGCACCGTATTTCAAAACGATACATTTTTCCAAACAGTTTGGCAAAATTGAAATATTCACATGCAAGATCTCAAACCATAATCGTAAGGGAAACGCTTTCTTTGTCGATTGCTTGTCCTGAACTACGTATAAGTACTTGAGGAGAGACCATTTGCCGATGCTTTTTCTCCATTTGGCTCTTAAATTGGGACATTTATTGTTTGTTTTAGAGCTTTGTGTCTTTCAGCAGGTCTTTACGTCGTACCAAATACGAAAGAGCGCTTCGACTACTGGGTAAATGCATTAAACTTATCGTTATCTTAAAGCGAATGGGTGGTATTCTTTAGGAGCAGGTTGTCAGTCTGGGGTAAAATGGGTCAAAAAGGCAACTGGGCTTCGGAAGGACAGCGAGGAAAAGTAAAAAGTCGAGGGCTAAAGTTCAGCGGGAGACAATGGCGGAGACGTGAGGCAGCCGACGGGGACTCCGTCACCGGGAGAGCGGAGGGTGGTTGCGGGGGCTGTGTGATTGAGCGCACTCAGCAGAAGAAAGGATGCAAACAACGAAGGGCTGGGGTTAAAACACACACAAGAGCATAAGTGGCACAGCAAACAGACGGATGAGAAAAGACACTCGCTAATGGGAGGGTGGGGAGGATGGACACCGGGACTTTGTGGCGGGGGCTCGTACACAGAAATGGAAATATCACATATGATCATTTAGTCCACAATATCACAGGATACATACTATAAAATACTGGCATTATAGCAAACACGATAATTAATCACTGTCATTCCTAACAATACGATTCAATTACACAAAGGAATAAAAATTTTCTGTCAATTTTTTTGCATTTTCCCATATTAAATATACTTTTGGGGTAAGTTCGTACTCTATATTAGTTTTTTGAAAAATATTACACATTCTTGAAATTAGCTCATTTTGGCACCAGGTTCCAAGCACCAAATATTCCAGTACTTTTTAGGACCTGATGCTTTCTAGAATGTTTGGTACTTTCCAGAATGTTCTGGTGCCATCTAGACTCTTCCAGTGGCTGTAAAGTACCAAACTAAAACTGACACTCTAGAAGGACTAGTGGTATTTTTGTAATCAGTAAACTTTAACTAATCGTAATCAATGCAAATTTCCACATAAGTAAGAACTTTGAAAAATGTTGTTGTGTTTTGTTATCATTGAAATGAGTCACGCATTTTACAATTAGCACTTCTTCACATGTTCTCATTTTCACATACCTAGACCAGGGAAGTTACATTTGCTGAACTTCTCTACAGGATTTTAAAATATGAAAATGAAAGAAGTGAACCCCCTTTACACGTGTGCATTCATATGCTTATTTTCGACAGCATTGTTTTCCGGTTTTGTGTTGTAAACGTTATGCGCTCAGCGCCTCATCTGCTATATGTTAACGCGGATGCAGTTTTGGCCCCGTTCACGCAAGCAGTTATGCTTTTAAGGCGCACGATAAATTGAAGCATGTGTGGTCACGCTTTCTTGTTTGGGTGCAAACACTGCACGCCAAAAAGGGGCCGACAGCCGCTGACTGCATTGTGGGAACCGCTCCGGAGGACTGGTGCTCGTGGTTTCTCAGAGCATGACAGTGATGGAGAGAATCACCCGCTACGGGACAAGACACCACGGGGAAAACATGTGCAAAGTGTCTCTCGGAATCAGTACCAGGCACGTTTTAAAAACTCGGATGTACAATTTTACAGTCCAGGCATGTGATATTACCTATATGTCCACTGCATGTCTGAAACATATAGGGTGTTGTGCCTTTCGTTGGTGGTCACAGTGTGATTATACCTTTGAAACATATACTTTTTAGTCGTTTCTTTGCGAATCACTGCCCTGGAGAAGGGATACTTTGGAAAAGTGCCATTATGTAAGAGATAAACCACAATCTTACCACCAAAACCATGGCATAAAAAACTCTGCTGCCTTAAGCGTTAATCGCACTAGATCATACGATCAGAAATACTAGAATGCTGTATTTTTATGTAATAGTTGCAAAATGGCCATGTTTTTCTGAACATTCTTGGGGTTTATGATGCTATATTTCACAGTTGCCTAGTGGATGATTTGACAGATTTTGTAATGCACCAGTAAGAAAAGCAACAGCACAGCCCCAAACATGACAGAAACAGCCAGAAAAGTTGTGTTGTGTTTCACAGAGTCACATTTGCCTAATTAGAAAGCATTTGTCCCAGCAGATGGAACAGGTCCTGTACACGGGACAGCCAGTTTGCATGGTAAAACCCCACAATCCAGACACAGAATTACACATTATCGCTGTTAACTTTATAACTGGTAAACACAAAAAAGCAGTTAATTTCTGAATATCCTCTAGAGCTTGATGTTTTTCAGTGTAGGAGAATATATTACAAGTTTATTTTCTACAAAAAAATTCAAGGGAACATGCAGAAGCACATGGCACAGCCATGGGCTGACCACAGCACTTATAAACACGTTAAATGACTGTTTTCAAAGACTGCAAACCCAAAAACGAAGACTGCGCTACATTTGTCAAATTAGTGCAAGTGCTCTTATAATTCTCAGCAATGCAAAGATACAATATATCAGTCTCTTAATACATAACAAGGAAAATGTAAAATAAAAATAAAGTTTTTAATTACCTGCATTATGAGCTTTTTGCTTGGTGTTAGCGGCGTATGTATGAAATCTGTGCGGGCAAAACAGAAATACATTTAATGGTACAACGGCAGAGCCTCTTTTAGGGTTCAAAAGTGTATTTTTTTAAATTCCTGAATGCAAGTGCTTTGTGTTCAACCCCCATAAAATGTTGTTTAACTGCTGAACATTGCACATGTCACCTCTTTTCATGTGGAAGCAGTTTCACGTCAAATCTGTGCTCACCTGAACGGCTCCCATACAGGTGGGAAATAACAAATTTTAAATATGTGAAACTGGCTAAGTATTACATCAATTTCGATATATATTCCAATGATTCATTTTATTATTTGTTACTCTGTAAATAAATTTTAAATATACTCTTTATTGTATCCATTGCCTGTTTTCAAAAAAAAAAAAAAACACATATATTCAATAATATATTTTGAAATATTTTGTTTACCCTTACAGGCTCCCTTGGTCTTGCTTCTGTTATTACTTATTCTACTTGTTGCATGTCTCTATATTCTTTTTGTGCTTGAGTGTATATTAGGTGCGCCGAGATAACTTTGCCCGTACAAACATACATTGAGTTCAGCCGAATATTTAAAAATTTTCTCGTGCTACCATGATTAGGAATCTTTTCCTATGAAAAACCAGCACATTTCAGAGCAGATCACCAAGTGAGCAACCTGCATATTGTGTGTAACCTTCTGTGGCTCGGGAAACAAAGCGAAAAAGAGGGGGCAGATCGAGCGCCTGCCGCCGCCTGCGCGTTTTCTCCGTGTTTGCCAGCAGACAGATGCGTGTGGGAGGTCAGCCGTCCGGGGTGCAGCGGGATTTCCACGCGAAGACGTCAGTCTGTCCTGCACTTTGGCCATCTGTCCAAGAAACACGGGGTGTGTGCTCCCGGGATGAGTGGCGGCCTACTGAACTGGAGGAGGAGGAGACTGAGGACATCTGTTCTGCCCATTCATCGGCAGCGCCCGTTGCCAAGCGAAAGCACACGGGGCGACCGAGGTCCCGCCAGCTCGAGCGACGTGCGTGTTCCAGTAGCGCGCTGCAGTCCACAGCGTGCGGTGCGCAGTCACACCATAGAGATGCAGCTTGTCTTATTACCAGGACAAAAGCATCTGGACTGACAGGGCAAGAGTTCCCACAGACCACACCGCAGGCCACCTGGGTGATGTGCGCAACCCCCTTGAGCCCCAGTGCACTTAGTCTTGTTCTGTGCTCTGTCTCTGTGTCACAACTGTCACTCCCAACAAACAAACCCTGTGTTCCGCTCACACGTCCTCTTCTCCAAACGTGTAAATGCAGCACGAAGACGTTTACAGCTACCGTAAGAATGTTTATGCGTTTTGCTCCCGCCTCAGTGGAAACAGCAATTATATATCCAGTCTAGGCTAAGTGGGAAGGTTAATACAGCACAAAAAAATGATACCTCCAAAGTTTCCCTTTTGGAGAGGCCTGGGAGGGCAGTGGGCCCTTCTGTAAGGATATAGGAATGGTCAATAAGCAGTTTGCATTTTTCTTTTATGCGTTCATCGCAGAATCTTCCAGTGGACTTATTTTCTTGTCAGTTATGTGTAACTGTGGTCCAGGTGGCTTGTGTTGTACAGGTCTCTTAGAACAACCACTTTTTAGATTGAAACTATCTGCTCCCTGAAAAACCTGCAGCTGCCTACAGTGCTCCTAGAAATAACACTGCAGTCATAATGATAATAATGAAAATAATGGGATACTCTGATTACTAATGATTTCCATTTAAAGCCAGTCTGATGGTCTGGTCTAGACTCCTTAAGGCCATTCATTTTTTAATTTTCTTTCATGCTTCAGTCAGCGCCTTTATTTAATTAAAACAAAAGGCATAACAGCATGCAATAGGTTATCCGTCTGTTACTGAAGGGTTGTCTTGCGACTCGACAAGTATTAGATTTATAGTTATGCCACGTAAAATGACGTTATTAACAGGCTGCCATTGATAGTGGATAGTGTCATCTTTTTCCCCCTTCTTCCAGAAAATCTATAATTTGCCTGTACTGCGCTAATTTAGATTAAACGAGGCCTGCAGATGTCTCCTCGTGGAATCACGCCTCCGAAACCATCAGTGGACCGGGTTCCTCACTGGATTACCTGTGTTTGAGCAGAAGATTGACACTAAACCAGCAATCTCATCATCATCACTAACTTGTATTATTTTCCCGTGCGCCGGGAGCGCGAAAAGAGGGACTTTTGGCGCCGATCGAGTCCCGAGCGCCACTCTTGTGTATTTCACAGGAACAGGGCGAGATTAAGGGTCTTTTCCCGCAGTTCCGTTCGGTATTATTCTCTATAATTGGCTGCAGTGCAAACAGTCGCTGTTAACAGTTGATGAAAATGAGTCCAGTAACGCGTTTACTCTGTGGGTGATGCGTCTGTGGAAGTGAATGAGACCATGGATGAATGGATGGATGAATCATGAATGCAGCAAAAAAAAAAAAAAAAGCGCCTTCCAGAAAATCATAACTCAACCCATAACTCTACATTTCTTCTCATTTATAAAAATTAGCCGAAACACAGAGGGGTTCAATTTTGATTTACGGGACGTTATGTAAATACTATAAAATACTATGAAAGGGCCACACGGCAAGCTTCCTACTGAACATAATTAATTTAATCGTACAGAATTGGGAATCTTTCTCTTAGTTATTCTGTACAGTTTCCTGTATCACGGTCAGTCCAACAATAAAACCAGCAAGTGGAAAAAATAAATACACAGTTAACCTTATTAACGCTTCGAATCTGACCGGCAAGCGTGTAACGCTAACGATAATTTCATATTTAAAATGACACATGATACATTTGTGGGATCTATTATTATTATTATTATTATTATTATTATTATTCCGAGGGAAAGGTAAAGGCCTACCTACATCATCATGTCTCAATTCACACAGATTCTGAATTTATCCCTTTCATCGCGAACGAACCACTATGATTCAGTATGATCTCAGGTTATTAAAAATTATTCACCTAAGTATCCTTCTCGGCTCCTGAACTTACTCTCCAGCCACGTGAGGAACTTATACAGAAACGTGGTTTTCCTGCAGTCCATCGATCAAATATGAAGTAGAAGTAAACAGCTCTTTCAATTCGCCAAAAATAAATGTACTATTCATTTGACTTGCTCTAATACTAGTGATGCTGTGTAGTTTAAACATGTACTTCAAGAGAGGACGTAGTTTGTGTGCTTGGCTTCCAGTTTATGAAGACATTAAAGTGCTGCAGTGTGTGTAACAGTGTTACTGTCTTACCTTAATGAGGCGCGCGCGCTGAAGCAGGAGTGTGTGCGGAGCGTGGAGAGCGTCTCTTTTCCAGTCTGAACACACTGCTCTTTTATTCACCCCGGTGTTTATTAGGATGTGTATTGAGTGGCAGACTTGTTTGCTCGAAGGAAAGGCCTTCCTTTTGTCGGCCATTCTCTCTCTGCAGACCAGGGTGCGACCCCCCCCCCCCCCCTCCCCGCCGTTTAAAAAGGATCAAGAGTTCAGCTTCTCAGCGTGAAGTTTGCCCGAGTGCAGCCTTACGCGTGTTCTGCTGTAAAGGTTACCCACAAATAACCCAACTGCTAAGTATAAATCGAAGAGAAAGGTCCTAAATATAAATAAATATAAGGGTTCCAAGTGAGGAGCTGAGATTCGCACCGCGGCGCAGTTCATGCGGACCCTCGTCTCTCCCCGGCGCGGTTATTAGCGAAGGGACCCCCCACGCCGCGCGCATTCTAATCAAATTCTTCATTACTGGGGTAAATTAATACCCTAGATCGGTGCAGCAAAATCAGTAACTTGAAGAGGTATGAAATTGTTCACACTTACTTACCGAAAAAAGTGGCAAAGACAGCTGAGGATGTCGGACGGCGGGCGGTGTCCGCGCATGAGAATGAGTCGCACATACTGTACATGTACAGTTCCGTCGCTTCCTCAGTTCCACTGCACTTTTAAAAGCCATTTAAAAATTGCCGGTCGGGGAGGTGAAGTGTTTGCAGTGGACGATGCCCATGTCTGGGGGATGGTTTCCTCCGGATTCGAGTGTCTCCAGTCCCCGATGGAAGAGTCAGAGCGACGCACCGCCTCCCGCTTCCCGGACCGAATACCTTCCATTGTTTCGTGCGGCAACTCCTTCACTTTTAGTTTTACATTCCAGCTATTGCTTTCTCATAAATAACTAGTATGAAGGTATAAATACGGGGTTAGTGTTCTTATGCACTTCCTGCGCCGAATCCGAAACCAGAACTGGACAGTAATCTGTTGTTTTTACTGAATTTTTGCAACCATTAAAAAAAAAAAGTTAACCTTTCGCCTTAACTTTGAAACTGGAACTGATTTATCGGGTCTGATTAGATGGTTTACATTAAATACTTCCATTAATAAAAGTAAAGTTAATCTTTTAACCGAAATCCCAGAAAAGAATTGAATTAATTAAAATTGGGATTATTTACATTCAGATCATTCAGATGCGAGTGATTAGGCGCTTTATCTTTTAAACTCGAGGCTAATTCGGTGGTTAGATTTATTCTGGACGTTTTTAAATAAGATCTATGGCAAAACATGCCACGACTGGCCTGTCACAACTGTTACAACGCGATATATATTTTTTCTTTCTTTCTCTGTCTCTCTCTCTTCCCCGCGATGTTTTTGTTGGCTGAATGTATTTAATTACGAGAGCAAACAGTTTTCACGCGGACGCAGAGTCACGTTTACTCTGCCCGATGCCAAATTAGAAGCACTTATTAGGATAATGAGCACAATGATCTTAACAAGGAAATTAATTGTTGGAATGTTCTTGCACTGATGTGTTATTTTTCCTCCCCACAAATTCACCTTCTCTAGTTGTGGGAGGTTTTTTTTTTTTATTGTTTTCCTGCACATTTACAATTCATCTTTTGTGTATTCCCACCTTATTTCAAGCGTCGGTGATCAGACGTAGCCAACTAAGATAAGCCCATGTGTGTATCAGACTGGGACAGCCCCCCCCCCCCGCCCCCCCACACACACACACATACACACACACACACAATGTGTATTGGGTCCAGAAAAGCCATCAGTGTAATCGAGAAATGTCACCTGTTTCTTTTAAACGAACTACATAAAGCGCCCGTATAATAAACCACAGAAACCTTCATTCAAACGTGCAAAATATTTTTGAACAATATATTTACTTCCATTAAATAAAACACAATATTTTATTATTTTTTTTTGTTGTTGTTGAAAATCGAAACAAAATTCCGTACCAAATAGTATACACAAAGCAAATTCTATTTAATTTCGCTGGAACATTTGATGCGTTTTAATAATCAAGGTTTCCTACTCTAAAACCGATATTCACACAGACATATAATAATAAATTTATAATATGTTAGAAACACACAGTTGGTGCGTGTAGTATATACATTCCCTT
Organism: Scleropages formosus; assembly: GCF_900964775.1. Taxonomy (NCBI): domain Eukaryota; kingdom Metazoa; phylum Chordata; class Actinopteri; order Osteoglossiformes; family Osteoglossidae; genus Scleropages; species Scleropages formosus. The sequence goes on from NC_041810.1 coordinate 16,060,192, forward strand.
TTTTTTGCAAGCAAAAACATTACGTTTTTTTTTCTTTTTTCCACATGCTTTGTTAAACTGAACCTTGGAAACACTGAGGAGCAAAGAGCATTCGTTTCTTTCTTTTCTTTTTTTTTTTGTATAAAATGAAGATGACATTTCCATATTTACAGCATTTCAGTCTATTAGTGTCCATACTCGGGAACTTCAAAATAACGTTATAAAATAAAAAATATCCAGTCGAAGTGGGCACTCACTGGCGAAGCACAAAAATACTTATGGAGTGAATGTCTAGTACTCGTAGGTTCCACCTTTCAGTTGAATATGTTCCATGATTTTCGCTCGAAAATCCATCTCGGGGTTACAGCTCGTTTTCAGTGGTTTTAGTCGTTCTAGTGCCATTTCATAAGGAGAGACGAAAAGATCTGTAGTCTCTGTGGGGTCTCGTGCCTGCGGAGCGGCTCTTGTGGGGGGTCCCGGGTTACACTGGCCTGTCCACCGCGTACTGGCACGCGCTCAGGTTCGAGGCCGGGTTCTGCACGCTGGCGTATCCGAAACTCGAGTGCTGCTTGGCTTTCAGTCTCAGGCTGGCCAGACTGGAATTGCAAGTGTCCCTGTACACGTAGGGGGGAGTCGGGGGGGCGTAGGGGCAGGCCGGCGTGGGCACCCCCGAGTTCAGCGACGGGTTGCTCAGGTTGTTCAAGTTATTGAGGCCGTTGAGGCTCGAACCCGGCACTCCGGTCACCGCCGAGGGCACCATGCTGGACGACATGCTCATGGAGGAGATGGAGTTGGGCGGGGAGAACATGGCCTGGGAGGACAGCGGGTTTACGTTCATGGAGTTGAAGAAGGGGAAGCTCTTGGTGGAGAGCGAGGCCGACGTGAGCCCCTTGGCCGCCCAGTTGTTGTACGTGTAGCTCGGGTACATGTCGTCGTAGGGCTGCATGAGTCCGTTGAACTGGGGGCCGAAGCCGTTCTTGCACAGCTCGGCCTGCTGGTTCCTCTCCCTCTTCCTCCACTTCGCCCGGCGGTTCTTGAACCACACCTGCGGCACAAGACGGCGCATTAATTTCGCGCACACCGCTGCGTCGGCGCATAGCGCTTTAAAAATTCCGTGCGCGCGCAAAGCCGCAGTGAAATGACTTAAAAAACAAAAAAAAAAAAAAAAAAAGAAAAAATGGGGATGCTGAGTGTAAACACCTCCTCCTGTCAAAATGTGAACTGGAGAAGCGGTTAAAAAAATATGGCCCGGCGCTTGAAGAATCGGGCGTTATAGTGCATCATTAATCGGATTAAAATTAATTTGAACGATGTGCCGGATCGCACACTGCTCTCCGTGTCCCACCCGTTTTCTTAGTCTGCAAGATGTAAATAGGTGTCTGAGACCACGTCCACCCCACCGAACAATGTCAATGTGCAGCAGTCCAATACACATACGCCATGGGCCACTTGGTCACCCGTCTCCAGATGTGTATTCTAATGCAGCCACGGAATCTGATGTCCATTCCGTCTCAACATCCGTCTTTGTCGCTATGTTCACTCAAGGGGTCGCGAACCTAATCATAACCATATAGTCTACCCGCGTATTAAAATGTATGGTTTAAATTACCAACCCTTTTGCGCTATTTATTTACCGCCTCTCTATTCTTCAGCCATTTGTAAAAATCATGCTGTCATTTTTTTTTCTTTCTGCAGAAAACTAACAGTGGAATAAGCGTTTATATTAAATAGCATTGAGCACGTTCATGTCGTAAATTCCGTTTAAAAAAAACACCCAGTAGGTAATTATTAACTTATTTCCCGTGCGCGTGCTCAAGTGCTTTATAATCATTGTTATCTTTTTTTGTATTATATGCATTTAAAACCACAAGTTACCCCAGGTGTCTGATCGGAAGCTCCACCGTGATCACCACAATATGACGGAAAACAGAATGTTAGGAAAAAAAAAATATATATGGTCATGCTGTTTTATGTAATTTTATTTCGTTTGTCGCGCTCACCCTGACTCTGGCTTCCGTGAGGTTGGTCCACACGGCGATCTCCTCCCTCGTGGACATGTCCGGGTAGCGGTTCCTCTGGAACGTGGCCTCGAGCTCCTGGAGCTGCTGGCTCGTGAAGTGAGTCCTCTGGCGCCGCTGCCTCTTCTTCTTGGACGGGTCGTCTGAGGGATCCTCGTTCTTGCTCTGCGTCTTTTCCTTCTCTGCGGGGATCAACACACTTTGTTTGTCATCGTCGCGTGTCAGGAAAACGGCAGGAACGTTCAGTTGTGTTTCTTGAAAAGCGAAATGCGTGAAATTGCACAAATATCCCTTGTAAAAAATCGCTCGCGTTGAAAACATTTAACATAACATCCGAAAAAACATCTATTTCAGTATTTTACACGGAAACTGCCCCTAAGCAGAAGGGTGAACCAGACACTACATGTCAGTAGCAGCATGTGAGTTAAGTCATTAAACTGTACTTAAATTATAAAACAGAAATTAAAGACAAGCGCGTAAGCTTTGGTTTGTACTGAAATGTGATGTTACCCTTGGTATGGTACTAATACTTTGTACCAGTAGTATCGACGTCTGCATTGGTAACAATGTCTCACGACCGAAGCATTTGGACAAAGTCCGAACGCGTTTAAAAAAAAAAAAAAAAAAAAAAAAAGAAAAAAAAAAACACCAGAATAATCCAGTTATTAAGTATGTATCGAAATAAAATATCCAACTTAGCGTAAACAGCCATCAACACACACTTGTTCATCGATGCCACGATGCAAGAAGTATTTGCACGCACAGAAGCGGTTACTAAGTGAACGCGCCGGAGGACATGATCATCATCTATTGTTACAGAGCGCACGGATCCGCGTGTACGGCGGTAGAGGCGCGTGTTTCTACCGGGCTTACCTAGTACAGACTCTGGGCTGGAGGTGTCCGAGACCGTGTGCACCTCCAGCCGGTGTTTGGAGTCTGCAGACCGCTGCAAGGGCTGCAGACCAGAAGCCATGGCCAGAGCCGTGTGCTGAGACGAGATGAGTTTATTCCCGACAAGATGGGGGTCCAAATTCAATGAGTCCTTCATAGAGTTCATCGATAACAAGACGAAAGGCTTTGGTTTTAGCAGATTAAGTTCCGCAGCTCGAGCGAAATCTTCCGACTGGGACGAAAGCGGAGGATCTGGTGATCGGGATTTGCGCGGCGCGGCTTCTTCAATAAATAATTTTCACAACTCTGCTTAAACGTGTTAGGACGCCTTAAATCAAAGCCCTAGCAAGCGCTATCAGTATCAGGGAAAGAAAAAAAAAAGAAGAAGATTTCTAGAGGAATCTGAAGCGAATCATATCCCGGTTAACACTGCTAGTGGCTGTGAGTATCGGAGTGACAGGGACAGGTAGGTGATATTATATCCAAATGCGCACACCCCAGAACGCTCGCTCCTCATCTCAGCTGTTCCCTCATCCCTGTTTGTCCAACTGAGCCACTTTTCTAGGCCTTGACGTCACTAAGCCCCGCCCACTCCCTGACAGGCTGTCACACTCGCACATGACGGCTTTCCCGGCCAACGGGAGCCGCGCAGCTTGGAGCGAAAGCGGAGAGGGCCGCCAATTGGCGTCTGCGGGGTAGCTGCTTATGCGGCCCCAGAATAAAATCCACCCCCCCCCACCCCTCCCCCGGGCCTGGGTGTAGGACAGGAATCTGTGGTTGAAGCACGCCGAACTAGAGCCTCACAGTGTCCATTAAAGAAGGTCCTGTTACAGAGTGCGGCTCCAAAATGCCCACTGTCATGTATGGCAGCACAGCTGGAACAATGACACCCCCATTACTGCGGTCTGGTTAATCAGCTCCTCAGCGCAGCTCCTCAGCGCTGCTCCCCGAACCAAACGGCAAAGACAATGACGCGCCAGTGTGAAGAACACCGACTGTCACGCTTCGAGTTGGCAAAAGCGCCTATTGGAATACCTTTACTATACTGACATCACTCCACTGTATTTTAAAAAAAAAAAGACCAGTGTATCGTTGAAATATTAGGAGAATGATATACACACATAAAAAAAAAAAAACAATAAAACCAAATGTATAATCCATTAATTACATAGTTAACTACTAGACGAAAAAAAAAAGCAAAGCCAGTTGTAATTCTTCGTTTATTATATATAACATTTTCGAAGGTAAATGAAGAATTAGAACTAACTGGCTTAGCATTTTTTTCGTCTAAATACAGTGGAGTGATGTCAGTATCTATATATATATATATATATATATATGTATGTATTGTATATACTCACACACGCACGCACAGTTTGCGACTTATATACCGCACGAATTGACCTTGGTTAGGACTAAGACAGGTAATGTACAAAATGTTCATATTACAAATCGGACAGTATCACAGCGTAACACTTGCCCTCTTCCTATGATCCTTTTGCAAGAAAAGAATACATGAAGTAAAAATGTAATAAATTTGGATTGGTGATTTCGGCGTATTAATTTATTCGGGACCTACTAGTTATCTGGTGTTTAAATTAAGTATTTCATCCCTTCTTGTTGGCAGGGAATCCATCGCTCCGACCCCACAGAGTTTTCCAAGGAGCCAGCGCTCTTACATTTCTAGTGCTTTTTAATCTGATAAGACCCTCATTTGCTTAAGTCTTTTTAAACTGGGGGTTTAGTGGAGTTTTCGCAGTTTTTCGAATGAATTTACCTTAATTCCCCCAAGATAATAAAATGTAAAGTAAATATTTCCTTTGCAACCACGCAGGAATGGAGATGTAAAATGCTTATGCATTCTTCCGATAGTTTTTTTTTTTTTTCACCCTCATTTTTGAATAGCCCATATCTTGCACAGAGGGTTAGTGTAAATAAAACAGAGGTGTTTCCTTCATAATAGCCTGGCTTCTGCTCTGCTAACATTTTGACAGGAAGACAAATGTCTCAGTTTTGCCACAACAGCCAGCAGAGCCGCGCAAGTCAGACGTGACCAAAGTATCTGAACACACAAGTTGACTGGTGACGTTCAAACATTTTCATTTCTCCTCACCTGCCTTCATATCGACCCGTGAAACACTTCTACACCGCTCTACCGTCTCTTTTTAATTTCCATTTAGGGATAAAGACACATCAAACTTTGCCATTCAGTGGCAGAACTTCGCAATTTAACGGATTTCATTGAGACAGAAGCAACAATTGCGGAATATGTATGTTCTTTTTAAAATGTTAGGAAGAATGCGCAGCGCACTGTGTAAATGTTGCCCCGGTGTGTAATAAGAGGACTGATTCACGGGGCCTTGCTGTGCTCGTTAAGAAAGTGTAAAGTGCGAAATATTGAGCCCTCACTCCATCACATGGCCTGTCCTCACGTTATTGCACTAATCCCCCGAAAACCCTTCATATACACACCTCATTTGCATTCTTGCACACAGAGGTGGGAGACCTGTCAAAATCTGGCTGCTCAGGTCTTTTACAGTGAAGTAACAGTATGAAAGAAGTCTTTACTAGTTTCTTTAAAAAAAAAAATCAAAGTCAACTTCTTATTCATATACAGTAGTTTATATAGCGCTTATAGACTATCCTTGTTATTATAGAGCTACTGCTTGTACTGAATAAAAAAATCTACAACAAAATGAACTAATTCTAATTGCAGAAATATGTACATTAAAGTTTTAATTTCTTAAAAATAAAAAAATAGTAACATTTCGTAATTCTCTCTATACGCCATAACCTGTTCGATTAATCGACATTCCCGTTTGTTTCTTAGTTTCTGTGATTCTTGTGATTTTGCATTTTTATCATTCTTATTATAGGTTTTAGTTACCAAATGACGTGATTAGTTAGAATACAATTCCCTGCAACGTGTATATACCTGCTGGCTACACTTTTTACCCCAAAACGATGTAAAATCGAATACATTAATCAAAAGTCAAAAGTCTGAATTACCATAATGAATAGGGGTGCAGAATTCGTTTTTTTAAAGCATATATGTGTCCTTTAAGAGTCGAGGAATAATTAAAATGCGTGCAATAAAATATTATTCCTGCAAAGAATATATTTCAGAAAAAAAAGTATTATTCCAGAAATCTTCATTATTTCAGAAACCTTCATTATACCATAAACTTGAAAATCCACTTGACGTGGTACGGATACCGGCAATTCGGGCGAAAAAATTATGAAAATAATGTTATTAATCCGTAATAATTATTTTGTATCTCCTCGGCTACTTATTGTTGGACAACGTTGGACAACCTCGCTCATTTAATAATTACACAGGTAACTTGTTTATATGAACACAAATGGTGATTTCCATTCTAGAAATTAATTTTAAGTGTTGTCCGACAATCATTGGAACCTGTTATGCTTGAATGATTCCGAAGTTTGGAATGTAATAGTAGATTTAGACTGGATTATTGCTCTTGTCTTTATTTCTTACTTTTAGCGTGCTATCTCTCCTTTTTACGGATTACCGCGCGCGCTGTGCTACGGAGGGCCCTTAATTACCCATTCAGTCAATATTAGGGAGACGACAAAGCTTTTTACATAGGATTAAGAAGACATCACATTCTTCCATTAGTATATTCCTCCTCACGAATAAGCTTTCATTATACATTTAGTTTTCCCTGGAGTCAACCTAACAACTGCTGCATAAATTAAAGGGATGGAAAACTGAGCAAAAAAAAAAAAGATCACCAATAAAGAAATGGTCTGAATGTCTTTGTGTTCTAGTGTTCACTTCACGTCAAAGTGGCGCGCATGGATAATAATAATAATAATAATAATAATAATAATAATAATAATCCTCTAAGAAAATGCACCCAAAGTTCTCAATCTTATACCAATGTGGAACTAAAGCACCGAATGCAGTATAAAAGATGCTGAATCTGTTGGGAATCAGAGCTGTTTAATATGCTACCTGTTCACCTACACTACAATATGCCATGGCGCGTCAGTTATAGTATACATTACATCGTTTCCTTTACTTTTTTTATTCCTTTACTCGTTCGTGGCTGTCATATTCATACTGTCCTTGCAGAGCGCCAATAGAGGAAATGTCGGGGAGGGCGTAGTTCTGTATTAATGGAAGAAATAATAATAATAATAATAATAATAATAATAATAATAATAACACAGTATCCAGATTACTCTGTAGTTTTGGTCCCTTATCACAAGCAGACAATTTAATAGCAATTACAGTGCAAATGCTGTCACGAACTGTATCATTATGAGAGCGTCCTCTTCATACCCTTGTGCTTTTTTTTTGTAATATCGCGAACTAAACACACCTCAACCGCGCAGAGTGTCGCACAGCGATGGACAGACCTGTCCTCCCAGGAGATTCCCTGCACCTCTCTGCCTCTGCCGCCAGGGACCGCTCTAACACAACTTTACATCTGCCCAAGTTCCTCTCCAACCTCAGCCGAGAAGGAAGACCAAAAAAAGATGACACACATTTCCTTCCGTTTTCCTTGAGTAATAAAATAAAAATAAAAAATAAAAAATAAAAAATAAAATAAAAGAAAAATAAAATAAAATGTTCCGCTTCAATTCGAAGCAAAAGTGCAGTTATTGCGGCACATACTCACCCAGCTGGGCACATGTGGACGCAAGTTTGCGGCAGTGGGAGTCCATTATGGTGTCTCTACTTCAGCCTCTGAAAAACATTTCTGATATTACTAAACATTATTGTATCATATCATAATATAATATATACATTCCTGGGCACGACATCAGTCGTCTATCGCAGAGAAGTAATAATAATTTTAAAAATAGTAAGAACGATGGGAATTTTAAAAAAAGAGGAAAAAAAAACAATTTTAAATAAATATGTAGACACTGGTGTTCTAAATAAATAAATAAATAAATAAAAAGTGTGCAGGACACGCTGCCTCCGCGCTGTACGTGCGGTAAAAAGGGGCAGCAGTTTAGTGATTCTACAGTAAAATCACGGGATTAGTTTCTGATTGAGATGTCTGTCGGTGGGATATTACAAAATTCATTATCACAGCTCTATACTAACTCGATATGAAGTAACACAGATGGGATTTTATTAGTCCAGGCTTCCCTTGTTTGCTTATGATAATTTAAGTTAGAAATTTGCATGCAATCATGCTGTTAATCGTTTTTCCTCATTATTATTATTTTTTTTTTAAATTTGTGGATCCGCGCCGAACTGCGCTCTGCTTCAGCTACATCTCTGTTATATTTCACTGAAATTAGGTATTATAGCTGATGTTTTACATGGCAGGTACCTGGATAGTACCTATATGATTAACACTGAGACGAACAAAACCGCTGCATCTTCCCTGTTGCTGCGCGAAATTAATTCTGAATGTGGCTCACAGTGTTGGTCCTTTTCATAGCTTGGAAAAACAGAAAAAATTTCCAAAACAGAAATGCTGCTCAGTTCAAATATGACTTAAACGGTGTAAAACCCAACAATGTACTGAAAAGTAAAATAGCCCGCGTATTATTTCAGTGTAAATGTTCAGTTTCTTCACTGTGTACATAATGTTAACGTGTAAAACACTCTCTGCTTTTAGTAAAATTATTTGTAATAATATTATATTTTTGACGAGCAACATCATTTACATAGTCAGTAACTTCCCAATTGTTAGTTCTGCTGAGGTATCTGCGATATAAGTATCTTAAAATTATATTCTACTTCTGAGTTGTGAAATGTCTGTAAAGATGTATAATAATAATAATAATAATAATAATAATAATAAGAAGAAGAAGAAGAAGAAGAAGAAGCCTGGGTGTACTATTATAAATATTACATACATGTACACATATATAATTATCAGTTTGTTGCTATCATACTTTTACATTTTCTCATGACAAGATACAGAAAATGTAAATACAATGAGGTTTACGTCTCTATATATTTTCAGTTTCATTTATATTCTTAGACAATTATTTACAAATTGTAAACGTGTTACTCAGATGAACATTTAACTGTAATTCCTGGTTACATTATTATTATTTTTTACTGTAAATGTTCTTAACATATGTACCTGGAATTCAGTACTTTTCACACGACTGCAGTTTATTATTGTCAACATTACACTCAGAAAACAATGTAGGCCAACTAATTGTTTAAATTATCTTTTTGAAAATTTCACACTATGTTAGGTATATAATATAAACAAAATGTTAAGTAAAACTGCATTAAAATATATATATATATATTTTTTTTTTTTTTCTTGTAAAGACTTATCTGGCTGTATCTGGTTATGGTGAAATTGGCACAACTGGTACTACTTGTACCACTATTACTTGTACTACTAGTACAACTACTACTACTTATTTTAATTATTCTTTTTCTATTACTACTGCTGCCGTTACTAAAATTACTTTGATCATCTAAGTTTCATTTTAGTGCATTCTCTCGAAGCGTATAAGATGTAATAATCATGAAACCTTGTGGAAGACTACATGGCAACACCAATTAGCGGACTGGTACCGCAAAGTCGCACTCTTACATTGGTAAGGACACATCATCACCATCATCATCATCATCATCATCATCACAGTCCAACTGCAAGAAGAGCCGTGCTAACAGGTCCCCGCTGGGAGCTGCTCAGAGAGAGGAGACTCGGACCAGAGTCCCGCAGCCCCGGCCGAAAGGGAGCAAAACCCCGCCGCCGCACTGAGTCACACGTCGAACCCGACGCTCCGGGACTCACCGGCACTGCGGTTCCCTCCCTCCCTTTCTTTGGCTTTATTCCCGCTGCTTTCGGAACAAATCCAACCGGACAGCGAGCGAAGCCCACCGCGCTTGGGTCCGATCCGGAGGCGTTCAGATCATAGCCAGTATGAGTATCAGGAACTTGTCCCTCCCTCTCGTGTCGCGGCTCGATGTCGATGTCGATGTCGCGGCGTCTCGGCTCTCGGCGGATCTTCTCTCCGACGCGACTCGGCTCTCCTGTCGTGCGCTAATTCGGCCAGTAAACAGCGGGGACGGAGCGGCCGCCGCTCAGCGCTCAGCACTCAGTGACCCTGTCCCATCCCGCCGAGTGTGTCGCGCGCGCGCCCCGCATGTTTTGGGCAACTTTTTTGCTCGCGAACACACTCGAGAGTGGCGCACTTTTCCCCTCCTGCCCCGAGCCGATCGCGTGGGAGGGTGTTTTACAGTGGGTGTGTTTGTGTGTTTGTGTGTACGCGCGCGCGCGCGCTCAAGTGTGCGTCCCGCGTCCCGTGTAGGTGAGAGGTTTCCTAACTTGGCAAAAACACTGGGGGGTGTTGCGGGGAGGGGGGGGGGGTGCTATGTACAAGTGAAGGGGAAAAGCCGAGGAAGAGAAATTCTTAGCATTCTACCCTCCAAAATTTCGCTGAAGCTTTTTCAGAAACACTGCATGAAAACAGACATAATGTAATTAACAACATGAAACAGCAACAGCAATGATGCTAATAACAGAGGAGGCTAAGAAATTCAATGACATTTTCATTTATAGCTTTTTAATTCCACAACCAGTGTTTGCTTAACCTGTACACGCGTGTGATATCATACACAAATTAAAGTAAATATTCCCTTAAAACGCATTAAAGTACCAAGTCCAAGTGTTCAATCAACTTTCGATACACATATTGGTAAACTGGCGAAAAAGTTTATTTTTTCACAGTTTCAATGTACACCTCTATTACAAACATAGGTGCATCCCTACATACATACTACAGTTAATATATGCAGTTTATATGAATACAAATAACATAAGGTGAATGTCAAAGCGACTGTATTTGTTTCTGTATTGTTACAGTTGCATTTATGTATTTTTGCGCTGCATTTATTGCGCACTTTACGTTTGCGTGTTGTCGGATACACTTGAGCAGGGCTGTGTTTGTGGCCCGTTTCTGCCCACTGTGCAAATGAAGTGAGCAGCAGCAGCAGCGCGGATGCAAATTGCGGGACAAAGAGACGCGGGAGCGCAGGAGATGCGCGCTCATCCTCGCCGGAGTCTGAAGAGAACCAAATGAACCGGGCGCCTCGTCCCGCCTTAATCCCCCTCTCACATTTTCAGTCATACTCCCATTAAGAAGCGAATTAATGCACACATTCACATGGGAATTGTGATTCTGCAGCAGGGAGGGAGCTGTGGGAGCAGCCCTCAAATAATGATAAGAACAACATTTAATATGGCACTAATATATTTGTATATTACTAATATTATTACCACGTTACACGGTTTCATTAGGGCACGTCGCGAGGCACGGATAATTAAGACAGACCGCGTTACAGATGTCAGTTTTGAGTTAGAAATAAACTTTGTACGCTCAATACACGCACGGCGTGAGGGTTGCATTTGGTTGCTGCATTATGCAAAAATCATGTTGAGGAAAATATTTATAAATCGCACGATATTTGTGTTGCGCCATAAAAAAACAAACAAACCAAAAAAAAAAAAAAAAAAACCATTTCTACCCATTTCCTCGACAAGTGCTGGTTCTTTAGCCTAGATTTGCTTACAAGAAATTGCCACTTTTTTAAACAAACACTAAAATACGATTGTTTCCAAGCAACCTCTTCTTCTCTTTAACTAATGCGATTTTTTTTTTTTTTTTTTAACAGAATAATCAATTTGAATCCCCGCATTTACGCAGACTCATTATCATCTGGCTTTCAGAAACCCGCCGTCCCCTGCGACAGATTGGACATGGATATTTCATATGAAGATGCCGTCGGACGATTAAACGCGTACATGAACTGAAATGGATTTAAAAAAAAAAAGAAAAAAAAAATGAAAGGAAAGGAAAAACACCACCTTGTGCGCAGGTGAGTCCCCGGCTCTCACGTCTGTCGGTCACATTGCTGTCCGAGGACGATGAGGATGAGGGTGAGAGGGTGAGAGGGAGGGAAGAGTGGCGGAAGCCCCCTGTTACCCCCACCATACTCACCTGCATCAGGAGGACACAGCGAAGGGCTCCTCTTCCCCTGCGACACGGGTGCGAAGGAATGGCGCGCGCGGAGACGCGCCCCGCGCTCCAGAAGCTGTGCCCGGGGGGCTGCCGGCAGCTCCTTTCTCCTCCTTTCAAGCCCTTATCGATTTTGCTGTTGTCATCTTGTGCGACGCACAAGGACACTTGAAAGAGTGTGTGATGTGCCTCTGATGTGGGGGAAGGAGGTGACCTGTCCGGGCTCTCGCCAAATTCTTCATTTCCACATCAACCGGCGCTCTTCGGCCCGCTCTGCGCTCTCCGCTTATTTAATAATTTCGTTCTTCTGAAAACTTTTCGCTCCGTTTGAACCCACGGATGAGGAAAATAAAAAAAAACAGAAAAAGATCCTTCTGCCAGAGTCGAAAGCAAAACTCGTGTATAAGGAGATAAATGCCGTATACATGAAATATTTTCATCCATACTCCAGTCTCGAAATGATTTGGTGAATCGACCTTTCAAAACTTAAACATGTGTTTTCATTTTTCTGAAATTATCAGAGTTAGAGTACTAACGTGAAGGGAAAGAGAACCTTTTTTCTCCTGCGGTTTTTCGACAAATGTACTACCTTTAAAAACGCTTCAAGCATCTGTTCTTTAAAGTGTTTTTCATAATTTGGGTTTAGAGGACTGGACTGGTCCACAGAAGGCAGGAAGTGCTTGGTACTGCCTACATTTCTCCAGATCATTTTCAGAATTCTTTTCCAGGGTAAAGCACTGAGTTTAGGCACTTTACTGGCCTTCTGAAACATGAGGAACTGGGGAAAATGCCAGTGTGCAGAAACCATGGTCTCCAGTCTGTATGTAGCTGCTTCGGACCTGTGCGCTTCACACGACCGATACTCTTCCAGATGTGCAATGAAACTTCCATGTCCTTCGCATATATTGACACACTTAATGAAAACAACTAAAACAGCATCATTTCTTAGAAACTTAATTGCTAAATTAATTTCCCAGTTCTGTAAATCTCAGATAAGCCATCGATTTGAATGTCTGATCACTTTTGATCAGGCAGAGCACAATATGTCCCGTGTTTTATTTTATTCTCTTTGTCAGTACTTTCATTTGGAGTCTTAGCCTTTTGTCTGTTCAGATGCTACAGTGTCGAATTATTTTCGTTTGTTCTGAAAACACAGGTCATAAGAAAAGAACTGCTGCTTGACTAAAGAATATTTCACCCATAGGCAATAAGACTCAGGGGAAAATACAAGTACTTAATTTATTAGTGTGTTAAGAAGGGGAGATGAGTGGTCCTCTTATGAAATACTTTCTTGGAACTGTATCATTTATTTAAGTTATATGTAGTGCCATGGTGTTATTAATGTTGTGCTGTGACATAAGGTAGTATAGATCTATTTCAGGAACAGTTTATTTTCACTGACATGTAGGATAAATAGTTTGGCATAACAAATTATTTTTCATGCTCCGGTTTCTAGTGATTAAAGTTGAATCCAGCTTTTGGCATAAGGAATCAATTAAATGACAGTTAATTCTGACAAAAAAATTGACACAGAAGAAACTGCAACATTTTTATATTTTCTTCGCGTCATGTTAAAAAAAAGAGGCAAAAGTCCAACTAGACATGGCGTTGTGCATATTTTTTACAGCCTTAGCCATAAGCCATCGAAAAGAAAAAACATACTCAAACTCAGCAAGATCCACATCATTGTTCCTGAAATGTCTACCTTAATGACCTATGTTTACCATGGGCCTTTTCTGTTGAGAGCGAAGGTTTCTCAGACACATAGCACTCTCAACTTTTACATCACTTACAGACCACATGAAGTTTTTTTTTTTTTTTTTGCCTAATGTCGTCTCTGGCCTCCTTACCATGGTCATGTAATGAAATTTGGAGTTGGATTTGTATTTCCGAAGCCACAAATCTTTAAACAAATCAGTTTATGTACTGCTAATATGTTATACAGAAAGCAATGGTTTGGAATAAGACTTTATTGTGGGTGTAACGGTTTTAACGTTACTACTTCACTTTAATGGAGTTCTGTGTGTGTGTGTGTGTTGGGGGGGGGGGGGGGTCAAGAGGAGAGAAAAAGAGCATCTCTGCATTGGCAGCTTCAAAAGATCTCTAATTACTCCCATGAAAGGTTTCTCTGTATGTTTCTGTTTGCCAAGCAGAATTACATGTCATGCTAATGAGGGAAACCTTTGCAAATGAACCAGTTGCTCATCTTGAGCTGGGTCCTACCAATGGCCTGGATGTAGAACAGATTTCCTATCCGTGTGCTATGAAATAAAGAGCAAAACAGAGTGACTTTCTTAGTTCAGCCCACGCACTGTGGTTGGAGTTTAATGGAGTGAACATGACATCATCTGGTTCCGTGTATTGACTTCTGTCTTTTCCTTCCAGAACCACAGTGCCAATATTGTATGTATTTAAAGAGACATCAGCAGTTCATTTAGCCTTTTTAAATAATTGCCCTTCCATTCAGTTCTCCAGCCTATAAACCATGGTTTTCACGTAAGCTTTTTTTTCCCCTTGATGTAGGACATATTTCGTATATGTAATGCGTCTTCGCAGAGAATCATTTATAAAAACGTATTTAAAAATTTGTCCATTGTAAGAAAAGTCTTGAATTTGGCAAAAGCTTTATGTCTTTAACATTTTTCTGAAGTTTTTCCTAACATTGTAAGGCTTTTTACAGTGGCAAATATTGTAACAAGTCTGCATTATTAAATCTAATAATAAGAATTTAATTAAAGTGGTTAAAATTTTGATGTCTTGCCATTCAATGGTAATATTGCTATGGTAATGGGGTGCCTTGCGACGGACTGGTCTCCCGTCCTGGGTGTGTCCCCTCCCCCTCTAGCCTTTCGCCCTGTGTTGCCTGGTTAGGCTTCGGCTCCCCGCGACCCCGTACGGGACAAGCGGTTCAGACAATGTGTGTGTGTGTGTAATAGAATTAATGTTTCTAGGAAAAAAAAGTTAGATGCAATTGGTTTAATAGAGTAAAGAAAAAACACGTTCATGTTATTTTAAAAACTCCTTGATCTTAATCATAAATGCAAAGGGGCTAATAAATTGCTCCAGCAGTCACTGATCAATGGCATGAAAGATCAATATGCAGCTGCCACTAACATGCCGAAGGGGAAATCATCCAAGAATGTAACTGGTGTAATAAAATGACCATGATGCATCTCCCGTCAATAACATGTAAAGCAGATGTGCTCCATCCCAAGTCCCCGGCTGCCCTGCTCAGGTGGAGCGGCGTGTGCAATTGGGGGCAGCTTAGCGTTAATTGGTCCACTGCGCCGACAGCAAGACACGGGAGATCTTGAACTTCTGTCGACCAGGAGACCCGGCTCAGCTAAAATTAGGCATTGTTCCCTGATTCCATTTCATCTGCTGTCTTGCCTGTGTGTGTTGAACTATCCTCGAATTTGTAATTAAAGCATGTCTTCCTCAGATGGAGCGAAATGCTCATTTTATTTTGAATAGGCGCAACACTTTTGATGCCGCAATGCA
This sequence comes from Scleropages formosus, assembly GCF_900964775.1. Lineage (NCBI taxonomy): Eukaryota > Metazoa > Chordata > Actinopteri > Osteoglossiformes > Osteoglossidae > Scleropages > Scleropages formosus. The sequence continues at coordinate 16,075,557 of NC_041810.1, forward strand.
GATTTTTTCATAAATAATAAATGCGGTAACGATGCTGTACGGATTAATTCTTGTGCTACAGTAATTTCTGGATCTTTTTCAGTGTGTCATAGAGTTGTTGTGTGGCAAACACTGTTTTTGCTCTTTTTTTCTCCAGTGTATGGTGGGTAGGGAGGCCTTTTGATCGGAGCTCCACCCTCCTTGTTAGAAGTGTTTGACTATGGTCACTGTTTGAGAAGACAGCGGAGGGAAGGGTACAGTTTGAGTACAGTAGTGTGAGCGGAAGGTAAAAACAACGTGAGAATGCCACGCAGCCATTTGGCCTGTCTTCAGTGGACTAAAAAGGAGCTAATCCCTGAGTGAGGAATCGGCGGCGGGGCCCGTCTAATCCAGTCCCTGTGTGAAACTGTTGACATTTGTGCTTTTTTTCTTCCTTATGTGACTGGGCCTGTTTTGTGCTAGATTAGCTACAAATCTCCCATGCAGCACATTCGGCATGCTACTAGTACTTTAACTTCATTAATAATGGATGAAGGGAATGTAATCCGCGAGCGAGCGAGAGAGAACGAGTGCGAGCGAGAAGGGTACGCGAGACACGAAACACTTATTTCGGAACTGATGATCCAGAATGAACGATGGAAATGGCTGAATTCACTCAATTTCTCACAAACTCGCAATTTATTGTGTAAATAATGGAAATGCAGGGTTCAGCAGGGTGGAGACTGGTTTATTCTAAGTGGCACTGGACGGAGAGGGACGATATTTCAGAACACATTTTTTTTACAAAAAGCACCCGCACTCACATTTCTAGGAAAAGTGCCCCCAGCCCGCAAAAAGTATCCTTCATCCTTCCTCCTCACATTACTCAACCACAGGTGTCTTTAAATCTCAACCACAAAGGCTGTATCCCAATCTAAAGAGCAGATTCTATGCTATAACTTTAGAAACAACCCATAACACATTCATGTCAAATTAGTCAAAATAACTTGTAAGACATGAATGCTCTTACAATACTGTAGTTCTCGTGTCTGATAGTTTTAAAAAAAAAAAAAAAAAAGAGTGCTTAGAATTTAAAACATATATTAAGGGAGGATGAAAGGCATCCTGGGAGTTTTCAGAAAGCTTTTCCTGCTGTACACCATTAAGGATGTTTAACCGAGATTCCCATTACGATCACTTACCGGGAGACACACGCACACACACCGACACGGAGAGAGTGGAGAGTAACGTGTGGATGGTGATGTAAAGAGTATTCGTGGTATATGGGCTTCTGGACCTTTCTACCATGCAGCTAATGGTTGGGTGGACTTGTTGCAACCTGTACTTCAAGCATACGTAATTTTAATTGTTCAAACTGTGTTTTTGTTTCGTGCTTTCTACAGACTGATGTGATCGACTCCAGTGAGGATCATGGAGGACTGCGGCTGGTGCTGTCTGCACAGTGGCCTTCTTCCAGCAAGTCTCCTGAGCAGCTGCCCCCCAGCCCCGGCCCTACAAGGCCCTTTGTGCTACTCGCTCGTGCCGGCTGGACGGCAGCCGGGAGAGACTCCCTGACAATGAATCGAGCGTCTAATCCTGCTGAGATTCTGCATCCACCACCTTTCCTAATGATGTCACATTCTGCCCTAGTGGAATAATTCAAGAAAAAAAAAAGGAATGGCAAGAACGTGCTTTGATCTTTTCTTAAACCTTTTCCCAGAGGAATGGCTATCTAAAGATTTAAGTCACTCCCATTATAAGATCTGATGTGTTCTAACATACTTCTTTTGCTTTTTCCTTTATTAAAATCATTTATTTTTTTCTTGTGCAAAAAAAAAAAAGAATTTAAGTTTGGAAGACTGTAAATTTTAATTGATGGAAAAAAAATATTTTGGTTATGGATTTTCAGGGATAAAAGAATTCAGACACCTGCATAATCTCTATTGAAATGAGATCACGGTGTAATTGAGTCTGGGATGAATGTTGACGCTTTCTTTTCATTTATCCCCCACTACAACTACACAGGAATGGACATTTTTTTTTTTTTTCAGAAATTTTGACAAAAAGAGCACTCCTGTCTACATTTTCTTTCTTTCTTTCTTTCTTTCTTTCTTTCTTTCTTTCTTTCTTTCTTTTTCTGTTTAATCTTGATGTCACTTTCTGCTTCCCTGTGCCCTGAGTCAATAGTTTTTTTTTTCTTTTCTAATCTTGCTAAAGGCATTTCACAGAATTCACTGAATTTGTCCAAGTATTTGAGATTTGCAGCCCAAATCTGGCGTTGTTTACACTGCAGTTTACCGATGGGCACAACTGACAAAGAGCTCAGTTACTTTTATTTACTCTGTGACCCTCTGTGGAAGCTGATCCAGCATAACCAGTAGAAAATAAAAAATTAGAAATTTGGACACATTAAGAGCATTTTTAAAATGTGAAAAAGTGTGAAAAAGTATAATATGGATCATTATATATCTTTAGAAGGACGTGTGGATAGTCAGAAGTAGTGGAGAGTTGTCAGTTGATTTGTATACAGTGGGCACATTTTTATGTAATTCAGCTGTACTTCATACTGAAGTTCTTTTTTAAAATAAGGATAAGAAAAGATAATAAATGAATACATTGTGGGAGTCGCTTGAGTTAAATGCAAGGTCACATAAATCATCAGTGACAATCTGTAATGATGATAGTGGTTTCTGGTTGGTGCAATGGCGCTCTTACAAATACCGAAATGCCTTTCTGGTTCATAAACAGCTCTCCCGGCTAGCAACACAGCTGTTTTTTCGACTCGATATATTTTGGAAAACCTAAAAACAATGTAATTTTGAATGACTAAAACTGCAAATACAATATCAACATTACTGCCAAACTTTCCCTTGTTTAGATCAGTGTTGATAGCAAGAATTTGCAGTGTGCTCGGAAAAGGTTTTGGGTTAAGATCTAAACCAACAAGCCCATTTGGTAATTTAATTTATTTTTGAGATTTTTATAGGCAAATACAGAAGAAAAAAAATGTATATAACATATTTTCACAATGACAGGTTGATGAGTTTGTGTATTATTTACAAAATGTGAAGGTCTGTAGTCTTCAATAGCTGCTATTTGTGAGCACTGACAGTGCCAGAAGAGAAAGAAAGGCATACTGGGAGTTCCTCAAGAGCATTTTCTGCTGGAGTTTATTGATTGTGTGCTTCTCATTACACCCCACTGTCTTTATTAAAAAAAAAAAAAAAAGTCTGCCTCTTCTATTAAAGCAAGAATCAGATTTTTTCCTTCCACTTCAGTCTGCTGCTTCTTTTAAATATACATTATTCCATGTTATACTACATATATATTTCTGCTGAGCTTTTATTTAGGTTCAAACCACATGTCTCTATTAAAACTTCACTTTATATGGCACAGATGATACGCCTGAGTGCGCACAGGTCTTGCAAGTTTATTTTGTGTTTTAAATTCAATTCCCCCAGGGGGCCGCCATCAAGGCAGAAACAACATGGGGAGCCTGCAACTGGAGCGAGCAAAGGTAGCATAGATCAAGCCCGCCGCGGATCATTTTTAAAGCTTCCATAAATACCAGAAACAGAGAAGTTTTTCTTGGCACACCAGGAAGCCTGTGAACTGCAGAAAATGTCGGTGGTGATCTCAGAGCTGTCCACTTTGAACGCTGTTTCTATCTAATGCTGACCTGCATCTGCAATCGAGTTTGTCGTCCACGGCAACGTCAGAGCTGTGAAATTTTAACATGTTAATGGTAAGTGCTCAGATAAATAGCTTACACTATTTCAAAACGGAGGCGGAATTCACATGACTGCATAAAAACGTAGATTATCACAAACTCTACACAGCTGGCATCCAAAGCCAAAGAATATAGTGTGGAGTCTGTGAAGATGACAATGGTATCAAAAAGACAAACATGCATGATGAAATGAAAATATATGGTGAAGCATTATAGATGAGGTTCAGTGAGTTTAATACTTAAAGTTATTTTTGTAGTGTTTTAGCAATGTGGCATTTTCACAAAACTAGAAAAGACTTGGCAAGGACCTGTTACTGGGGATAGCTGTAGGACAGAAGTGCATTGACTGTTAACCCAGTTGATTTTGGCTCCGCCCCTGGTGGGATATTCTCACTTTACAGTAGGGAACAACCTTCATGCCAAGTGATGTTCTTAGCAGCCTCACTACCTCTCTATCATCCAGTTATCATGCCCACACAGGTCAAGAGGGGGGAGAAAAGTCCCCGCTGCTTTATTTAGCTTGAAATCATCGACAATGCTTTGGTTAGTAATAGGCATAATAAATACCTAACAGACAGGTGTGATTTGTTGAGTGCCACATAGTCACAAATAAATGTGTAATAGGTCATGCTTAAGTGTTATCATGATTTATATGAATGGCCCAGGCATGCCTCGTAAATATTGCCTAAAATAATGCCCCAAGCTCTCATTTGACAGACACCTTTCCCACCGCTCAGGCAGTAACTGTGATACTGGAGAATCAAAGAACATCACCAAAGTTTCCAAAGCTATCACCTCCGTGTCTTTTTCTGTTTAGGACACACAGAACAGTACCGGCCTCTTTTATTGTCCTGTCAACCCCATACTTCCATGACAGATGTGACATCTCAGTCACTTTCGAGGATCGTAAAATAGAACCGGGTCTACTACACTAAGTATGTGTCCCTCCCAGTAAATTCCTGTCCTCAGCGCTTATGAAAAACATGGAAAAACATGTCCATCTTTGTGTGGTTTCCATTATAAATCGATCCATTACACAACGCAACAAAATTTTTCAAAGTTCTTACTTATGTCAATTTTTGCGATGATCGTGATTATTTAAAGTTTATTTAAAGTTTACTGATTACAAAAATACCACTAGTTTTTCTACAGTGTCAGTTTTAGTTTGGTACTTCACAGCCATTGGAAGATTCTAGAAGGCACCAGGCCATTGTAGAAAGCATCAGATCCTAAAGGGTACTGGAATATTTAATGCTTGAGATCTGGTGCCAAAATTTGCCAAAATTAGCTCATTTCAAGAATGTGTAATATTATTTTTCCAAAAACTGACATATAGCACAAACCAACACCAAAAGTATTCTTAATCTAAGAAAATGGTCACGCTGGTCTGGATCCTACATAACAAGACTTGATTAAATTAGTTTATGCTTAATAATAAGTTGAATTAAGATGTTATTGCAAATGAAACATTCAGTGCAGCCAAAGTGTCGACAGTGGTCCTGACGGACGGTGCATATTAGCGTGGCGTGTGGCTGAGCCGCACTGTGCGGCCGTGTGTTAGCTAGGGCCACATGCATCTACGCACATTCCACCCAGCTAATGTTACAGTTAATCGCACCGCCGTGTCATGGACAGCTCCTAACTGTGAGGAAACGCTCAGCTCAGCTCAGCTCAGCTCACTCTCAAATCCCACATTGCTGAGAGATGTAATTAAAAGTGTTAAGTCCTGTTTTGGGACGGCTTGCTGTGAGCACTGCATCCCTGAGCCAAATTGTGAAGCATATTATTTAATATCACATCACAGGCTCTTTTCTAAATTCTTCCCAATCCAAAAAGTGATAGTATCAGAAAGACCGCTCGGCTAATTGTTTTCACCGAAAAACTTCTTCCGCGTTCATTTTTCAATCGAGAAGAACTAAAATTAGAATTCAGAGCAAATTCAGATAATTTGTGTTAGATTTTTGGTACGTTTCGTGCACGGAAGAACTCAATCCACTTACAAGGTTTCACTCACTCTCATTCTCTCTCAGGCACGGTTCTATATCTGATAAATACAACCGAGAGGCGGGGAATATTTTTACGTATTTGCAGAAAAGCCGGCAATTGGGCCCTTCTTGACAGATCACCTTTCATTTGGATGACTCAGCATGAGTCATGGAAAGAACCTTTTATCTTGACAGAGCTATCTGAGGTGTACGATAAGCAATATGAAAGACTTGTTTTTCGGTGGAATGAGAGAGTTTATTAAAGGGATCGCGGAGTTACTGAGTCATAGGCCGCCTCCAGTGTTTACCTTTGGGGAAACTCGAGTTTGTAAACCCAAGGACTGACTTTAGCTGGAAATTACAGCTGCAAAAGTGGACGGGCTCTTTGCTTTCGAGCTGAAATTTCATCCAGTTTTCATCAGAAAATTACAGGAGAGCTATTTGCAGCTAGCAGAAAATGCATTTCTACTATTACTTCGTGGTTCCTATCCCTGCTTAGCCACATGGTGGTAGATACAGAACGCAGCTTCATTACACTAAGCTCATGAGGAGAATCTTCAGTTCTACACAGAAGGATCTCATTTGTCACCGGTGGCTTTGATTGTCTGTTGTCATCATCATTCATCTTGACAAACTCTAAGTGACTGGAGTTGCAGAGCTGTAGCGCAGGACAGTGGCTATGTGGACCAAACTACTACTGGACAACGGTCCTTCCTCTCCCCTTAGCGATAATATTAGAGGCGATGGAACACCAGGATGCCATCGCACAGATGATGGGCAAGCAGCTCAGTGCTGCCTGCTCAAACTGTAACTGGTATAGTTCTGGAGTGTGCTCAGGGGTTGGCGGAAGTCCAAGACCCCCTACTTAGGGTGTTTGGGGGATGGCTGTGATTTAAATCCCACTGTGTCAGTACGTGCCAATATTGGCAGTCCGGACTCCCACATAAAATTCACACAATCCGCTCCGTTCTTTGTCTGTGAGGTACTCCGCAAACCATTAATATTGCAGCGAAAGAAGGATGTCCTAAATAGATTCATTTTGCTGATGCTTTTCATCATACATGGTAATTTGCTCAGTTATACAGCTGGGTTTTTACTGGACCCATTTTGGGTAAGTACCTTGCACAAGGGTACTACAGCAAGAGGTACGACACGAAGCTGGACCCTCTGAGTCCAGAGACAAAGGATCTAACTGCCACACCACATGAATGTCAATGGACCAAGTACCACTTGACCATCTACCAAGGAACACTTAACAACTAGTTAGTGTAAAACTCAAACAATGGAACATATACTGCGTGTTAAAGTTCTACAATATTAACATTAAAGACACCAGTTAAATCAGAAACTGAATGTCCTGTATGCTCAAGGACTGAAGTCACAGAGGGCTTTGGAGTTTGAGGTGGAAACAAGGTTTCACAAGGAGCAAATAAATAGTGACAGACTTTTTATTAAATGACTTGATACAGCAATGTGTCATAACTGAAGACTTTCCAGTGAAAACAGCTGCTTGGCAGTTGCCTGAAATGGCCACCGGTAGCCACAGAATAAAGAGGTAGTCCCCTCAGTCCAGTTAACAATACACATGTAGCACTGGACCTCTTTCACGGGGTCTTTTCACCTGAAGAATTATTGCAATTTGCTCCTCTCAGTCAGATCATGCTCACTCTGCTCATGAAGACAAGCAGCCCCTATGGAGCAGCGAGCTGGAGCCAAAGTTTCTGACTGTGACGGTGTGAAGGAATGAGGCTGGCTTGGAAGGGTTCTAGGTCGTGGCACGGGTCCTAGCCCCTGAAGGTCACGAATGTGCTTTTTTGTGGTGCCAACGTGGAGGGCTCTATGTTGGCCGCCAGCCCCAGAGCCTCGGGCCAAGTGTTCCTTGCTGACCCGCTGAGCGGCTCCATCTCGCGTCTCACTCTGGGCTGGCACCTGTTTGCCCCAGTGTCCCCACCGCCACCCGCCCAATGACCGCAGCCCCGAGTTCCCTCAAAGCGCTTGACAAGGTGAGAAGTCTCCATCCCACAACAATTGAAAGCTGAGCTGGGTGGTCAGCTGCACGCATCCATCATACCTCGCTCGATCATAGTCGCCTGCCACACTCTCCCTCCCCTGCTCCGGGCTTAAAGAATGCTGGGTAACGGGCGAATACATAGGTGGACGCATCCCGTTAGCCTCAAATTTTGGGAGACTTCATGCCTCTTTCACACGCTGTGTGCTTCTGAATAGCAAAGACTCGGAGCTGAGTTGCATTGTGGGAAAGGAATCACGATGGTGTAGGTAGGCTGCCTGGACCTAGTTTAGTGTTAATTTTCTCCATGTCTGCATCTTTCCTCTCTGAGGGGTTTTCTCCTTTACTTTAGAAGTGCTGCCTCAGCTGTTCCAGTTTCCTTCATCTCTGTACTTTATTTTTTTTTTTGCTAAGAATGACTGTGTAACACTAATCTGTCTCAATGATGTAATTTCTTTCTGTGATCCATTTTTTCACTCCTGTCTAGTATTTAATTTTTTTTTCATAGCGTTCCATGTGACATCAGTCTGGGACAATGTGTAGCAAAGTGTGCTTATTGGAAAAAAGAAAAAAAAAAAAAAAAAAAAAAACTTGCCTGAGACTCGGCCTTCCAAGAACTCTAGATAAAAGAACGCCCTTTGTGTCCTCGTGGGTTTTCCCTGCATGTGTTGGGTTCTTGCTGAAGTGATGCCTGTTTTTCTGGAGTGTGTTCTTCTTGGCCGCGGAGGCTGAATATCTAAGTGCACGGTTTCCCTGAGTCATGCGCTGCGCTTCCTCTCCCGGGTTCTTCATGCATGGCTCTCTGCCCAGTGCTGGAAGCCGATGCCATCCTCACGCCTTAGGACCGCTACCTCGGGGCCTTCTCATGATCACCGTGTCACTGTAGAGCACCTCTTTAGTGAATAACATGCTAATTAAATGGCAGTGGACTGGCTGTTTGGATTTTGGATTCTCCTAATTAATGCGATGAAAGGTTTAACTCAAACCCAGGCCTTTATAAATGCTCAGGGATTGTCCATATTCATATTTTTTCATACATGCCCAGATTTGTTTTTGGAAAATAACACTTGACCCAAAAAATGCATTGTAATTTGTTTCACATTGTTTTGAGAGTACCAGGCAGACGATAATGAGGCATGACATCACAATATCTGTTTGTAAAAATCTGATCTATTATGTCTCTCTATGATAAAACTGGGAATTAGGGAAAGTTCTTCATCTCAGGCTTTTCAATTTGAATAGTTTACATATTTATATAATAATAATAATAATAATAATAATAATAATAATAATAATAATAATAATAATGTGTGTTATGCTTTCCCCAAACTTATGTTTAGATTTTTGTTCTTGCATTGTAACTGACCGATTTACTAGAAGGACACATTAAAAAGCTTCTGAAATAATACCGTGCATTATTTATAATGGGCACAGTGCTTTCCTAGACACAGCTGATATAAACACAGGCTGAAAGTATTTCGCAAAACTTCTGAATGAACAGCTCTCAGGAACAATAAAAAAGACAAAAATATTCAGCATTTTTAGCAAAATTGTCGATACACTAAAAGCAAAATGTTCCGTAAATACAGCGTAATCTCTGTTGAAAGTATTTTCTAGGTATATTAAATGGCAGATTTTGGCTTAAAGGTATAGGATGGTGCATGAGAGTGGACTGAGAATGCTTTTTTCACTGCAGAACTGCACTGCAGAATTTGAGCTCACACAGCACTGCTCGTCTGAACCCCTGGACCATCACTAACTTCATTATTCAGCAAAGCAGCACTTCAATGTGTGCCTCTATCTGAAGGTATCTCACAATAGTGCCAGCCATCCTTCAGTGTAAAAGCCCACCTTCCCCCAGATTTATGATTTTTTTTTTCCTTAGGAAAATCAGTTAAATAAAATTAGGTCCAGGTACACTATTTGTCTCATTTTCCTTGAATTTTATAATTAAAACGTATGCCGACATGAGATAACCTAACTTTTCCTTTCCTGGAAAGTATTAAAACAGTAAATTAAATATATTCCATGAAGTATGATTTACGGTCAGAACATCAACCTCCCACATTGAAAAATTAGAGGTCCGTGCTTGCCGGTGTGCGAACACAGTGCGTATATCATCATAGCTTTAACATGGACTCGTAAGAATCAGTTAGAGAAGACATTATAGCTCAGCAATTAATGCAGCCGTTTGCTTTCCTGCATAAAAAGAAAGATAATCATTATTTCCTCGATTTGTTTCTGGAAGAATGTCCTGTTCTCGAGATGTAGATACTGAAATAAAACACAGTCGCATGCTGACAGGCTAATTGTCGTGCAGTGTGTGTGTGAGCAGAGCATTGGCAGCGCAGAGGCGGCCCCATGCGGGGGTGGGTGGGGGGCAGGTTTGGAGGGGTACACCGTCAGCTGGCTCAGCTCGGGGCTCAGGGAAAGATCCAGAGCGGCTGCGGAGTGGAGAGACCACCCGGGCGCCAGGCCAGAGGACCTTGCCGAGTTCCTTCCTCCAGAAGGAGAGACGCCACGGCCAAGGATTTCTCTTTTTTTCTTTCTTTTTAATAACGCGGCCACCACTTGCTCAGTAGCAGCAGCTTCCAATGATGACTTAATTTGACCATTTGAGCCCAGTGAAAGACCCTTTTTTTGTGTAGAAAAAAGGAACAAGATCCCAGGCTGAATTCACCTCCATTTTTCCAAATTGGTCTGAGCCACCAGCACTTAGAGCAATTACAATCCCACTACGTTACATTCGTTAAGCCGCGCCAATGCTGAAAATCTAACGACGTGCGCGGTGTATCGAGTTCTGATGGGAAAGAACAATGTTTGGTATAAAATCAAAGTCTGGTGTCGAGGGGGGAAACCGCAAGGCCTAAGTGTAGGTTTGCGAAGTTCAAATTTTATTTTCCGTTTAGTGCGTAGATCGTGTCTGCAGCCCTTGCTCCAGCTGGAGCACGATGCGCGCGTGCTCAGCGGTCGGGGCGCTTCTTCGGTGCGCTGCTGCATGTCTTCAAAGATCCGATCGGCGTGAAGGTGTTGCACATCGCTGGTTTCATAATGAGCCAAAACGGAACCAAGACCCTGACTGTTTTCCTGAAAAGCAGCAAAATCATTCGCTTTTTCCAAGGAATTTACACTTGAAAACACAAGGGAATGTAACCAGAAAATTTAGTCACTTCTTTTCTTGTTCTTACACAAGATTCTTGCTTGTGTTCCAAACAAAAACAAAATCAAAGTTTTCTACTCTGCTGAAAATGCTGCATCTCTTGGAGGCATCTCCTGCACAAGGGGTCGAACTCCGCATTTGACGGCTCACTAAATTCAGTGTTGTGCGGATCCAGTACACCACAGTGGCCTGTTCTCTGTCAGATGTACAAAAAGTAGAAAAGACTGACCCTAAATATTCAATATTTGTAATGGAATCTTTGAGCGATGTAACTGGATATTTAATTTTCAAAGTCAATTGCTCCTTTGACTCATTACAAGTACAATAAGATGCTTGTTTAGCTGCCTACATGTGTTAACAAAATAAATAAAGGTAATATTGGCATATTCGGTTCAAGGGCAATCATTTCAGTTATGGTAACCATATCCCCCTTTTTGTTGTGGGTTCATGTGGAAATAAATGTATAAAACTCGAAGCGCTTTAAGGGAGTGTGTGGAATTCCGCTGAGGTCTGTGATCAGCAGCTTCACAACAGGGCAGTTATTTTGATTGTCGACTTCATTGTGTCATTACGTTTCCCGCAACCAAAAGCCAACAAAGTGAACTGGTAAAGCACTGGCACATAAAATATCAAAAGAGAAGAAAATTGCCCCATGAGTTTCAGTGTTTGAAAGATAGGAGCGTTTGGGGGGGGGGGGGGGAGTGGGGGCAGTCTAGAAACGAGCCAGCCGACAGCAAAGACTCAATCAGAAACATTCACAAGCAATTAATGTAAAAAGTCTTAAAAGTGCAGCAGAGGCACTCTGTGCGTAAAGAGCTGTGGGTTTTTTTTTTTTTTTTTTTTTAAACTTGAGACCTCTGTAATTCTAGCTCTGGGTCTGTACACTGCAAACCAGAACCTTCATTGTGTGAAATTGGCCTTTATGTCTTGGCATGAAATCGTCGTGTTCTGTCTGAGAACAGGCGTCGCTATTTGCTTTAGCGTTTCGCAGCGCTGGAATTATTCGACCCCCCCTATAAACACACACACACACACACACACACACACGTACATGGAACCACCAAAGTAAGTCCTCACTCATTTTCCATGTTCGGTGGGTAGCAAACCTTGAGCCGAGGAGGCTGCCTTGGCACAAAAGTAAAAAAAAAAGATGTAGAAGCACTTCACCTGAAATGTATATGGCAGTATTTGCATTTAAATTATAACCACGAACTAGCAGCATAAAACCAACACATCTTAATAATTTCCCCAGCAGTCCTTTATCAGAGGCCTCATTTGTTATATCTGACTTTTCCTCTCCTGTACCTACCACCCCCTTCCTGTGTCTTCCATTCCATCCCATCCCACCCTATTCTGTCCAATCCCAACATAAACCATCCGTCGGTGACCCGACCCATCGCTTTGAACACAACAGGATGACAGGGGCGCAATAGTGGCTTTGTCACTGTCCCATACTGAGGCCCTCTCCCACTGTACATGACTCTGGGAAGAGGATCTCCACGCGATTCTCTTGTCCCCTAAATCAGGTCTCAGTGAGTTCAGAATAACGATATCTGTGAGAAAGCCTTATCTGAAGTCCATTATGTATGTATATCTGAGTGAATAAATGAGTCCGTGTGTGTGTGTGTGTGTGTGTGTGTGTGTGTGTGTGTGTGTGTGTGTGTGCATCTGAGAGAGTGTGAGTGAGAAAGAGAGAAAAAGAGAGAGACAGATAGAGAGCTAGAGATAGACCTTCCTATGATGGATTAGTGTTACATCCAGTGTGTACCATGTCATATAGGCTTCAGACCACTATGACGCTGCAGTAGAGAAGCGGTTACTGATGACAGACTGATGGACTTTTAACCAGTCTGCATGTTTGTTGTACAGTTATTCATCAAATTAGTTATGAATAATGAGCTTTTCATTTCTCACAATCACCTACTATTCAAGTATATAAGGGTACGAAACCAAATACATTGCAGATGATGTCTTCGTCACCAAGGGATGAAAGTTTTTAATTTTTCTGTAACATCCGGCATGAGGACAGCAATTCAAAAGGCCATATTTGTCCGAATATTTATTTCCTTGTGTCTTTATTCTCATAGATTCCCTCCGGTATGTTAACAGTGACCACACAGAATGCAGATCATTGATTCATGAGAGAATCACCTCATCCCAAATGGGCCCCACTTCCCCTAATCCTTTCATTGACTGTAAAGTATTATTCTTATTATCATCAACAATATTTAATAATAATAATAATAACAATAATAATAATAATAATAATAGTCTATTCAAATCTTTGAATGTGATGCAAAATCCTAATGTGAAGTGCTGCAACTGGAGGTTTAAACTGATTACAGCTAAACTGAACCTTAGGTTTAGGCTTCGTTACTCCTAACTGGAGAGTGATGAGGAGTCAGTCAGAATGAAAATGCTGATGTCTGAATTGTTGAACAAATGCAGACAAAAAACAGCAATTGTGGTTTTCTGAAGAAATACAAGAAAAAAAAAAAAACAAAACTAGTCTTGGCAGAATGGCATAAAACATAAATGAATGAATAAATAAATAAATCCCTGTGGTTATGTTGGATGTTTTACTTACAAACTGGGATCTAATCCCACTTCCCACTGTAGTTCCCTCAGTCAAGGTTCTTACTCTGAACTGATACACAAAAAATGACTCTGCTGTATAAATGGGTAAACAATTAAGTAGCTTAGTGTATATATTTAACAATGACTGATTTTTTTAGGAGAAAAGTGTCAGATAAATAATTTAACAACAACAACAACAACAACAACTATTATTATTATTATTATTTTTATGGTAGTGGTGCAGAAGGTTTGTCCAGTGCCTCGCTGTTTGGCGGGTCTGGGGTTCGAGTCCTGCTTGGTACCTTGCGATGGACTGTAGCCCCCACCCCTTCAACCTTGTGCCCAATGTTGCCGAGAGGGCTGCGGCTCGCCGTAACCCCGCTTGGGATAAGCAGTTATTGACAATGGATGGATGGATAATAATAATAATAATAATAATAATAATAATAATAATAATGATGATGTAATTCAGCTCACTGTGGTAGGTAGCAGTAGCTGGAAACAGCGCACCACTTCCTCAGTGGAGCTGAGCCCTTTCCAGGGGCCTGGGGCCTTTTTCCAAGTGTACACACACGAGGAGTGTGGCAAGACCACCACACACAGACGCTGCCTCGTTGACAATCGCATGGAAATTGTGTCAAAAGCAATTTAAAAACCTTTTGACCTGCAAGGTTTTATGAGAGTTAGTTGAAGACTTTTTGCTGTAAGCCTCTTGGTGACAGGAAGTGTGGGCGCTGGCCAGTTTGTGTGACTGACAGAGCGGGGTGTAGCTCCAGCTGGCCAGCCTGCAATGTGTGTGTCCCTGCGCCCGGCCGGGGTAAATCTGGACTGCTATTTCACACCCTGGCTGATGGATCACAGCACCGCGAAACAATAGACTCTGTACCCTGGATCCAAACTGATGCAGTGCAGAACACGGCTTTGCTCTTTGGACACAACACAGATGCAACATGTGCTGGTACGTTTTAAAATTATTTAATTATATGAAACTGCTGAAGTAGTCATTCATATGTCTGAAGCATTAGAATACATTGTACATAAAATAATGCTGAACAATTACAGGCTTTCTCCCCATCATCTTCACATACTTTTCAGAGTATTGACACTAACAGTTAACATTAACACACATTGATTGAAAATCACTGCAGATTTCAAAACCAATACGGGACATGACAAGAAATTGGTGTCCGGCAGTGTCTCCTAGACTAGAAACCTGTCAGACCTACGTACAAGTATACAACTGTACTTTTTGAAGAATGCCAACTTGGTAACACACACACACATACAGTCTGAAACCACTCGTCCCAAGCAAGGGGTCGCAGGGAGCCAGAGCCTAACCTGGGAACACAGGGCGCAAGGCTGGAGGGGGATGGGACACAACCAGGACAGGACGCCAGTCCGTCAGAAGGCACCCCAAACAGGACCTGAACCCCAGATCCACTGGAGAGCAGGTCCTGGCCAAACTCGCCATACCACTGCACCTCTGCCGCCTGGTGAGCTAAATATTAGATAAAATTAAATTTATTTTTATATTTTTATAGAGCACTCTTCTCACATAGTGACACAGAGCACTGAACAAAGGCACGAGGCAAATAGAAAGCTGGTTATACATTAAATTACTAAAATGACCATGAAATTATTAAAACTGTGAGTATGCCTACTGGCCATGGAGGAAAGGAACAAAAAATTCCCAACTGAAAGTCAAGGGAGAAACTAAACCTCTGGTGGTCCTAGTGCCAGTGGCTGCCCATTCCTCCTGGGCATTCTAGATTAAAAAAAGACTTTTAAGTCAATTTACAGCTATTTATAACATTGTAACTGAGTGCTAAGAACTTGATGAATACAAAATGTCATCCAGAGCATTATGATACACACTGTGTATAAACTGATGGCAGCACTTTTAATGACAATTTCCAGCCACATTCCAAATGGAAAAGAAACAAGAAAGCTTGAACACCTCATATAATGTAAAATGATGCAAAATACATCTGCAGCAGATGTTTTGCACAATACAGAAGTGTTCTGTTGTGTCATGGTGTTAGTATTTTTTGACTAATAACTCACGCGGAGGCGCACACACCGCACTTACATTCAAACATATTTACATGTACAGTACAGCTGCAGCTCAGGTCAAGCAGTAAATATCACATTGCCCAGTTTATTACAGATTGATCTTTACATAATGTTTTTAGATGACTAAAAGCAAATTCATCCAAAGACTTCAGTTTGTTTTTAAAGTTCTCCTTTTCCTCTTATGAACTCCTTTATTCACAGCTGGATTTGTTTCCTTTGGGAAGCTGCCCAGCCAGATGTTTCTCTTTGAGCCACTGTAACTGATACCTGCAAAGAGTGATTTCTCAGATTGCTTTGTCTGCACCGCTCAACACCCACATAATGCTTTATTACTCTAAGTGGAATCAATATGGATTTCGAGGTAATGTTCTTTAGCATAATTTAGTATGTGCAAAGCTGACATATTTAATTCGCCAAAAATTACGTTTTGGAAACAAAGCCTGGAGTGTGGGAGGATTTTTAAAAATTAAAAAAAAAAAAAATCTATATGATTTTCAATCAAACAAAGCATTAATTCCAGGTCTCTCTCTGTTGAGGATACCAACGCAGATACTAATTGCCTGTTAGAGGTCTGTCTCCCCCTCATAATGCCTTCAGTTTCCTTTTTTTGCAAATCAGTGCAGAATCCTCCGTAAGCTTATGGCAGGAGAATAGCTTCACCCAATCTGCTTAATTAGTGAGGAATGAACTAACCTGTTGCTAATTAAACACTCCTCTGGCCTCATTCTGTACAGCCAGAACCTTCCTTCAACGTAACGGGTGGGATACAGAAGGCTGCATTATGATGCGAATCAATACCCCTCAGAAGAATTATTCTCTCATAAGATGAGAACTGCTGTTATTTGCTGCTTGACGTTTCTATTGCTTTACTGGCTGCTTTTCTCTTATTTTTCCTTTCTTACCTCATGCATCAATATTGCACTTCCTATTACAGAGGAAACAGACATGCAATTTGTGCTTTTAATAATCACTCAATCGCTTAATGCCTAGGTGGAGAACTCCAGGTGAATAGTAGATTTCTACTTTCATAGCTATCTGCTTTCATGGCACCAATATTACAACAGTTAAATTGCTGGCAATGGTTGTAAAAAACCCAAACTATTGCCTTCTGACAGTTACAAAAGAATTTATTTATTTGCCTAGCAGGGACAAATCACATTATGTACTGGAAAATAGCATATATACAAATAAGGCTTCAGAGGTCTTAAAAACCAGCAAGGAAGCATTAAAAAAGGGGTCAGATCATGCAAAAAAAAAAAAAAAAATAAAAAAAATAAAATGCCTAAAACATTTTTTTTTTTAATTGCACCCTTTAATATTGCACTAAAAACAAATGCCAAACTGCTTTGCACACCAGTTATTATTTACTGTTGATTATTAATACCACCATGATTATCACCATAATAATGTATCTATTACATGTGCATTATGAATATACAGATTACATCCATTATGAATGCTCTTTATGTGAAGTCTGTCTTATTTTTTATTCTCATCAGTCAAACCTGTGTAAGGTTGAATGTTCACATGTTGCACCTGTGATGCTTGAACCCAGGTGGTGGACTCAGGTTTATCCACCACATCACAATGACAAAAACTGGTTTGATGGTCTTCAGCAAAAAGAAGATGCTGAGAGGAAACTGCTGAACTGCTAAGAATTAACCAAGATTTCTTATGTGCTCATAAAAAAGCTACATACCTTACCAAACAAAGAAAAAAAGGAAAGCTTCTGAGAATGTGAGGAGCACAGGACATCTAAAGCACTGGAGATGTTAAAAGATTCAATAGAGATATGATGGAAAAACATGCGATTTGAGCCATGCAAATCAACAATACAGACATAACACTGATATGAAATTTTATAATGAATGACTGTGTGACAGGAGGAAAGGTGCAAGGTGTGGGTTTGTGAAACAGGTGAATGCAGCGGTACAAAACCCTCTCAGACTAAAACAGAAACTTCAGTTCTTCCATCTCGGTCTAAAGCTGTTAAGGCTGACAAGCAGTCGCTTTACTATACAAAATAATAATAAAAAAAACATGAAACTTTTTCATCAGCAAGAGAGTTAAACCATAACTTCACCCAGTGGCTTCTCCCAAAAACATAGTGGAAGCATGAGATGTATGCATGAAAATTCCAAACCTGTTTATTTGTCCATCACATCAGAGCATGGCCACAACCACAGGAACCAGCAACAGGCTATCAAAGACTGAAATTCTATAGGGTTTGCAACTTTGAGACGGTTCTCCATCTGTTCTCGGGCTTCCCTCCTTGGAGCACGGTCAGTGTGGGGCTGATGGTGATTCCAGATACCCCCCAACACACTGCTGCAACCCCTAACCCTACCCGAGCGGCTAATCACAGGTGGGTTTCAAGTGGCAAGGCTCCCATTCTACACAAGACTGACAGGTGGGGCAATTTTATGATGACTCCACTTATAACAGGCCCTCATAACATTTTGAGAATGCAACATGAGACCCCAGACCTGTTGCACGTGCCAACTCTTCAAGAAAGTGTGGAGACCAATGCTTTGCATGTCCCGTTGTTAATCGTTTCTTTGTGTTGGGAGCGAGGGCAGCAACAGCAATGATGATGAGAGTTACTACTGTCCAAGGGCAAGTGTGAGTGAGCTAAAAAAGTGAGAAGTTGCCCAAGATGTGAAGAAGAAAGAAGGCATGATGTACCATCAGACTTCCGCATAGTAAGCAACATGTGCTCTACAGACTTTCAACAATTCCAGTTCATCCGAGTTAACCCTTGGAAGGTGGTGCATATGAGGATCCTTTGGAAACTGTTAAAGAGACCCAGATGTAGATGAGAACACAGTCTCCCTTGAAAAGATCTCACTCATGCTCCTCATGCACCCTTCTTTAGAGCCACGTGGTGTCAACGAGACCCTAATTGGAATAGGTAGCATTACTTTACTCTATTCATGTGTTTTAGGTAAACTGCTGACTCTGAATTACTCTTAGTTTGACTCCCATGTGATGGACTGGCATCCCAGCCAGGGGTGTGCCCTGCCCCACACCTTGTGTTTTGTGAGTTGGCTCTGGACCATCCCAACCCTGCACTGGACAAATGGTTATTGATAGTAGATGGGTGGATGGATGTCACATTATTGTGCTTAAAAAAGCCATTCTCAAATGCAATTGTTGAAAATGTGGATTATTAATGCACATTCACATCCTAAAATTATTAATACCCCATAGCTGCAAATTTTTTTGCTAGCTTGTACATTTTTTATACTCCACTCAGAATGCTTCAACTCCAGAAGCTTTCATTTTTATTTTGATTCCCGTGTGAATTGTTGATCCCCGATTTGTGAAATATAAACAACTGTGTAATATTAAAAGTTGTGGACGTGGTCAAAGCGCGCAAGGGCCAACTTGTGGTTACGCAACAATAGTAAGAGCGAGAAAAGTGCTGAGTAAAACTATCTCTAAGCCCAGTTGCAGAACAAACGGATGTCATTTTCTATGACACACTGTCCCTGAATGTGACTTGCAC
This sequence comes from Scleropages formosus, assembly GCF_900964775.1. Taxonomy (NCBI): domain Eukaryota; kingdom Metazoa; phylum Chordata; class Actinopteri; order Osteoglossiformes; family Osteoglossidae; genus Scleropages; species Scleropages formosus. Next base: position 16,094,556 of record NC_041810.1, read on the forward strand.
CAGTTTTAAAATGGCTCGGGGGGTGGGTGCCCAGGGTTGACGAGTCAGAAAACCGAGAAAGCAGTGTAAAATGGAAGAGCGACACACAAAGGTTACACACACTGCCAGTCATTTGTGACCCAAAATAGACTCTGTCGCCATTGGTAATGTAACACACTGATCAATATGGCAGGAATGAGAAGAATGCGGCTTGTAAAGCGAGTTCTGGGCTGTAAAACATCATGTAACGTAGATAACCTAGCCTTGAAACTGAAGGAGACAAGGAAGGCAACTGCACCGAATTATGACCCATTTTGCCTTATTAATGCTATAGAACACTCGTGTGAGAAGAAATGGGTGGAGGTGAAACATGCAGGCAGATCGGTGCCCGTAGCATTTATCAGCTAAGTGGTGGGTGATTTGCACTGATGCTGCAAGTCAGCTGCAGGCTGGCGGGGGGTGGGGTGGGGTGGGGGGGGTTTGAAAGGCATGCATAATCTCACAGCTCAAGTCTCATAGGTCCATTTGAAAGCCTCCTGGAAAATATTCACTTCTGACTTCTCAGCGACTCTAGATGACAGGAGCTGGAGCTCTGTGTGCTTCACACCCATTGCCAGAACTTCATTCTAAGTTTTAAACAAGTTTTTCTCTCCTTGTTTCTTATTTAGTCACAAATGATTTCTATTAAAACTTTATTATTTGACAAGCTCCAATTAAATGAACTGAATGAATGAATGAAAGATTGAATGAATGAATGAATGAATGAACGAACAAATGAATTAATGAATGAATGAATGAATGAGTGAGTGCAAAAAGCAATTTAATACTAAAAAATAAATATAAAAATAAAACAAAATACTAAAAGTAACAGAAATTACACCATCTATCATTATAGCATTTTCCCTCAAGGGACTGTGTTGTGATACTGAAATACGATAATGTTTGACTCACAAGTCCTATATTTATTTAACTTGCAAGGTGAACCATACACTGCATATTCTACACATGGATGCTATTTTCTCTGATAAAAAATGTCATACGCAATAACAAGCTATTGAATGGCCGCCCTGGTCACTGTAATAAAAACTAATTTAGCAGTTGACCTAAACAACCATCAGTTACAAAACAATTCAATGAAATGTAACTTTAATTGCACTTCTTACAATTGTTCCCTCAAAATAAATAAGTAAAAAAAATCACTACAAACTCAATCATCATATTTAATTGTACGTGTGGCCATTTTGAGTATCGAAATATATTATCGGAAAAGATAAGAGTTGAAGAAATTGTTCCAAGCCACGTGCAGGTTTTCAACATTGTACTGTACTGAAAAAAAAGTATTTTACTAAAAAAAGTATTAGAAAATCTATGTCTGTAACAAAGGATTTTCTACGTAACTTTTATAACACAACGGTGTCACTTATTATATTCATGTTTATACAAAAATTCAATTACCATGCATTGACAAGTCAAACACTCTAAATACTAACCCTGTAGCATTTCTATATCAAGTTTAAGCCAAGAAATATGTTACTTAACTGTATACAGAGCCCTCTGTGCTAATAATTCCACCTTTTTTGTGCTGGATTGGAGATTAGCACCTTGTTTTCTTGGACCGGAGTACAAACGTCAAAACGGCAATGAGTAAAGCGCCATCATTTTATATAGAACACATAAATCCCCTCAACTTAGTAAGTGGATGTGCATCTTCTATTTTGGGATGTGGGGGGGTTATAAAAAGTGCAGTGCTTGTTTAGTTCGGGGAGGAGGCTATAAATAACGGTTCTCTGTAAGCGAAGAGGCCGGAACAGCGGCAGTCGACCCTGCGGCAGACAGCTGGGGGACAGGCGTGGGGTTGAGCGGGTTATGGTTCAACCTTTTGAAGGTTATGATCACAGTGATTTCTGTAAGGGCTTCACATGCCCCCCCCCCACTCCCTGGTCATGCCTGTGGACAGGTGGGTACCGGTTTTGGTTTCAGCTCTTTATGTTCTTCAGTACGATTTCCTTTCGGTTCCAAACCTGACCACGTCTCTGTTCATGAACTTAACCGCTCTCTGCTCCTAACAGTGACCACTCCCTGTTCCTGCGAATAACCACCATCCATTCCGGATTTTGGTCCACGTTTCATTAATAAGCCTGGCCACCAGTTCCAACGGCTCTCTGCTCCTAAATATTCCTGAGGGTGAGCCCTCTCCATACCTGAGCGCGACCCCTTTTCTGTTTCCGAGTCTGACCCTTTCGCGTTCCCAGGCGTTGACCCGCTGGCCACTCTGGGTTTTCGCCCTGGGGTCGGTGAGCGGACACCCGGCATGTCCCCTCTCACCTGCTCTCCCTCACCCCTCCCTGGTTGCGCCAGCTGTGCTCTGCCACGAAACTGATTTCGGAGTGTTAACCACGATGTTCTTCCTCTCTGCTGTAGGATTTCATTTGCAGAGCGCAGGGGGCAATATCTAGGGTAATTCCAGGGCTTAGTGTCACTGATCTTTCTGCGGATCTCCTTGGGAGAAAAATTAAACTAGCGGTAGGGATTCTTCTCCAGGCCTTGTTCAACTTGCCTGCCCGGCCTGAGAGCAACTGCCTCCCTCCTCCAGGCTCACCTTCCTCTCTCATGCAAACCTTAGCACAGCAGCTCTCAACCACATTCTAATTAGCTGATACATCTTTGACTATTTTCATTGCAGAGATCACCACAAATAAGCCTTGCAGTAAGTGGTTCGAAAATACGTATAAAAATTTTAATTAATTTGTAGAAAAATGGAGTATAAAAGAATAATAACTCATGACGCGTATGCATGGCATTGACAAAATTCCAGAGATGGCATGAACTACAAATAAAACTGATTTTGTTCATTTCAGGTTTATTGACGTCTCGGTACGTGACCTTTGATGCAAGTTTGTATAGGAAACACGGTCGAAAATAGGTAAACAGAAAGACCGCTGAGTTGATGAAAGCAGCGAATTGAGTTTATTATCTATTAAAACTAAACCTGTTTTATATATGAGCTGGAAAATATTTAATGAAAAATATGTCAACAATCAGTTTAGCACACCTCTGGTAAATGTCACGCCGAGAACGTGACAGCCGAAGCAGCTTAATTTAATTTTAATGCTGTTTCGCTCAATGGCATAGGCTGAAAAAGGTAACGTGAGACATATTATCGCTGATTCTCAATGATTAAACATAAAGGTCACAATCTGTATTTATTTATGAATCTGAAGAAAAACGACACAGTGAGAAGCGTTGATCTTCTAAATATTGATTTAAAAAACAGGAGACAGTCATCAGTTAGCACATGGACCTGTATTTAGGACCCAAGTCCAAATGAAGCTGTTGGACCCTGCTGGCAGCGGTTGTCATTCCTGGAGTACAGCTGCACTGTGGTAAAAGCCATTACTGCCCTATTCCTTGCTAACGGTGTACTGGAGCTTTGCATGATGGTACAAAATGGTGAAGCCAGATGTGTCAGCATAGTATCAATGTTGTTAGCGGTGCAGAAATCTATCGGTCGACCAAGATGTATTTATATTATTGAATTATATGGAACTCAACACAGCCAACTGTTCAGAGGTAAACCAGCTCTGTGCCTCGTGAGTTCAATGTAGATGCCAGTAGGGTTCCAGTCTGTGGTTTTGATTATTGTGAAAATTTAATTGAGGCCTTGATAATGAAAAGAATATTCATTGTTTAGGATTACATAACTACATTTACATTTATTGATTTAGCAGATGCTTTTATATATGTTACATTTACCTGCTTATTTATCTCTGTCTTCAATGCATGTCTGCGTGTATGTTTGTGTGTGAGTCTGTATATTGTATGCTGCTGAAATGAAACAGAATTTCCCCCTGGAAAAAAAAAAAAAAAAAACTATAAATAAATAAATAAATAAATAAATAAAGAAAGAAATTCTCCAAAGTGATGTGCAACTTACGGTAAACCAAAGTTAATTTCAGAAGCACATTATTCATACATACTTAGTTTGTCCAACGCGACTGTTTTTGCCAGGTCCCATTACAAGATCTTCACAGATGATGGGAGGCAAATTTATGCAGCTGTTAGGAGGTCCGAGGAGAAATGGATCTGAAAGAAATTTGTTTTGAGACCCTTTTTGAAAACTCACAGGGATTCAGCATGTCTGAGGGACAGGGGGAGCTTATCCCAAGAAATTAAGTCGAAAACTGAACAAATTCGGTCTTTTGATTTTTGACCCCTTGAAAAGCAGCCAGAGGTGGAGAATTGCAGCACTCTTACTGGGGTGCAGAAGTTAGCATCATATCAACATTAACATACTCAGGTTTGCACTAAAAAGAGGTGTTCGCTTTTAGAAAGTTGCCAAGCCCTCACCTTGGCCACACACTTTCCAATGTCACTGTTGCACATGACTAAATTGGAAGGCGAATTTACCTGATCTGTAAATCCTAAGAACATTAAGCAACAAAATGCAGCTACAGAAACTGGCAGCTCTTAATGTGATTTAGATAATGGGGAACCCAAGGAGGTCAGTCTCACACAGGGGCATTGGCTTTTTGTGTGCAAGTCTATTTATTTTTCGTAGCGCACCCACTGGGGCATTTCACCAAGCAGGATAACGCGCTTAGCCGGCTAGCTTTTTGTAAACATGTTAAATAATCCCAGCTTTCTCTTCCCATTGGACAATTACGCTTTCGGTCAAAAGATTTAGGAAGGGTAGCCGGCTGAGAGGGTTGTTTAGCGAAATGCCTCAGACACAGCAGGTTTTAAAGGGAAGAAAATGTTTATATTTTATTGCAGTATTTATTTTTACCCTTAGTCAAGTCGTTTTTGAAACAGACAGGGATCTATTCACTTACAGTACTCATCCAAAATTTAAAGTTGGAGGTTTGAAAATTGGGATATTACTCAATCATTTCGAACCATAGTTTAAATTTTGACCAGTGGTAACATTTTTTTTTCTAACAATAAAACATAATGTTAGATTTCTTCTTGTGTAATTGCTGTTGATTGCAACTGCTTAAATGGTTTTACGTTTTCTTTGTAAATTAATAGCTCCTGCCTACACAATATAACAAGTGACATGTTGAACCCTCTGTTTTTCCAATTTCCTAGGCAGCGTGCTGGTTTGACTTCTTAACGCAAAGAGGCAGAAAATGTGTTCTCCATTTAAAAGAGGTATAAAGCCTATTATGAGGCACAGATATTTCCCTTTGAAATTATGCGCCAGCCTTTGGAAAGCATAAACAAATGTTTGCCACCAAGCACGATCAACTCCTTTTCTCAAAGCCACAAGTCAGATGAGAAGCATTATTGAGAAGCAACAACATGTTTTTGGAATTAAAATATTACGAGGACTTTCAAATAAGATTAGTTTTTAATTTGGTCCTTTCACAACATTTACATATTGCGTTTCATTTAAGGGACACCGTGTAATTGCTGTTGGTTTTTCCATGGAGGTGTGGAGAGGGGCAGAGCGAAAGCAGCGTGGTGAGAAGATCCACGCTGAGAGGCTGCGGTGCCGTTCTGACACATGGCACGACAGATGCTCTGAGCTGTGAGCCTTGACATAGCCGTCACTTGGGCCTGCTTGCTCAGTTTCCCTATCAAATACCTTAAGCTTTTATTGTTCTTTTATTATTTTTCTATTACGAAGGAGACAGCGGTTTTCCTTCTTTTCTACTGATGTGTTTCATTAAACAGAACAGCCCTCCCCACCCAGCAGCCATGCTTTTATTCGAACCACTGATTCTCAAGTCTCCCTCTATGTCGTGGCCTGCAAAACCCTTCTCAGGCTTTTGCACAGCAAACAGCAGGTCGACGTTATTGCTGCATTCTGATCTTGAGGTGCTCTTCCATCAGTTGTGACTGGCCATATGATCTGTTATTTACTGAATTATTAACTTTTACAGTGACTCATTGAGTTGAACATTTTCAAAGACATGAATATTTCCTATTTTTAAAAGAGTTTTTATGGCATTTCCATTTTTTAAATTTCTGCTTTTGCGGCACCAAAAGCAACCTGCAGCTTTTTTATCCAGCATTTAGTTCTTACAGCTCGTGGCTAGAGTTCCTCAGTGTTCGGAAGAAAAAATGGTGATCAATAGAAAAATGAGAAATGTTGCACATTTTTAACAGAATGAATCGGTGAAAAATCAGTCCTAAAGAGAAATTTACGGAGATAACTGTTTATTTCGAGTCTCTATAAATTAACTTTAAATGTACCTAGCTCGAAGGTAAGAAAAATGTTCCATATTTAGTAGAAAAACACTTTGTCTTCCAAAGTATTTTTTTATTTATTGTAGCTATATTCAAAGCTTTTACATAACCGAGCACATGAGCAAATCAAAGGGTATCTTGTATAATTAAATTGCTTGTGCCTTATTAGTCAAAGCTAGTTTTCTTAATCCAAACTGAATTCTGCTACCAATTATGCTGCTACAGGGAAGACCCGGCGTACTTAGATGACTCTTTGAGGTGACTTACGACAAAAGGTTTATAAGCTATGCTATTTAGAATTTATTTACCCAGCTGTACAGCTTGAAAAGTTTGACAATCTAGAAGGATAGCAGCCACGTTTGTGCTGTGTGTTCAAAATTTTGGTATCTTCTATGCATCAGGTCGGTCGGTGTCAGAAAGCTTGACCTACTGGATAACGAGTCACCAGGGTTCTCTGAACATAGTCCAGCCTGTCGTATTGCCCCATTGTATAGTAAATGGATGGCATGGTGACATTCTAAGCAGCATGCCATAATGGAGCCGTTTGGAGACATTATTTGATTTTGATTTGTCTAGTTTTTGTCGCCATAAGGAAACAATGGGGTTTGAAGTGACCGATCACCTCCTGAAGGTGCCCAGTGCATTTTGTTAACAATGCTTGATTTGTCTTTTGTTTGACCTTGCTACGTGTGACTGCTAAAAAATTAGAAATTAAAGACTGTTTTTCATACACGTGAGAAAACAACCTAGGAGGTTTGTGAGATTGGCTGGTGGGGGGTTAGGGGGAGGGGCTGGGGTAGCAGAATGAAAAACACTTGCATAAATATGGATTGGTGCACAGCACGAGAGAGAAAACAGTAATCAGACTGGTTTCCTGTGACAAACAATAACGTTTGCTTTAAAGCAGCAGAACTCTTCTCAGAGAGGGCAAGCAACTCCACTCGTAATAAATCCCAGACTCTGTTAAGCCCAGAGTCCTGGAAACGGCATACCTCATGGGCCAGCGTTGGGTCAGAGGAGGATGTCATGTTAAAAGAAAAAAGTTCCTTTTATCATTTACCTTGACGTTTTCCCATCAAACACTGCAAACCAGGAGTTCATCTGGAGACACTGTTAAAATGTTCCCCTTGCTTGCGTACAGCTTGACATTCCACAGTATTAACAGTGTGGGATAGAGCAGCTAAGCACAGTACTCAAGTAAAAGCACTGTTACTTTCAAAAAATAAGAACTCAGATAAAATTTTTGATACAAAAATTTTACAAGAGTAGAAAGGTTTAGGTCAAAAAATAATCAATAATGAAGTTAGCTTCACTTAAATGAAGCTCTTAAATGTTTAGAATCTAGTAATATTAAGAGCTACGTACAACATACAGCCTGAACAATTTTTTTTAAAAGGAAATTAAATCTGTTATGCGTTTAAAAATCAGATGCAGACATCCCTCAATTTACAAAATCAACCTGTTTCTGAAAACAGTGATCCACCGAGCATGTTCATTGCGAATAACTTTCTGAAACTGTGCACTGTAGCTAAATTGTACATACATACCTGCAAAACCATGAGATAAACTTTTCCTGCTAATGGTTCTGCTGTCTCTGTAATCATTAAATTAATTAAATTTTTTATTAATTAATTTATTAATTAATTTAATGGCGTCCCGTCCTGGGTGTGTCCCCTTCCCCCTCTAGCCCTACGCCCTGTGTTGCCGGGTAGGCTCCGGTTCCCTGCGACCCCGTATGGGACAAGCGGTTCTGAAAATGTGTGTGTGTGTGAAATTTAATTAATTAAAAAACAGACCCGTTATGTCCGACAGGAATTTCATATACTTCCGATAATTCCCCATTCTCTTAAAGCAATACTCTCACATCCCTAACACACCAACAGATGGAGAGATCTAGGTACAGACATGCCAGCTACCTTATATTACTGCACTTCCATTTCACTTGATTAACATGCAACTTTATTATTACTATTTTTTTTTTTTTTTGCACACACTTCAGATAAATTTTGCTGTACTGATTTTCGTGAAAAGAAATGTTTCCAATTGTTCCCTTCTTGTGGGGGCGCGGTGGCGCAGTGGGTTGGGCCGCAGTCCTGCTCTCTGGTGGATCTGGGGTTCGAGTCCTGCTTGGGGTGCCTTGTGGTGGACTGGCGTCCCGTCCTGGGTGTGTCCCCCTCCCCTTCTGGCCTTACGCCCTGTGTTACCGGGTAGGCTCTGGTTCCCCGCGATCCCGTATGGGACAAGCGGTTCTGAAAGTGTGTGTGTGATTTTCGTTCTATAAATCGAAAATTGGATATCAAAAGCTGTTGCAATGACATTTAGAGAGTTGGTAAATCATGGGATTCATGTGTTGTCAATGAGTATAATAAAATGAATACACTACAAATGAAAGACCACAGTCTGCTGTGTAGTAGTATTATTAAATGTACACCTTAGTCCAAGGCAACTTAAAACTTTTTTTTCGAGAAGTATTTAGTATTTATTTTTCAATAAAGCATGCATCAACATGCTGGTTCAAAACAACTTAACATCCTGAGAGATGTCGACTGCAAATAGCAAGTACACACACACACACGGGTGACAACTGCTTGTCCCAAGCAGGGTCGCAGCGAATTGGAGCCTCACCCAGCAACACAGGGTGCAAGGCTGGAGGGAGAGGGGACACACCCCAGACAGGACGCCACTCCACTGCAAGGCATTCCAAGCAGGACTCGAACCTCAGATCGACCACACAGCGGACCCCAGCCAAACCCGCTGTGCTACCCCACCTCCCTAGGAAGCACTGAATTTTAATTAAATTTTTTTCAAAGAGTGGAGAATAAATAAAAGAAGCAAAGAGGGGGTGACCAACTATAGATGATGTGGCTACTACATGTGCTGGTATTTAGCATCAGCAAATTGCCATCTGTCCATCAGCTTTCAGCTCCATATAATACCACTGGCTCCAAGGTGATGCAGTAGTCGCGTGCACTTCAAGGAAAACAACATTGGTTTTAAAAAATTTTTATAATTATGCTTTTATTTATTATTATGCTTCTATGGGGTATTAGAATTTCATATGATCTGTGGGGAAAAAACCCAGGAGTTGTAGATGAGCACAAACCCTCTGCTCCAACCGTAGGCATGGCGTTTTATTATGCTTACGCCTTTACAAGGTGGTGTAAATACCTCTGCTAGAGGACTCAGAGTTCCCAATCACGTGCACGAGTCTTCCTGGCTCACCAGGGAGAGTGGCTGGGAGAGAGAGAGCCAGTCTGCTGCTCTGTTCCCATTCAAAACTCACAATTATTGCTTCCCTCATTATAGAGCAGTTTGGGTTTTTCACATTTACATTTGTTCATTTACCCGATGCTTTTCTCCAAAGCGATTCACAACTCAGAGAACACACACACACTGTTTTAAACCACTTATCCCACGGGGGGGACACGGGGAGCCGGAGCCTAACCCGGCAACACAGGGCCGGAGGGGGAGAGGACACACCCAGGACGGGATGGTAGTCTGTCACAAGGCACCCCAAGCAAGACTCAAACCCCAGACCCACCGGAGAGCAGGACCTGGTCAATCCCACCGCGTCACTGCGTCCCCCCACCTCACAGAATACAAAAGTGCATTTTGCCAACAGACAAGAAGATACTGAAACTGACGCTTAGTCCCATTTCTCTCTCTCTCTCACTCTCTCACTTACTCACTAAATCAGTCACCCTATTCATTCATTCATTCATTAGTGGAAAGAGGAGTGTGAGAGGAGCAGGCCTCAGAAACAGGGATCCTTGTTCGTAGAAGAAATGGTGAGTGCAGCTGCCCTCGTACTCCCAGTCGGTGAACAAACCATGGGACTATGTATGTGAAATTGCATTTTATGACTTAAAGAGCTGCAGCACTTCCTGTACAGAGATCGCTGGTCATGCATACAGGATCTAAGATAGTCACTTGAGAGTGTAAATGAAAACAAGCTGATGGGTTAAAACTCCATTTGTCGCATGGACTGCCCTGTCAGGTACGATCACTGATGCCCGTGTCATACTCGCGCTGTACATTGTTTGAAAGGCGCATGATTTACAGCGTTTCTTCCGCGTCATAATTAATTGCTCCGTGTGCGTCCGCCTGGCTGGGTTTGCTCTGTGATCAAATGAAAGCCAGCAGGCGATCTCCGAGGGGCCCTGTCCCTGGGTGTAAAATGGCTGCGTCGATGACAGATCATGCTGTTTCCATTAGGGCCGAGGGGAGTGTGCCGTAGCTTTGGGTTTCTGACCCGAGTGCGCTGCTGTCAAGGTGATTTTGTTTCTACAAATTTCTTCTCCTACGAAGCTTCGACGCTTGCTTTCTGCGAGAGGAGCATTAGACAAATTCCATTCATATGCCTTCCATTACCCTCCACTTTGATAGCGCTTTCGGTAAATTATATATCATCAATTACACACACACACACACACACACATACACACATTTTTATATTTTGTTAACCTTGATTTGAAAAAATAAAGCTTAAAAACTTCTGCTCAAACACTCACATTACTGACTTTTACATCATATGTATCTTTCAAAACGTCCACTGAGTACCAATCTTGACGGTGTGAACTGTACGGATCTGTTCACCAGCTCTGGACCTACAGCAAACGGAATCACAGAACTCTGGAGTCGGTAGCATTTTATTTGGTTTGGTTGTATTTTATTGGCTGGTTGTCCTTACAATGACTGTTGCAGTCAGACTGTGATTTTTTTTTTTTTTTGGCCCGCTCTTGTTTTTCAGTTGCCAGTGAGAAATACGGAATTGGTAGCATGTTGTTGACAGAGGATATAGACACCAGATTATTCCAAACAGGGTCACTCACGATGTGGCAGTCTCTACGTACAGTGTCATGCAGAAGGAAAAAAAAAAAAAAAACATACCGTTAGCTCTTGGAAAAGGACACTGGAAAACTTTTTTTAATTCCATAAAAGAGCAAAGAAATAAATAAATAAAACACGCTAAACAAATTAGACTTAAGTCCCAATGTATGATACTTTGCTAATATATAAATGCGTCAATTCATTAATCACAAATTAAAATCTTGCAACGAAAAGCGTAAGGAAAGTCATGTCACCTAATATGCATTTTAAAATTCTCAGCTAAAAGTAACTGCAGACTAATTGGGGTTAGTGGGTCATCCACAAATATATTGGAGGACATGTTTAGTTCTGTAACTCCAGATGACTAGTTTTATTACATGGCCACGTGCAGTACGGTGGAGCAACGCAAAAAAATAGATGCACAATCATGCTGACAACTAAAAATTAATTTCCCAGAATATTCACTGCTGAGTATATCTATTTTTAATTAGTTCCTTTATTTGTCACTTTTCTCTGAAGTGACTTCCAATGATGTAACCTTTTATAGACATGGGTAATTTTTTTGGAGAAGTGGATGATAAGTACCTCTATCAGGGATACTATGGCAGATGGAGGATTCAAATGAAGGTCCTTTGAGTGCATGGCAGCGGCTATAACCCCTATACCACCTGGTGCCCCTGGTGAGCACATGTGAGTAACCAGAGAAATCGGTCCAAAGAGAAACAACCTGTGCTACTTGTCTTAAAAGGCCAAATATGAGGCAATATGTTTCAATAGCGAATGAACACAAACCATCGATGTGGGACAAATCATGTGTCATGCTTAACGTTCCATCTCAAAGCATCCTTCTTGTTTCTCCGAGAAAGAGAGTTTGTTATCATTCAGCAGCTGCCAAATTCCACTGCTATTAATTCAGGAAAGAGGGTGGAAATGAATTCAGCAGGGGCACGTGACCTCTTTTAAATGAAAAGGAATTAACGATGTGCAACAGGGTCTAAATTAAATTAGCCCACTAAAAATGACTTGCGCTGAGAAATGAAATGTCATCCACCGAGAGGCTGGAAATGTGAAACATGTGATGTTACCGGGAGAGTGGTTCCAATGCTTCTGCCTTCTTTTGGCTCCAATTTCGATTCCACTTTCTCGAGTGTGTTGCACATTAATCAGTGCTGTACAGTGGGATGTGGTCCCTCCGACCCGCTCCCATTTTTTTTGTTACGCATACACAGCTGCCATTAGACACCTTGCTAATTCCATGCCATCCCACCCCAGACAGGAGGTGCACACACTGCATAGAAACACAATTTTTTTTTTTAGGTTAGGTTAGTTGTTTGAAGTGTCTGTCAGCTGCAGCTTACATCTTAGTGCTTTTGCTGTTTTTGCACTTTTTCTATATTCAAAAGCAGGCATGATTTGCTGATTATACGCTGCAACACTTCTCTGCCTCAGGCTGCTTGGAGGCCTCACTTACAACAACTCCAAATTCAAAAGTTTAAATGTCTTATATCTGGTTCTGATGTGGTCAGACAAACTCCCTCTGTCCCTCAGAGCTGCTGAATCCCTCCAGAATTCAAGAAGGCCTTTGAAACACATCTCTGCTAGACCCATTTCTCTGCCAATCTAACATCTACATAAATCCACATTACAAAATCTATTACATTTTTATTTTCAATTAGTCACAATTCAGCAAAAAAAGCATCTGCAAAATGAATAATTTCAAACACTATGCAAAATAAATCATTATCATATTCATATGTGCAACAGAATGGACTGTCGGGGAAATACTGCTCCCTGGTACCCAAAATAAACCATGTTTAGCCTTTCTAAGGAAGTCTAACTCAACCAGATAATGGAGTTGCAAGAACCAAGCTCAAATCGTAGGCCTTGTTCAACCGTTTTAATGTGAAGGAGGATTTCTCTAATATAGTCTATTGTCTCTAGTTTTCCCAGTACAGAAGAATGTTAGATTTTGTATTTTTGTCATTAATGTCTTGTGCATTTGGTAATTTCTGTAGCATCTAATTTCTTTGAACATAAGAAAACTAAAGGTCGCAAACAAATTGTTTGTGGGCTGCCAAATATGGAGGCACTTGACCTCTTGGGTAAACCGTTCATTCTCAAGACCGCCATTACATTTTTTCTCTTTGAAATACGGGGTCTGGAGGAGCCCCCTGACGAAGAGGACTCTCCCTGTTAACGCTGACGGCTGATTTGAAACGAAATAAAAAGGAAGAAACGCAGCCAGGTGCTGTGCGCCAAGTGTACAGGCACAGGAAAGTGATCCCACCGTAAATCAGAACCCTATCTTACACTCAACCTTAAACTTCTCCTTCTCCGGAGACTCAGAAGACTATATTGCCGTGATGCCCGACGTCTGACATGGACATATGCTGTCAGCACTTCACAACCTCGTGACCTGTCAGCTGCCAGATCTGAGCTCATCTATGTTGTGTGACATGACAACACACGTCTAACATGCCCAATGCCTTAGAAAGGATGTCAAGCAGCCTGACTGACACTATCAAGATCAGACTTTGACAAGCGCGGAGAAATACTCAAATCAATTTGGTGTCCTGATCCACACCGCACGCTTCCTTCACAAATATGGGCTGGACTTAAGTGTAAAAGTTTTTTCCACTACAAAGCTTGATCTTTGACATGTGGGATAATGTCAAGAGTTGAATGAACTCTTGAAGATTAGGCAAAGTCGATGGTTATGTTATTCTCTGTACTCTTAAAATATCCCACAATAAAATCGATACACTTTCTCATCTCAGAACAGACACGGTCACGATGGAATACAGCCTTTCACTGTATCAGGCTGATATAGTTTAATTTTAATGCAATGCGACACAGCTATGCACCAGAAACACAGAGAACACATGTCTGTGGGACTGTCCACAATGATGTTAAAATGCCACATGAAAATAGAGGTTGGTGACAGTTTCATAGCAGCATAGCGAGGGGTCTCAGGAGTGGTGGCCTCCCCACCCCCCCGCTAGAAACTGTGGCCCCCGTTCTGGGGATCCTACCACAGACACATCACACATGCTCCCAGGTGATGACGTGCCTCGAGACACGGCGATCCATCACCGGACCCCCGCCTCCCTGGCTCCACTCCAGCATCATGGCCAAGGCCATGGGGAGCAGCTGAGCTACAGCAACTGCAAGTGAGGGGGGCGGGGTTTAACTCAGAGCAGGAAGCGACCCGTAACACCCCCTTGAATGTGCATGTGCTTTTTAAAAGTGAGTAACTGTTCATGAAAATGCCTTGCAGTCCTAATACGGAAAATGAACGAGAAAGATGAATGAACGATAGAGAAAGAAGTCGATGCCAGATGATTAGCTTATTATTTCAAATGTAAATTCTAGAAAGTGCTACAGAGATGTGATACTCACAACCCATGATCCTTCCATTCCATATGAAAGGAAAGTTCAAACCAGTCAGGCAAAACTTTTTTTAAATTTCAAATGAAGGAGAAGATTGTGGCTTCCACTTCAAGCCATCCTGATACTTAACACAAAACCACTTTAAAGGAAGGCTGGGCAGGGATGTGACTGATGTTCAATTTGTCTAATCTTAGCTAGATTGTGGGGGCTGTGGGGCTGGGGGTGTTCAGGCTGATGGTGCTCTTCCCTGCCCCCTGCTGCCCCCACCGCATGCCCCCCAGTGGGGCCATTGGCCGCTCCAGGCCACACGTTCCTTCGGCACGTCACTGGCATTTTGTCCAGCTACTCGAGAGCTCACGTCATCGGCAAGGAAACATCCTCTGAAAATAACGATGTAAGGAGAGTAATTAAAAGCTGGTCTCTAAGCATGCTGGGAAACTGCAGAGCTTGTTTTCTCTTTTCTTTTTCAAGGCCACTGTAATTTGCTCCTGCACTCAAAATCACTATAAATAAAAGGTTATGAATATACATTTCCGAAGCTAAGTAAGGCCAAATGCATGTTTTTTTTTTTTTCTCCTTTCTGACTTTCAGTAGTATTTTATTTAACAAATTGAATATAATACTGTTGTCACTGACAATATTGCTAAGAATATCACAGTTAAAAAAAGTAAAAACACTTTTTTCCCCCCAAGATATTCTAGATGTACATCTCTTTCTTCTCTTTTTCTGATATATCAAAAAGCCTATGCTAGTAGCTTTTGCTGACAGTTCATTCTCAGTGCCCACCATGTAAGTAATATCTATTCCAAGGATATGTGATATTAAAATGAAACGATAGCATATGTAATTTGCTCCATCACAATATGCAATACGTGGATTGCACGTATTATGGATTCCCTTTAGGACACTAGTAGAACGAGGACCTTAAAGTCTTTTTATTATAGTACTAGTAGGATCTGTGTCTCATCTTAACTTGTCTCATGTAGTTAAATACAAATTACATTTTTGAAGATTAAAGCTCCCTATGATTGCAATAGAGACGATTATGGTCAAAGAAGAGACGAGGGGCATGGAGTACGACCGGTCCGATGAGAAACAGTTGCTATGACATGACCTTCTCTCTTCGTAGCCGATTCTCCGCAGCATAATTACTGCATGTGTTGCAAACTTTCCCCCATTTTCAACGTACAAATTCAGTTTGTGTTCCCGCTTGTTCTCGGATGAGATTTTAGAAGTATGAGACTTTTATGAATGTTAAAACTGTGGCTGCCGCGGCTCTCTCTTGCGTGCCAGACGGCCAGTTTGCCAGAGGAAAAAATTTTACTGCTGGTTTTATGTTGCCTGTTTTCATCTCGTCACAGTTTTACTTTGCAGTTAAAGCGTATGTGTGAAGATTTCTCTGCAGTGTGAACTTTTCGCTAATTTAGAATTGAACCATTATGCGGAAGTTTGAAAACTGCGTTTAATGCTTTTGTGGTGCAGAAGACGTACCGGAGCCATGCAGATAAAAAAGTTCCATGATCAACAGGGTCCCATGTGGGAACTGAACCTGGGGCTTTCAGCATCCAGATTTGGGTTTTTAACCACCATGTGACCCCACAACTTTTTACTTCTGTAAATGCGTGAGGATTATGTATAATTCTGTCAATGTGCTACAATTTCTCAATCCAAGAATACAGTGTTATATCCCGAAAAATGTTGTAACCCAATAAATACAAGCACATTTTTGGTTATTTCTAATCCCTGAATGATGTTTCCATTCTTATACATTTGCTATCTCAGACCAATGTTAAAACTCCTGAATCTTAACATATAAACAATTCCGATGCTCTGATCAGCGCATTTCCATTTATTTATTTAGCAGATGCTTTTCTTCGAACTGACATGCATCTCAGAGAAAAATGCAGCGAGTGCATTACATGAACAGAACCACTTTAAAGGAAGCAATAGTGAAAGTAAAAGTGCTGGAGACTTCTTACAGTTTGAGGTTGAAAAAAAGCACCCAATTATGCCCTTGAACACAGTTTGTCAACTGTTTATTGGTGGTGCTACTGTGCAAATATATTAAAGGTGAGCTTCTTTGCAGAATAAACAACTCGGCTGTTCTTCAACACCCCCCGCAGCCCCCCGGCGGGCTTCAGCCGCCCCACAATCACTTCTCCAAACGCGTGCGCATTGACCTTCCACACACGTTGTCCCAAAGTGAGTTTTGATTACCCGTCTAAGCCAACCGGGCGTGCCTCCGTGGCCACAGCTGATCTTTTATACTAATTTTGGATTAATAGTGGTCTGCAACACTACGTAAACACAGGCACCTAGTAGGCCTGCCACACTGAAGCTAAACATTAATCCCCTCTTAATGCTGAGAGTCAACTTATAGTCCTTAGCAGAATTTGCCTTAATCTCTGGCTAGGCTACTCAACCGCGGTACAAAAACGTACCCCAGGAAATGGCAAACTGCTTTCCTACAGGAAAAAAGTACATGTGATTAAGGAGGGAGTGTAAATCATTTACCTCGGATCTTTGGGAGGATGTCTGTTTGCAGAGGCACGGTCGAGAAGTCTTCTGAAGAGGGACCGGGCCGACGAGATGAACTTTTTTATTTTTTTTATTGATAGTCTGCATCCGCGAGGCTGGCGCTAGGTGCCAGAATCCTCGAAACTTGGCTTGTCCAATCAAAACGAAGCCTAGCGCTCGGTACCCAATCCAGCAGTCGAAGCCTTTATCCTTTCAGCCTCTGCAACTTAGTGCACTTGGTGTTTCTACAAAAGCTTTTTTCTGTTTTGTTTCCCCTCCTTTACTGCACCCTTTAAAGGTCCCAGTGATGTGTGCGCTGAGGAGCTGTGTGTTCTAGCTGCTCTCTGCAGGCCGTTCCAACATCCCAACTCTCGCCTGTAATTTTCCCCAAATGATTGAGCTGCAGGCAGAGAGTGTGTCATTGAAAAAGTGGCGTGGCCCTATTTGACATGTTCCCCTTTCTTCTTTTTATTATATCCACATTTTTAATAAGGGTCCTCTGTTCTTGCTCAGCTGCTTTCTTTTCTGTTTCCCTTCAGTCTGTTCTTAATGTGCATTTGCTCACTTGAAATAATGGCTGAAGCATGGGACGTGTTCACAAGAATTCAACACCCGACACAGTTTTATTGCACAAAATACATGTATCACTTTTTGAGCAATGCGACTCAATTATTACAGCAGAAAAAACTAGATAAACATTTTCTTTACCTAGGTGTATTTTTTAGTATTGAGAAGAAACTTGAGTAAATACGTGGGTAGACTTTTCCGCAGACTTCTTTGCTTATGCTAGAGGATAACAGCTTTTTGACTGTATCCCCTTTACTTTCAGTTTTCATTTCCTATGCCTTTTTTTTAACATTACTATATATTTCTATGTCAGCATTTACAGTTACGTGTAAAAGCTATTATTTTTAGTAGACACTTTTATCCAGAGTGATGTGCAAAAAACTGTTTGAAAGAAAACGATGGGAACAACTATTTGAATATTTCCCAATTAGTAATACATGTTCTTTCTTATTTAAGAAACATTCTTCCATCTGTTCATGTGAGACAAGAAATGAAGACCAAAAAAATGGTTCATCAAGAGCCATAACATTTGATGTCCTTTTAGTTTCCATCAATAACCCAGTGAGACAGCTTAAAGAGGCAAGAAAATTCGAAAATAGATCGTTTAAATACGAGGAGACGTGGACTTTGGGGATATTATTCAAGCGGTACAATGGTGTGTGTGTGTGTGTAATACAGACCAAGTGTAAGAGTGATAGAAATAACTATGTAAACATAACTGCTAAGTAGTTACCAAAAAAAACTTATGAATAACTAGCTTTAATCATTTATACTCATAGATAAAATAAACATATTAATTTTAGCAGACTTTTATTCTTGAAATCATACTTTTAAATTATTTTTATACTTGTTTTGTAGTAGTTCAAAATTGAGCTTGTTGAAATGTTCGTGCGGCATTTTTAATCCTAGATGATACCTGATATATTGATTAATATGCAGTTATATGCCGTCTGCCCTGGTGCGTCAGTCACACCGTCAGAGAGCCGTACTGCAGTGCCAGGGGGCCCGAGCCAGCGGGCCGAGGCCCAGTCGTGAGAATCGTGAAACCCGAGTGTGCAGACAGAGACCTGAGCGGCACGAAGGAGCCCAGGGAGGGGCCCACACTTTGTTAATGGAATTATAGTACTGAGTAAAGAGACACAAGTGTACTATATTTATGATCTGACACTGAAATGGAACACTGACAGACAAGATTCTGTACTTACAGTTTGCTGTTTTTGCTGCACTCTTGTGCTTTCATCTTGCCCTTTTTGCTGGCGCTCGCTGGATCTGCTTTTCAAAGAGCCCCGACGTGGCCTTGGATTCTTCCATCTGATGACCACGGTACATAACTGTATTGTACATCCTTTTTAAAAAAAAAAAAAAAAGGCAACGAAAACTAGTTAGGAATACTACTGGGACCAGAAACCGGTTTGTAACCCATTGTTTTTGTAACTCCAGAATCACTTTTACCACAAAGTCCCAATCAGTAGTTTAATAATAAGGTTATTTTTTACAGGTGAAGTTAAAATCTTCGTTTAAGCTATAATAAATAAAAATACCTTTGTAGCATTTTCATTTTTACATGTGACAGTCACATTAAAACTAATTTAAAATGAGAGAAAATGAAACTATCTTCTCTTCACAAACTCCTATTAAATACCAGTTGTTCACCAATTCATTCCATAAATGTACCAAACTCTGACCCCAAATGTAAAGGTGCTTAATGTGGAGTTAATTGATGATATGGAGTTAATTGTAACTGAACTATATGTATACTATATACTATACTATAACTGACAGATGTTGCAGTTATATTTTATTGGATTTTTTCCTGAGCTATATTTACTTGAGCATCATATGCACATTTAATGAAATAAAAAAAATTGTGCTCACGCATTGATAATTAGACTAATTAAATAATATGGAAATTTGCAATGGTTTACATATGTGTCAGTAACTCTTGATAGAATTTTAGTGCTTCCTGAAAATTACAATTATGATTTCCCCATAATGATTATCACCTTTGTATTGCTGTGACTAATTATTAATATCACACTCCATGTCACTTGTTGGCTATTTGCGGTGCTCAAAAAAAATCTAATTACCTTTCAAGTTGTGCAAGATCCATGGAACCACTTCCCTCAGTATTATTCACCCACCTCAAATGTCTTTATTAAATTTCAAATTAATAAAAACTCTTATGTCAGTGCAGACTATTGAATTAAAAAAAAAACTTTCAGATACATGTATATAGTATATATAAATAAAACTAGTTATCTGCAAGCAGAAAACCAGTTTTACCCAGTGTGTGTGTGTGTGTGTGTGTGTGTGTGTGTGTGTGTGTGTGTGTGTGTGTGTGTAGAGTTTTTACCACCAAATGAGCATGAAGATGTGAAAATGATCTGGTGTACTTGTGGGGTAAAATTGGAACTTTTTCAGACAGTCTGGAGAGGAGGGATGTGCTGCCAGGCCATGCCATGATGAGGCAGGTCTCTGGGAAGGCTACCAGTTTCTTGATTCTCAGCCTCAACTCCCAGCCAACAGAGCTGATGAGGAATTAGAGCCATGAAATCGTTCCCTAGGAGAAAAACCCCCATAAGGGGGGTTACTTGCAGGTGATGCATTTTGCACTGTAGAATATTAAACTTGAGGTTGCACGGGGTATGTCAAGGAGATGTGAATCTGACCACATCACAGCTGGTACACTTTGCAAAGCAGTTTTATACATTGACTACCAGGCTAGTTATAATGGAATACTTGTAATGTTACTAACGATGGGATGGGTATTACTTCGGAAATCACAATAGCAATTTGCTCAGATTGTATTTTTGATTTATAATTTTGATTTCCCATGTTAAAAAAAAATATTGTCTGAGATCTGTAAGCCCCATTCATAACAAAAAAGTGAAATAACATTCAAAACCTTAACTGTAACAACCAATAAATATGTTCAAGGACTGTCAGGATTTTGTTCTTATTAATTCATACTTTGCTGACAGTTTTGTCTAAGACAACAGTGCTGGATAAAGTATAATAAGCTATTTACAGCCATCTTCCTATCACAGCACAACACACACGCTCAGAAAGGACAATCTGGAGTCAGCAATCCACCTGAAACACACATCTTTATGAGGAAACCCATACAAATGCAGAACACATAAACTGTATACAGACTAAACAACATCTGAGCACAGAGCCTAAATGCTGTGAATTGTAAATGGTAGCACAGTGAGTAGCGCTGCTGTCTCACAGCACCTGGGTGGTGTGAGAGAACGTGGGTTCGATCCCTGCTCAGTCCGTGTGGAGTTTGCATGTTCTTCCCGTGTCTGCGTGGGTTTCCTCTAGGTGCTCTCGTTTCCCTCCACAGTCCAAAGACATGCTGTTCAGGTTCCCCCATAGTGTGTAAGTGTGTTTCACTGATGCATGGATTAGTAACCCCTTGTAAGTAGTGTATCTAGCAGTGTAGTCATCTTGGTGAATAAGGTGTGGGCTTGTAATGCTACTTTTGGACAAAAGCGTCTGCTAAAAGAATAAATGTAAACAAAACACTACTGGCTAAAATGTGAAACCAGTCATCTTGCATAAAAGATTTTGGCAAAACACGTTTAAAGTTTCAAGTTTATTGTCATACATACAAATACCATGTACAAGTATCCTGAAATTCTTCCTGAATGCTTCTCCACAGACTATGGACAAAGACAGAGACAACAGAAATACTGCACAAACAAACAGTGACAATGACAGTGAGTAGTGCAACAGCAATAGCAATAAATAATGGTAACAGTAGTAACAATAATGCCAGTTGACAGTCAGAGAACTCAGAATGAGAGAATGAGAATGCTTAAAGTGGCAGTGACAGTGTAATGTACCAATGTGCTTGGGAGGAGCAGTCCAACTCCTAAAGGTGGCACACTAAGCAATAATTATTAGAATGAAATGTAACATCTTACAAATTCCAACTTCATTAGCAATAAATATGTATGTGTGTGTATGTATTAGTATGGATATAACGTAAAAATGAAAATATGTTAACGTCTGCTTTCTTAAAAGGGAAGGACACTTTATTGGATTTTCCTGGCCATATACTTATATCTTGGACTTTTTAAATTAGGCTGCCAAAAAAAAGAGTTTTATTAAGCTTAAGCTACCAACTAGTCTACTAAGAAATCCATTCAAATGTATTCAAAGTCTACGTTTACATTTACTTTAATTTGATTAGCAGACACTTTTTTCCATAGCGACTCACAACGAACATGCTATGTAGCTCAGCAGACGCGTCTATCCAAGGTGATGGTCTAAACCCCTCTTGTACACCTTATAAACCCACTGTGCTTCTATCTCAAGACTGAAATGTTGTTTCATAGTTGAATTTTCATCACAATTTTTCTACTGTTTCAATAGTTCAAAATTTGATAATATTTTTGACGTATCTGTTTTGAAAGGTGGTAAAGTGTATAAATTCCCTGCTTTGCATGAGTACATGTGTAAAACTTTTACTTTTTCCAGGACCTATTTTCAGTCAGAAATTTATGTTACTTCTGATTTTATGGAAATCAGCATTTAGGGTTTATAATTTAGGAAGGCTTCCTGTTAAATTTCTCCTGTTGCGTAGACAATGTTCTTATTTCTTTTTCTTCATTGCAAAAACACATGAGGGCTAAATTTACAGAAACATTTGAATGTTGCACAAGATTTTGACGCCATTAATTTTTTTCTTCTTAAATAAATACATTTCAGATAAGGCAAGTATACAAGGATATCCGTTTAATACATTTTGTATTCATAATTTATACCTTACCATATTGGGAGAAAACTTGCTTACACAGAACATATGAGAAGGAAATGTTGAAGAAAATCCAGATACAGTGCAGGATGAAGAATGAAATACATACTGTTATTCCTCCCATGAAACTCCTATAATAAGAAAATCATTAAAAGAACCAAGTATGACTGTGCCAACTCAGAAGGTACATAGTAAGAAAATAAAATCAGTCATAACAGTTTAGAGTAAATTTGCACTGTGACAGTAAAACTTCTTTAAAAAAGTATAAAACAAGAAGAAATAATAGCAAGGGAAGTATAAAGCCCAGGTTCTGTTTACTGTGGTTTTCGTCTTCTTAAACGATGCCTCAGATAACAGGCTAACAAACTGCTTGTTTTAAAGACTCCCTGTAGCCCAACTACATGACATTTGAGTGTCTTTCAAATCCTTTTTGTCTTTTCATTACTCTAATGTTTGCATTTCTTCTTCTTCTTCTTCTTCTTCTTCTTCTTCTTCTTCTTCTTCTTCTTCTTATTATTATTATTATTATTATTATTATTATTGTTGTTATTGTTGTTGTTGTTGTCGTCCTGTTAATTAGACATTGCATGGTAGAGAATTCCACAAACACCTACAGTAATGACTCTGAAAATTAGAAAAACACATTAGGATAATTTTTTTTCTTATTTTGTTGACTTCGGTGACTCTGAAATCTTCCTAAGTGGTTCATCCTGCAGACATTTTAATCTTCCTTTTACTATTTCAGAAGTAATTGCGCTTCTTACTAATTGTGATATTTGCTCGGATTGTTTGCGAGCTGCAAAGTTATCATAACGGACATTGGCAAGTTTCACTTCAACCCTTTCCTCCTTCAAGTCAATTTCTATTTGATTCCAAAGCCTTCAAAAAACATTAAGGCAAAAAAAATCCCTTAATTCGTCTTCAACCTTATCTAGACACCTATCTGTCTCCGAGCTGCAGCGTTTGAAAGGATATCATGGTGATGGGATCGAGAGGGAAAATCTCCCTTCGCTGACAGGGCCGAGGAAGAGTTATAGGCATCTAAGAGTCTGGGCGAATCTCAGGGGTCCGCCCAAGGCTCCTGATATCGCTGCAACCAGGGCCAGGGCAGCAGAAACAGGCGCACTCTGCTTTCATGGCAGGAAAAAGCAGAGCGAGATACCCAGGAAAGGAGAGAGAAAATGTTTTGGGACTAAAAATAATGATGTTCGGCTCATAGGCCGCATTTTTTAGAAAAGGCAGAATAACAATGGATGGAACTGTAAAGCGGCAGCTGCCTGGAGAGATGGGCAGGGGCAGCTTTGAAATGTAGATGACAAACACAAAGATTTTTTTTTTTTTCCAGAGGAGATTACATCGTGGTACCGCTCAAGTTTGAATGTTAAATGCCCTCAAGCGCTTGACTTGGCTGCAATTAGGACAGTTCCACGTCGGAAGCGTGTCCTTGTGGATTAGTGGGTTTGAAATGCGAGTGGGGGAAAGTGTCGGCATGGCCAAGCTGTGCAGGGGGCGCGGGGATCACAGTTAATGTATGTAGAGGAGAAAAAGTAGCTAATAAAGATGAGGGATGTGTAAGCTGGATAGGAGTCAAACTTTCGAACCACACAAGTTGCAAGGTGTTTGCTGTGTAGAAACGATGACCCGGAGGCAAATCAATGTCACATAGTACATGTGCTACAAAGGTGACTTTTTTGAAATATTAAATTAAACAAGTGAGTATTAAATAAAACTAAACAGCTGTAAATCAGTCATTTTCTTTTAATCCAAGTGCATACCCTGGTAAATTCTTGTGTTTTCCCTCTTTCTCTTAAAATGACTAATGATTTTAAAAGAGTTTATTACCAAATTCTATGAAATTGTGCAATCCTGAGAGCGAAAATGTACGAAATATGCTGTGATAGTGTTGAATTAGCTGGCTTTGTGCAATGCCTTGGGCAAATTTTTTTAATTAAATGTTTTCTTGTTTTTGAACGTGCAATGAAGCATAAACACACATACACACATACGTTTCCAGCCACCATAGCTAAACTGAAACAGATTAGATTTGGATGACACAAGTCTTTTACATTTCTCTTTTGAGGTTTTTGACTAGAGATTATGATGTGAAAAAGTATGGCACCATTAAAGGCTGCCCCATGCTTACTAGCTCTTGCCCCTACATTAGTCTGACTTTAACAGGCTGGGACCATACAAGCTGATAAATCTTCAGCTGGAGGATAAAGTTCAAGTAGATAAAATCAAACAGATGTCGGTGGAAGGGTTCTCCTCATGACCTATAAAAGTGCTATCATCAAAGCCTGGAATCATTTGTTTTGAATTATTGCATTGTTATCAAAAGGGCTGCAGTGGACTGTTTGCAGAGAAATTGGATCTGTTTATCTGAAAACAGAAGCAAGGATGCCATGCTCCTTGGACCCTGGGAAAGTATTTGGTGAGTGATAGGTGACAGGAGCTGGACAGCTGGGATAGGACTTGATTGACAGCTGTCGGAGGATGTCAAAGCTCAGGTTCCATTGAGTGAATGAAACCAAAAATGGGGAAGTGTTTGCTTGCATAGTCAAACGTAGACAAAATAATGACCGCCAAGAAAGAAACGTGAATACGCTTGAAAAGTCACACTTTCTGTTTATTCAATTTTATTACTTTAAAATTCCACCTTATAAATAATTAGCATACACACAATAATACTGAATGTGGTGCCATTATAAATATTACATATATTTAGAACTATTGGAGATAGACTGTAAATACTTCAAAAATTTGCTTCTATTAATACCTAACCTTTGCAGATTAATATTTTTTCCCTTCCATGAATATAATTGTGACTAACATGAGTTCCCTACCATTTACGAGCCTATTCAGTGAGGTATTTTCCAACATCAGATAGATATTTTCTCTTACGACAAAGAGAAAAACATCCTGATATTTAATTTTTAATATTTGACTACGTATATTTTTGTTAGTAATTAATTATTTAAAGGGTTAATGTTTTTAAACCTTACGTTGTCATCCTGGAGCTTGGTTTTCAAAAACAGTTCATTCTGGGGTTAAATATTTCTTTTATCTCTGAGATCTCTTATGAAGTGTGGGGCTGTATTGCAGCCACCGTCATTTAAAGAATCCCTGTCTGAGGTCCAGTGATCTATGACTGTGCAGAGGAAATAAATAATGTCCATTCAACTTCATGCGCAAGACTTCAGGTTTGCAACTGTTGTAATAACTCAGTCGATCAAATATTCACAGGAAAGAAAAATCCGCCACAAAAGCATGAACGTTGTCTATCTTGCAAACCGAAAAGATATCTGCTCGGTCAAAACCTCCTTTTGACATCGCAGGAACATGCAGATATTTACCGATTATTCATGTTTCATTTGTGTTCCTCTAGGGGCAGCATTTCATTTCATTTTATTAATAGCATGGAATATTTAAAATTATTTTGCTTCCAGTAATTTATTGATTTATTTATTTTTTTTTATAGGAAGATATTTTTCAGCCTTATGTTTGAGGTCCTATAATTATTTGCTAAAGGAATAAATTCAGTTTTACCCAAATAAATTTAGAACAAAGGACCATGAATGTGAATGTATTCACTAAGGATGGTGCCAGAACTTGTTCTCTTTCAGTTGTTTTCTCACATTCTTGACCTTGCTGGTCTGTCACGGAAGCATGTAAGTCAATCCTCCTGCTTTAGCTTTTCAGATGCATGTTGAAAATATGCAGCATCTGAGAGAATTTCACCTTGACTTTTTTATGCAGTGTTGAAGAAAGCCATTTCATTTGTGGGCCACTGCAAAGCAGCCCTTTCCATGAACATCCCAGCTAATTTATAGTGCATGGGAAAATACGAGGGACACGCTGGGGCCACGCCTGCAGCACACTGCACATCCGCTGGGCTCCGAACCTGAACCCGGGTGACGAGTTGGAGGGGAAGAGAAAACTGTTGGACCCACACACAAGGGAAAAGGCACAGTTGAGAAGAGCTGTAAACTAAACCAGACACTTTCCAGCAGAATGTGACGTTATTTTTATGATCACCCAACAGCAATTCAGTGAATCGCTTTCATCTCCCTCCATTACTGACTAGATTTTAGACATGCAAGCTCTTTTTCTGAATGCACAGATTATTTTTTTAAAAATACGCACCTTAAAATAGTAAGCTTATATATCTTAAAGGTCCATTTTTGAAACATTCTTCTTCTTCAAACCTAAGAAAAATGTCAGTTAGATATCAAAAAATTAACTAAGCATAAAAAAAGGCTCCAGAATTCCCGATGCTGCCAACAGGTTAATGAAAGTGGGTGAATAAGTGAAATTAATTAGGGATCAAGAAATTACGCATAGGCGTCTTTGTTTTCACGCAACACTTTTGATTAGAAATGTATTACCACACATACCGTATGCAGATAACACAGTGATTAAAGCAACTGCCTTGCACTCAAAGGATGCAAGTTTGAATCATACACTCCTGCTGCATTATCCTTGATCAAGGTACTTACTCTGAAATAAGTAATAATGCCCTGCTGTACAATATAAGTAGCTTAACATTTTGAAGAAAAGTATCAGCTAAAGGAATAAATAGTAAAATTACATTCCTGGAATCTTTATTTCCTCATGTGCTCTTATTTTCCCTTGCTATCCCATGGAAATAAACCGGGACGGCAATTTAGCTTTCGCTCGGAATTCTGTACTGAGGTACACTGTTCCGCCTTCTCAGAGCCCGCTTAGCATCAGACAGGGAAGCCTCATATGTCCACTTCGCATTTGGCCACATCCTCAAATCCAAAGGCGAGGTGGGAAAACCCTCTCCTGAGACCTTTTATTTTAAACACGTTAATGAGACAACAGCTCAATCCACTCCCTTCAACACATGATGGTGGCGAATATAGATGCCAGCATCAAGGTCGTCTGGTTCAGCAGATATCTGGATGAGGGTCACGAAGTATGTGCTGCTTATGCGAAGATACAAAGTGCCTACAAAGTCCTGATGGTATTATCACTATGTGTTGTGACAAGCGAGAAGAAAGTGTTTCACCCTTTTAGAGCTCAGTGCCGTGTAGAAACATACAGCAGGCCTTGTTGCTTAGCAACCGTAAACAAGCCTTTGTCATTGATAGCCACTTGTATAGCTTAAAAACAAAGAAACAAATAATTTCCTATAATTTTATATCTATAGATGTATTTTTTGAATGAATCATTTATTTTTTATGAGCTGTCACTGCTTTGCTGCCAAATGGTAGAGCCCAACTTAAGAAGGACATGGGTGGAGGAGCTTGGATGAACATGGGGCCAATGTGAAAGCAGTGCTGGTGGCCCATAAAGGATCCATGAGAATTAGTAGCTCAAGCTAAAGCCTGTGCTTATGTATAATGCTATTGGAGGACTCAGATTCTTCAACTGAATTTCTTCTGTCTGATGGTCCATGCCAATTTTCCAGTTTAAATCATTCTTTTATAGCCTTGTAATTATAAATTAGGATCAGCGAAGAATTTGGACAACATATGACATAGTGGTGCGAGCTGATGCCTCTGACCTTGGAGGTCGCAATTTTGAATCCCACTCTGTTGTAGTACCTGTGGTCAAGGTCCTCAGTCTAAAATGATGCAGTAAAAACTACCTAGCTGTATAAATAGGGAAATCACTGTAAGCAGTAACTGTAAGTCACTTCGGAGAAAAACGTCAGATAAATGCAAATGTAATACCGCATTCCAGAGTTGATGTATAGCTTTGCTCACCAAAAAGGTTGAGGCAAGGAGTAGTTTAGTGGTTAGAGCCGCTGCTGTTGGACCTTTGAAAACCCCCTCCTGCTGTAGCACCCTTGATCTGACTTGATGCTAAAAAAATTACCCAGATGTACAAATGTGTAAATAACTGCAACTATCCTAACATTTTAAGTTGATTTGGAGAAAGTGTCAGCTGAGTGGGTAAATGTAAACAAACAAATTAATAATTAATAAGGTATTGTTGCAGCAGCTGACAGCGCTGCGTAACGTTGTTGAAATACCAGTTCAGTACCATCACCATATCATCCACAAACAGACTCTGTCCTGCAGGATAAGAGCCCCTGGGCCTCATTGCTCTTGGTGAAGGTGCCCCCCCCCCCAGGTAAGGGGTTGCTGTCGGGAGAGGGAAGTGAACTGGCGCTGACGTGGGCTGCAGAGATGAGCAGACACCACATCAGTCACTGCACTGGTGGAAGTCTTTCTCCAGCATCGGGCCTCCTCATGGAATGGGAACGGCATGCATACAGGAGCGCTTAACATGCGTGCAAAGCTCTTATCAGCAATGCTCCCCAGGAATGCACCCCCCACCCCCAGAGAAAGAACTAGAAAAAGGAATCTTAAAGTCTTCCGAGCAGTCAAGGTGACAGTGTCCGAGAAAGCACTTTTAAACTCAACTACGCTGATTCATAGAGATAGTAGATTTGCCAAAACAACTGGCAGCAAAGCAAAATAAGATAAGTGTGTCGCTTATACACCAATCAGGTGTGTGGTGAAGAATACAGGCCTTACACACTTACTTTGAGATTCCACCTGGAAAAAAGCAGGAGGTTCTGCTACCGAGTATTTGAAAATGCCGTTTTTCCCAAATTATGATTTCAAATTATAACGTCATCAAAATGTTGGTGGTGAGATGCACTCATTGTATTTTTCTCTGCGATACATGTCACTTTAGAGAAAAGCGTCTGCTGAATGAATAAATGTAAATGTACCAAGCATAATAAGCACATGAGAAAGAACTCATAACCAATTCAGTTAATCTTGGGCATTTTCATCAAGGGACAGTGTAACATATTATTCCCACTATGCCAGATGTTCACACCCTGAGTGTGTCTGTTTGATTTCTGTGGCTTACCCACACGTCCCAGTCAGGTGGCCCGGTGCCGGTTTACTTTGAAGTATCTCGGCCGGCCGAGAGCCGCGACTGCGGCGGCCTGTAATTGCCAAGCCTAGCGCCAGTTCAGAAATCTGTCTCTCGGGGAGTTGTTAGTCAACACATGCCGTCCCTCTGCGTTGTGCTAATTGACCTGTGTCACATTTCCTTAACACTCGGCAGGTTGCATCTCAAACAGCGGTCAGATCTCCTAAACGGGGATGTGTGTCCTCGGTGAAAATTTCATCTTCTTCAAAGGGATCCCCCCCCCCAGGCAAAGAGGCCTGTCGGCTCTGCCATGAACCATATATCAGATATATTTTTCTCAACTATTATGCTAAGAGAACCAAGCCTTTAAAAAGAAAAAAAAAGTTTTACAGTGTATTATAACCTATGGAGTGGTAGTCCTCTGCACATCTCCATTCTTGATGTATTATGTGAAAGAAGTCAAGTTTCAGATTAAAAAAGTGACCTCATGCACAGATGGTTTGACAACTGCGCCCGTGCTTTCCGTGGGAAGAGCTTGACACCGAGCGTCAAATGCCGTGCAGATAATTAAGTGTCACACTGGACGGCTCAGGTGGTTCCCATCCGGTTCACGCGCATGGGCGGAAACACAATCAGCGCCGTGAACAGCGCTGTCAGGGTGCCCTGTTGCGAGGTTTCCCTGTGTTTGGCTCTGCGAACGGTGTTGGAGGAGAACAGGAGAGCTGATATTTCAAATTGACATTTAACAGCTAGCGGTGACTTTTTGCAGCTGAGAACAAGGAAAAATAAAAAAAGACATCTGACCCTCCTGGCTGCTGTGAACACTGTGGATAATGAACTTCAGGTCTTCCCCCACAGACACATATTTATACGAATGAGGGTTTTTTTTTTTTTTTTTTTCTTTCCAGCTGCTGATGTGTAGTACAGTCTACATATTCCCTTGTTTTCACTAGAGGAGGCCATGATGGAATTTTTATTGACTCCGCAAATGTTTGATGAGCAAGCAGAGGAGCGTCTCTGGCACAAACTAGGAAAACAAAGAGTCTGCGGTGGCTGAGCCTCAGTCTTGCTCGCCATACCGCGGTCAGTCTCGGTTGTTGGCTCAACAGGGTTGGGGTTAGGGATTAACCAGGACAGCTGATCCTGGATCCTGGATCAGCTGTACTGGTGGGGCAAGGGCTGTATCAGGGTCCTCTGGTATAAATGACCCAACAGCTCCTAGATGACCCATTGGGCCACTGATCTGAGTCCTCTGAGTAGCACAGGCACGAGAAAATTTCTGCCCGGCTTCAGGCTGTGTCAACGCTTTGGTGTGCGTGGGCCGACCAGTCCAGGTTTATCGTCTGTGTCGCCTGACGGCAGATTTGCAAGAGAGATAAATTGAGATCCTTCCCAAGATCTCATTCTGCTTCCATTCCTATTAAAGGATTTAACCACCAGAGACTCGGGGTAGTTCGGCATTATTATATATGGGGCCGCAGCGAGTGGTAGCATTTAGCTCGTGAGCTGGGTGATTTTGTTAACAAGAGAATCGAGATGTGCATGTCTAATTGTGCCTCCTGTCCCTCACTTTAAACTGTGGCTTTGCGTGGGAAAACGTAAAAAATATAAATCCGTAAAATTTATATGCTGGGCACACAGGGCCCAAATTTCTCTGTTTATTTACAGGTTTTTTTTTTTTTTTTTTTAAATTGTTTATTTGGTTAGCTAGTTATTAACAAGGAATTTATTAATTTGTATGTATATGTTTTGTTGTGCAGGAAGACTGCTGGCTCCCAGATCTCCCATAAGACTAGTCAGAGTTTCTGCTATGGAAATGACAGCCAGCAGAGAGGGGAGCGCAAAGCCCAGCCCTGCATCCTTCTTACCCCTCAGCTCTGGCCCTGGGTAGGGGGGCGACATCTGCGCTAATTTCCTTGTGGACCAAAGAAATATTATTAAGCTTCAAAGTGATAGTGGTAATAAGAGTCTGAAACATAATATAAGAAAAAAAAACGTTTAAATCCCTGTGATAGACTGGAGTCCTGTCCAAGGTGTACCGTCTTGCATCACATAGTTCCAGGATATGCTCCAGACCACTGCGAACCTTTATTGGGCAAGTGGTTACAAGTGAAGAAATAATAATAATAATAATAATAATAATAATATAGTAGTACTGGTAGTAGTAGTAGTACTGACATCTATTGAAGGCCTCTTGCAAGTCTGTCCTGCATTTCGACTGACTTTAAAGGTGTGATTCCTATTAAAGGTATGATTAGTTTTTTTTCTAAAATACATTTTAAGTGTGCAGTATATTAACTGGATTTACTGTTTTATTTACAATTATACATAATGCTTGTGTTTAGCCAAATCATTAGCTGCATTCTGTCTCCAGTAACACAGGATGAGGTTTCGACATGCTTTGACTGATTCCTGTCTTGCATCTGCAAAGTGTTTTTCACTAAGAAACGGAACTTTAAATCTCAAGTCCACCTCCATTAAAAGCTTAGAAATGAGTGTTGACCTTTGGTTTGAAGTTATAGCATGGTAAATGCTTCAGCTTTCTGCTGTTGAGACCTTCATTTGAATCCAGCCACTATGACATTAATTATTTAGAGGTTCAAACACATTCTGCCGTCAGGTGTGTCACAGGAGACATCAATCATGACCTGTGGTCCCAGCCCAGTTTATACTGTACCTTCTCCCAGTAGAAATGGATGCATGACCTGGGTTCGCTTAATGTCTGCTGTAATTATTTACACCACAGTGGGTGTGAAAACATCTACAGTGAACACTTGTGGAATCACTTTTTAATGGACATATGGTTGAGAAATTCTCTGGAGAATGGTATTTTTTAATGCTCATTTAGGGAGAGAATTAAAGAATAACTTAAGATTCAGGGGAGTTTAATATAAAAAAAAATCACTTGGCGTTAGTGCTAAACTGATACATTGCATGCATAATATGTGTGTGTAGCATTATATCATATATATACTGCATTTATATATATATTGTATATCAGCTTTTAATTTTTCTTAATTTTTCTTTCTTCCTTTCATTTTGGTAAATAACATCTTTTGCTAACAGATGAATACACCTTAAAAATTACATGCATTGAAAAATATGCAAAAAATGATGCTAAGCATTTATAAAGACTAATTGCAGGCGTTTATAAGTGTGACAGATGTTTATATTATTAAAAAATTGTTTAGAACAGCATCTGTGCAGAAGAGTAACAACTAGAAAAACTTTTAAAACTGTTCATTTGTTGTGGTTGTTGCTATGGCACCGAGGGACGGGCAGTGTTACAGTGCAGATCCATCCCTGGTCTATGTATGTTGGTGATTATGTTCTCTTGCTTTGGCTGAGCTCCGCACAGACAGAATGGGCTTGATGACTGATTGACTCTAATTTAAAATCAGCCCCTGTGATTGGAAAATACTCTGTCCTCTGACCCTCTTGACCCTTGGACAATTGCCTTCATTCTCTCACTCTATGCATTATAAAATGAACCAGCCAAACCTATTAGGTTTTCCAGTTGTTTTTTTTGTAGTTCTCAAAGTAGCTATTGATCTTTAAAATTATTTTTATTATTATTACTCTTATTATTATTATTATTATTGATTTTAAATTGTCATTTCATTTTTAAATCAAGTGCTGTCTTCAGCATTGTCTACTATCACACTCAAAGGTCAACGTGATTTTGCTGAATTGAATTAGATCGTAATTAAGTTAAAGCTTTATATAGAAACACAGAAGAATACATTCTTGGCATAATTATAAATAAGCATTAAAATGACAAAAGCCCTCTAGATATGTATTTAAAAATATGTGTAAATTTCAGAACTCTTTGTGTCCATACAGCCACGTATTACAGTACTTGAGATTTTCGAAAACACTGCCTCCGAATGGGAATGCAGCCATGACTGGATGATAAGGATGTGAGTGTAAAGCAGGCAGGAATGGAGAGGTGAGTCGAGGGACAGGCTGACGGCAGCGGCTAACAGATATATCAGGAAACAATAAATAGCTGGCTGACAGCGATGGCCGTACAGTGGCACGGCTCGGCTCCAGCTTGCACATGCTCAGTCAAGAATTGACCTCCCCCCTCGAGAAAACACAGTCTTCTTTAAATGTACAGCAATGTGCCTTTTCTGGGAAAGGGACACATTTTCCATTGGCTGGATTTTTTTTTGGTACAAATTTAGATGTGAAATTGCTTCGAAGACAGAAAATCCACCTGTCTACTGGTGTATTTGTACATAGTGAGGTCATTAAACATGATGAACCCTCTGTGAAATATGTACATGTACATAATGTATTTTTATCATTTGTGTGTAATTATAGAATATTAAGGGTCACTAAACAACCAGATGACTCAAGGAATATATGTATTTTGTTTTGATACAGCTGTCATATTTTTCTATCAAAAATAAATATATGACATTTAGTAACAAAATTTACATTTATTATGTACAATATTTAGACAATATAGTTTGAAATGGAACGACTCCTACCAATAATAATTAGAGTATTTACATTTAAATTTCAGGTCATTTTTCCATCAAAAGCTATTATCAGCCTCCAGCCCCTTCTAGTAACCCTATTTGTTATGACTGCGGTAGAAATTTCACCTTCTCATTTTAATCATTCCCTTAGATATTAAAGTGCTCCAGTGGCTCGGGGCTGTGTAGAATGGGGATTTACGAAGGGATTTGTGTCTTCCTGTCTCCACGTTCAAATCTCAGTGTCTTTACAGATCAAATTATCATAGCCGTCGTGCGGAATTGTCCCGCAGAAACGCTCGCCGTGCAGATACAGGCGTCAGCAGTTGTACGCGGCCAAGCCTGAGCACACAGCCTCGTACCTCTGCAGCCTGTCGGCATTCTGGGCCGCGGCCTCACACGCACAGATTTGCAGGAAAACCTTATTTGTCACATTTTCACAGCAGGGTAATTTTTATTGTGTCAATTTAGGGTGAGTTCCTTGATCAAGGGTACTACAGCAGGTGGCGGGATTGGAACCTGGTTCCTTTGGGTGGACGGTGAAGGTTCGGACCACCACTCCCCCTGCTGTCCCTATGTTTATGGCATTCATGCCATAAAAACTAGTAGTTTATGTATTGTACTGTCGATTAGGCCAGCTGCGTATGCAATCATGTACGTTGTTTGTGGGTCACGGAAAACATGCGGCAAAATCGGGATCTGCCAGTCGGAAGAAGATGGAGACACAGCACCGTGGATTTTCCGACCCTTTAAAAGAGGAATTTTATCATCTGATATCTTCTTCCCTTTGACTTTCCCTTTCTATGGTTTATCTGCAGAGGCCTGTGGATGAAAGGTGCTGTGAAAGGAGCTGATTGCAAAGGGGAGCTAGGAGGAAATATAATACATACAATAAATAGTATTACATGGTATTTATAGTAAGTTTTCCACTAAGGATTTTGTACATATGTTTCATTCACACGTGGATTTTATGAGGGTATTCCGGGAGTCCTTGGCGTGCCGTCGTCAAAGCGAGTCAACATAGCGTGCCCAGAAGTAAGCACTGCACCGAGTCCCAAATTTTCCCTATTTTTCTGCCCCCTCTCTCGTGTTTGTGGACGGTAATGGAGACGGGGGTCGGAGCGGTCGCAACGCTCGGCACAGAGTCGGGATTGTTCAGCGGCTCACGCACCCGGGTGCTTGATGTGCCGACACGTACGGCTGCCGGTGCAGTGTGGGAAAGTGCAGCTCGGCGCACGGGGCGGGGAGCGGGTCAAATCCTGCGCTCGGCGCCTCGGGCTGTTTTCTCTCTGCCCGTCTTCTGAGCAGCTCTGCCGCAATCGAGCAAAATCCCGGCAAGGCGGCTGAGGGGCACCGCTCTGTTTCAACTCCAGGACTAGGCTGACCCTCCGGGACCCGATAATTAAGATCAATATGTATATGCACCTGAAGTGAAAGTTGAAAATGTTTATTTGGTTTATATTTCCTGAGATGCCTGATGGCATAGATGAGGCTGTACTTGAGCCTCACCTGACCCACACCACATTTTCATATGAAACAAAGAAACTGAAGGTTTACCTGCCTTTTTGTCCGCTGTGCAAAAATATCCCCCATGTAGTTTTGTCCCAATATTATTTCAGTTAAAAACTAAGTAAACACATATAAATGAATTTCAAAAAGAGTCAAGTAAGAGCGGAACCTTTAAATTTACAGACACAGCATTTTATGGGGTGTTGAGCAACGCAAAGCATTTAATAACAGTTGCAAAAACAGTAGTTTTACAATAGTATTAAACCGCTGTATATTGTAAAACACCGTAACTATTGTATACATATGCATTATACATATATAATAATACATTGTATAACATATGTATAATGCATATACAATGTAGTCTATTTGCCTTTTAGAAATATTATATATAGATGATAATAATATAATTACTTGTGGGAACGGTTCTTTGTTATTCAATTTCTCGAAATTTAGTAAGATAGTCTTTTTTATAGTAAAGTCACTGATTTAAAAATGTTATAATCAGAAATCATGCAAATGAGCAAAAAACCTGAATTTTAATACAAGCATTTACAAAAAGCAGAACAAAATAAGTACATTTTATTTAAAAAAAATTTTTTTTAAAGTAAGGTCAGCTGCTTTCCTAGTTACAATAAAAATCAATATACATGCAGATTTTTTTATTTTTTTTTAAATATTACTTTGTCATACATTTTTTCCAGCTTAAATGGAGAGTCATTTTATGAACATATTCAGCATTTTGTACACTTGGAATGTATTTACCCTATACCTTTTATGTACAGTCGGGCCGGTGGAACCACATAAGCTATAACAGAGAATGTGAGAAGCTTGTCTATTAAGAAAGCTGTAGCATTTCTCCTGATGCTTTGGCAGTTTCAATAAGTAGCTGTCGATTTTCCCACTTTCACAAGCAAATAAAGTTTATTTTATATTGTATGTAGTAAAGGTCCATAACACTAGGTTTTTCAGAATTGCTGACGTTTTTAATTGTTGCTTTTCTTTTTTCAATTAAAATCTTGGAATGTAACAGCTTTAAATTGCATGCAATAGTTGTATTTTTTTCCCCTAATATTTACAAAGTCTGTCTTAAAAAAAAAAAAAAAAAAAAACTGTTTATTAAACTAAACTGTTACAGTTTCTATTTTCCCTGTGTTTATTCTATATTGCCAAGTTAGTATGCTCAGTGTGTTGAATATTTTAGTGATGCCTTGTCTTTAGGCTTTGGCTTTCATGGATAAAAATAAAATGTACTGAAGCCCTTGACCTAAAAATAATTCATACTGAGGGTAACAGTTTTCAGAGGTCCGAAAAAAATCTGTAAGTTATGAAATAGCATATTTTATACTTATTTTTATTTATCTTTTTATTTATTTACGTGTTTTCCCTCCCCCAGTGCATTTTAAAACCCTGTATTTTTCATGATGATAAATTTTTTCTTTAACTATCACCATTTGTAATTGAGCTACTGCCTTTATAATACTCTGCAGTTATTTTTAGCAGCATAAACAGTTTACAGCCTCATAACAGCTTAAATACAACAAAGACAAATGTAAAAGCTATCTTTCTGCAAAACTTTTGTGGGAATTTTAAACTATTCCATCTCACAGAACAAATACAGACACTATTAAAAGGATCTATCTATCTATCTATCTATCTATCTATTCTCCTGAAAATTCTGGAAAACATTTTTCGATGTAAATATATATTTTTTTTAATGATTTAAAAAAAATGTTTAGTGTTACTGCAGCTCAGCTGCAGAAGACGCTTTGTGATAGCGGGACACACCGCTGAACAAACACATTTGGTGCAGGACTCCAGCGTAGCTCCAGCACACAGTCGTGCCACTTGCCTGTGGGTTATGATGACATCAGTTCTGTTTGATGGTACAGAACAGATGCAGCGTCCGCTTGAAGGCCACGGTGAAAGGCGCAGCGGCACGGGGGAAATGAAATCATTCAAAATGTCCAGAAGAAGGGGTTAAGCTTTTCACCTTATTTTTAGGATTAGGGATGGAGAGAACTTCTTCTGCGCGTGATAGAGATGTGTCACACACCTGTCAGCAGGTTGGGCACACGCATCCGCGTCATTCTGCGTGCTGGTGGATGTCACTTTTAGTCCTCCTTCGGCCTTAGGAAGGGGTGGAGAAACAAAAGCGAAGTTTACAAATTGATTTCATTATTGAAAAGTATGAAATATCTGCTTCAGTTTCTTTATTGAAGGAGAGCCTAAAAACTTTAGTGAACTCTTTGGGCAATGGGTTCTGGACCTTCAGAGAATTGGGATTGTTGTTATTATTATTTTAATATACTCTGTATATATCAGGCAGTAGCACTTATGTTCCACTTTTTAAAGATACTCTCAGGTTACTCTTATTTATTTGTTTATTTATTTGCTGAAAGAAGCTCAGCGTTTCACACTTGATTGCTTTCCGCAAATGAATGTGTCTGAGACAACAAGTAATACATTAATATGCCCAAAATAAAATAAGTATGGGATTTATGCTCTCGTGGACGAATGCCGGGTGCAGTGTTTCTTTTTCCCTTCGTCACCTGGGGGAGTACAGGGCATCTTTGCATGGCCTTGTCCGGCGTGGAGTGACGCGAGCACCACTGCTGAGGAGGTCACCTTGGTGTGGATTTCTCTTCATCGCCCGCCCACACGGCCACCCCCGGGGCCTGCAGTCCATGGCCCTTGGCTCTCGGTACCACACGCGGTTTTCCACACCAGTGCCAGGGCATCGGCTGGACGGTGGCAATGCTGCTGAGGGGGGTGAGCTGCTGCTGTCTGATGTGAAGTCGAGGGATTGTTTTCCCAGTGTGCTCAGCTGCAGCTGCAGCTGTTGGAGCTGGTCAAGGTGGGGGGGGGTGGGGGGGGAGCAGGCCTTGAGGACGAGGGGGGGAGGGGCTTGGGTAAACCCACGAGGGGCTCATAAAGATCAGCTCACGAGAGAAGCACGCGAGTGAAAGTAAATAGCAGACAACTAAAGAATAATAAAGCAACGAAAGCGGTGTGTGCGTGTGTGTGTGTGTGTGTGTGTGTGTGTGTGTGTGTGTGTGTGTGTGTGTGCTCATTCACACACGCGGTGACGCTGTGGTGGAGTAGCTGACTCTCTGCAGCTCATCGTGGTGCTGTTCTCCATATCAGTTATATACGTGTGTAATTTTCTTTGGGATCTATCTATCTATCTATCTATCTATCATGTTTACTTATTTGTTTATTGTTTGTTTATTTATTTATTTATTTTTCTTTGTTTACCATTCATCTATTGATTTATTTCTTTTTACCACCACGCTTCAGCGAAATATCACTCGGTTTGTAACTGCTATAAATTGCGCTACATTTTGACTCACAAATAAAATTGCCCCAGAAAAGGATGGGGAAGGTCTGGAAGAGAGTGGTGCTCAGTTCAGCCCGGGTTTGTGAGTAGCACCAAAGGCTCAGGGCTGATCTGTGGGACTGAGGTCCAGAGCGAAGCTCCAACGGTCCAATGGTCTAATCTGTGCTGTGGGTGTGGGACACACTGGCAAGGGGAATCCTTGTGGGTTTGCATTCTGTGGGTCTAAGCAGGCTGCTTGGTGTGGATACATGCACAAAAAGAAAGGACAGAAAAAAAATTTTAGAAAAATAAAAGGACAAAAATTAATACAGTATGGAATTACTAAGCTGTAATGGGTAAAATTAAATGAATATGTGAAAAAGGCAGAATATTCTAAGACGAGCATATTCTTAAGAATAAAAAGAATAAATTCCCAAGAATGAAATAGTTGACTTGGTTATGCCACAAAAACCTTCAGAAAATGCAGCAGAGATGTCCTCAAATTTCAGTAAAAAAGTCAAACTGCACACTGTGAGTAAAATTTTATCATTTGTTTCGCCCTTTAGGAAAATATGTGAAACACTTTTATGGCACGTCCTCAGTATTTGGCCCTTAGTTTCTGGCCTTCAGTCATATCAGATATCAAATGCTTCTGTGCTGATTTTATGATTCATTGCTTGACAGTATGTAGATCTGGTTTCCCTGCTGGACGGTGTTGTTGCTGCAGATCTTGTGACTTTTTAATTTGTGAGATCTGCATGGCGTACAATCCTTCTGTTGCGAACCATATTCCTGTGTAATTTATATGGCATATTAATTTGGATTTATCACATTATATATCACATTGATTTATCAATTTTTCCCAGTGGGGCGGTATTTCTATTCAGACCTGGGACATTAAAGAATTCTGCTGTTCCCGATAAAAGCCTCATATATACATTTGCTGAAATTTGGCAAAACAAGACCTGTTTATAAAATGATTATGATTATTGCAAAAACATATTGGCTCCAGCTTAGTTTTGCCAGAACGAGCTGATGGATTTCAGACTTTTTACACCGGGTCACTCTCCGAAGAGCTGGCACTGATTGGTCTGCAGGTGTCACAGCGGTTAGAGCTCTTGCCTACAAATGGAAATGTCCAAGGTTCATATCCACACCCTCACTGCAGCGCCCTTGACCAAGATAATCACCCTGGACTGATGCTGTAAAAATTACCCAGCTGCATAAAAAGGTAAATAATGGGTTTAGTATTCAAACTTAACATTATACTTTACTTTAGAGAATTGAGTCAGATCAATGCCTGTTTTACCCATGGTGAGAAGTGTCTCTTTTTCATTTACGCCTATAGCACTACAGAACTGTCTCTAGTAGTTCCTCACCTACGAGGAAATGTGGTAGAGTTCCACCTGTGAAATGCTGACTGTATTTAACATCTTTTATTACTCATCTTATTTGCAGTCACATGGCCACACCAAATGTAAGAGCTGTAAAGGCAACAGCTATTTGGACTGAATGTTTCACGTGAATCGGGGGGCGCGGTGGCGCAGTGGGTTGGCCCACAGTCCTGCTCTCCGGTGGGTCTGGGGTTCAAGTCCCGCTTGGGGTGCCTTGCGACGGACTGGCGTCCCGTCCTGGGTGTGTCCCCTTCCCCTCCGGCCTTACGCCCTGTGTTGCCGGGTAGGCTCCGGTTCCCCGTGACCCTGTATGGAATGAGCGGTTCTGAAAGTGTGTGTGTGTGTGTGTGTTTCACGTGAGAAAAGTGGTATGGGACGGATCTTCCATATTGTCATAGACGAAGGTCCTAAAACTATTGCAGGAAGATTTCCGAAAATGGGGAGCACCATCAGCAGTCCGCTGTCAAGAGGTGGTTAAAGACATGGAACCTGAGTGCTGGCAGTCCAGGTCGGAGGCAGTACCCGAGTTAACGTGACCAGAAGAAGATTTTTTTTCTCACCCTTAAGTAACAGTCAAATGCAAACTTCCCAGTTAAGCCTATTATATTAAATATTTGAGTTACTGTGTATACAATGGTTCGTAATAATAAAAGGGCGCTACTTTGCGAAGCGCATCAAAACATCGTGCGTCTACAGCGGTTTGTTGGCTCGTGGGCAGGGCGTGACGGTGAGCCCGAGGTAGGACAAAGGTTCTTTTCAGTCGGACCACGTTGCTGTTAACAGTGTCTCGCGTGTTACTGTTTTTGGCTTTAATTTTTTTTTTTTTGTTTTACCCTCCTAAACACGGCACCAAAGCGTAAAATGTGATGCAAGTGATGGTGATGCATCCAAGAAAAAGGAAACCATCATGACTGAAACTAAAGAGTAAATAATAAAGCGAAAGGTGAAGTGTCAACGAACAACGGAAAAGCGAACACTAAAATTTCTTTAATGTTTTGCACGCGCACGCACTCTCTTTCTCAGAGAGCCCTCGGCTACGAAAGACATTTCTCGACCTCTTCCCAGTTGCGGAATGTCACTCGAGACACCCTCCCCCCGCGTTCTCAAACCTACCTCACTTTGCTCTTCCAAGTCCTGTCCCTCATTGTTCCCCAGTCCCGTTCCACGTCTCTTTGATAACGACAGCCCGCCTTGTCCCTCGACCGCGATTTTGGATCCTCGCTTCTGTTCAGTTCGTCGATCGACCGACCACTCGCCTATCCCCGACCACCAGAACACGTCTAGTCCTTTGATTCTGAATAAACGATCCTGCGCTTGGGTCCAGTCTCCTCCTTGTCCTTTGTTCATCATCACAGTAGTAACATTTATTATGCCTCAATCTTTCTATGTCTCTCCATTATAAATACTGCAGTTACATTTATTATTATTATTATTATTATTATTACGGGGGGTGCGGTGGCACAATGGGTTGGTCCTGGTCCTGCTCTGTAGTGGGTTTGGGGTTCGAGTCCTGCTTGGGGTGCCGGACTGGCGTCCCGTCCTGGGTGTGTCCCCTCCCCCTCCGGCCTTACGCCCTATGTTGTCAGGTTAGGCTCTGGCTCCCCGTGTGGGACAAGCGGTTTGGACAATGACGTGACATTATTATTATTACTGTATTGCTATAATAAAGATGTTTTCGTGTATCCAAAGTTTTTCTTTAATGTTTTTTATGGATAGAAAGGTACACAATATACTATATACTAAGTCAAACATTTGACAAACTGACGTTAGATACCCACCATACCTAACTGTCCCGACTTACGTCAAAATCTGACTTAAAGACAGACCGAGGACACGGAACTCGTTCGTAATTCAGGGACTGCCTGTACATTTACATTTAAATGTGTTCGTGTAGCTGACACTTTTCTCCGAAGTGGTATACAACTCCATGGAAACAAAAGTGAATTTCACCGAGGAATGGAGCGATATAGATCCAGACTCGATCGTACAAGTACAGTCAATTAGTCCTATACCAGTACACTTCAGTAAGACACTCAGTATGAACAGCTCCAGTAAATAGCACTGAATATTAGTGTGAAGTAAAGAAAAGAAGTAACAATAAAATGAATAAAGGCTGGGACATCGGGGAGGTCCCTCTAGAAGAGCCCGCGGCTCCCCAAAGCAGATTCACCGGGCTCAGGAACTCGCTCCAAGGTAGGTTCAGCCAAGCATGCAGACTTATTAAACTTCCTGTTTTGAGCTTGAAGAAACCTCTTTTTCTCTCTCTCACACACTATCGCTCTCTCGCTCTCTCTCACAAACACACACACACACACACACACACACACACACACAAGACGCTTGCCGGCCGCTCCATGGAGCCACATGGTTTCCATGTGCACTGTGGCCACCAGAGCTGTGCGCCTCAAAGCTGCTGACCATGTGTGGACAGTGGGTATCGTACAATTCACCAATTTAATACATGTGGTGATGGTGCACAGACTTGACGTGATGATGAGTGAATTCGTGTCTGCAGAAACCTTTTTAAAGCAGAAATTTCAGGGTGCAAATATGGCAACTTTTTTTGGACATACTGAAAGAGGTCAGAGCTCAGAGGTTCTTTGCCTTTTCTAGCACTTGAACCCCTTTCGGAATCTAACAGAAGCTAAGGACCCATCTTAAAAAAAAAAGGTCCATAAATAAAGAAAACTTATGATCACCTGCACAATCATATTTTATTATATTTTAAACTTTTATTTAGTTAGTGTTACTTTCTCAGAAAGCCTGCACTTCACAGAACCCCTGTAGCCCATCAGCTGCACCCCAAGGGGTCTATGTATCCCAGGTTAAGAACTCCTGATTTGGATTTAGATGATGAAGTTCAAATGTGGTTCAGCATTACCAGGTATGTTTATGGAGAAAAAGTGATCTGGAGCTAGAAGGACGGCACTGCTGCGAGGTGGAGAGGTGGAGGCAGCGCTGTAGCCACATGTCAGTCTCACTGGTCGTCTACGTGATGCGCTCATTAACACACCTGGCACACATCTTCATTCTTCAAAGAGTCGTCATAGTGCATGAGTTGTGGGTGAGCTCAAAGCAGAACATCCAGGGCATGGTAAACTGCACTGATATACAGCGTTTGTTTACCGGGGCCTCACTTTTCCGCAGCTATGGAAGGGGCCCTCCGGTTTGAAAATGGCAAGGGAAAAAAAGGTGGTAAACATGCCGGCAGTGGGCTCCTCCGGTCCCCCGACGAACCGCAGCTTTGCTAACCGTCCTCGCTGACTAAACCCTCCCAGTGCGGTGCACTTCTTTATGGTAAAATGAAATGAAATAAAGGTAAGTAAAAGTAAATGGATTTTCCTATTGAAAGTTATTGCTTTAGGAATGGAGAAGATGGGTATTGATCTGCCTCATCCGTAACCATTACTGTCGGCTCGACAATCAGAGACCTGTCTGTTCCCCCCGACAAACAGCCCCCCCCCCCACCTGCCCCGCTTCGTTCTCCGCAGAGAATTGGAAACAGTAAAAGGTTTGTAAAAACATTTTTTCTGCCCTTCTACAGGGGACAATTTATACAGAAGTGCCCCCCTCCCATCTCACATGTGCAATTGATTCTGCTGTTCCCATCTACCGCAACGTCTCACTCTCCATGAGAACATCGCCGTGCGAAAAATAGCGGTGAGCTTCAGTCACGGGCAAAAACCGGCAACAAACTTACACGACTGGTGTTATGCAACTTTCATTAACGTTTTCATTTCAGATGTTTTCTTTTCATATCTATAATGTAACTGGGTAATGTCCACATAAACCTTATTCTGTGCAGTGCCAGACAATTAAGATGTGATTTCCTGACCAGCGATTCCTAGGGCTGTAGTTGTATCT
This sequence comes from Scleropages formosus, assembly GCF_900964775.1. Classification (NCBI taxonomy): domain Eukaryota; kingdom Metazoa; phylum Chordata; class Actinopteri; order Osteoglossiformes; family Osteoglossidae; genus Scleropages; species Scleropages formosus. The sequence goes on from NC_041810.1 coordinate 16,138,224, forward strand.
GTTTTTCCTGTGATTGCAGGTGATCTCAACGCAGAACTATAATCATTATAATATCCATAGATAAATACATAGATAGAGAGACAGGGATGCAAAACAGATGAATAGATGGACGCAGCTAAATGTGTAGTACCATCTAGTTGTAAGATGATGGACAACAATTGTACTTTAAGTGCAAACGTTTGCTCCCTAGTGATCATTCAAAACTCCAGAAGCCTCTTCTCCTTGCTGAGACCATGGTACATGACTTGTAAGTACATGCTGAATCTCAGATTATGTATGTATGGCTCTTGGTGCTCTTCTTGTAAGGGTCAAGTGTGACAGGGCAGGTTTGTGATGCTCTAAATGTAACTCAGACCTTGTTGTTTCCCTCGGATGTCTGGACAACACCTCTACCCAGCGTAACCTTGAGAAACGGTAGAGCAAGCATCCAACGCAGGGCATGAAACGTTATAAAAAGACATAGAGTAACATCAACGGAGAAGAAATAGTAGAACTTAGCTCAACTGTTACTGGTTCTGCATTCCGCTTCACATGCAGCTTCTGAACACGTAGACATGAAGTTTAAATAAACGTCCATATCATGCTGTCTGTTGGGTTCAAATCGGGCGCAAATATATAAACAGTGAAATGTAATGTAATTTCTTGCATTTCTTGAAGACAGTGGCTTAGATTGGGTACTGGCCCAGTTGGCAGCAGTAGTTACGATTTTAATTTTTATGGCCTTGTTGACCGGAAAAGCATTAAAAAGACTTTACATCTTGGCTGCAAGAATTCTGAAAAGTGGCCCATAATCAGGTTAATAAACTATAATAGCTTTATGGTTTATAACAGCTTTACACATTTTTAAAGCCTTATTTATTATCGAAGCAAAGGTTTTTTTTTAGGTTTAGGAAAAATGAAAAACAGTATATGGTCTGCCTGACATTGCAAGTTTCACAGGCCATGGGAAAAAGAATATAGTAAAAATTCCATGTAATATCCTCCTGACATGTATGGAATATGAGCTGACAGCAATGGACATCTGCAGGGATTATAGTTACAGCAGGTAATGGGAGGTAACAGGGGCTCTGATATTTACAATTGGGCTTCGTTGAAGAGCCTCGTTCATGTATCTGTTTCCTCCCCCTCTCCAATGATATGTTTTACAACAGAGGAGATATTCTTGTAGTGTTATATAGGAAAAGCAGTGCATTGAAAAAAGTCTGCTATCAAGTGCTTGTCCAAGTTTGGGCTGTGGTGGGCTGGTACCTATCCCAGAAACACAGTGCACTGGGGTACATCCTGGAGAGGACAGCAGTCCATAAACTAAACAGCAAAATTTTTGAAAATACTTGAAAAAAAAAATAAAAATAAATAAAAAATAATAATATGGGGTATCTAAAATAACACTCTAGAAATCAATATTTTGCATGCAGATTTCTGCCAGGAATAATTGGGCTTGTTACTGCTCATTGTTAAACTTCCATCAGTTCTTGAAATGTGGACTGAAAGTTATATTTACTAGATGTTCTGGGAGACACTGCAAGGCAAAATAGATGAGGCCTAATGCCCAAATGCTTCTGGTACAGCACAGTTGGACCAATACACCAAATGTTTTTGCTTAAAAAAGAAAAGGAAATGGGTGTCAGTTATATTAAAATATAGCATGCAAAGGATTCTCAAGATTTTTTTTTTACCTTAATTCAAACCACCTGCGCGATACTGTTCCAATGTTACGTAACAGTAAGTCTACTTCGCTATTCCTGCTTGAGAAGCAAAAGTAGTGTGTGTTTCGAATGGAGTGTAAAATAAATTCCACGCGTGACACGTAGGTCCACGTTCTCTTTTATCAAACTGAAAGAATGGGGATACGCAGTTTTCACGGACATCGGTCTGGTGGTACCACATGACTGCATTAGAAAAACGAGAAAAGTGCTTCATAAAACAAAGTTTCATTTGAAAGGGGACACAACAGCCCTATGAAGGAGTATTCAATTCAGCGGGGAGGATTATGAAAAGCCATAACAGCATTAAACATTCGTCATCCAACAAGTGAGAAGAGCAGCGGAGGGCCGCAAGCTCAGCGGCATCGGCATCAGGCGGATTCGGACCCTCGGTGTTTGATGTGTCGGTGGGAAGCGGGGCAGAACCCGGCTCTCACCTGTGCGCCACTGGGCCGCAGTCTTAGCTGGAGGCGAGGAGACGGGAGAATGTTCTGCTCAGCATTCCACACTCATCCAGCTTCAGATCCTCCTCCAGGTTTTCCCGATCTGTTGCACTTCGGCCACTAGGAGAGACCGGAGTAGAAACCCTCAGACCCCAGAATTGATGCCTGTTTCGACCGACACACTCTTTAACCCCTGAGTGACTTCCCAATTTTCTATGCTGGGTTTCCCATTAGGCACCGTATGCTGTGTGCCTAGGGCCTATGAGACTTTTAGGGGCTAAAAAGACCCTGTGAGTACGCCTACGACCCTAAGACTTCTCCTACGAGATGTATGTCGCTTTGGAGAAAGGCATCTGCTAAACGAATAAATGTAATGTAAATAGGACATAAAAAAATGAAAAAGCTGCAAACATTAGGAAAAAAATACTAGTAAATTTTAAATTAAATTTTTTAAAAATTACACTACTGAAATATCATCCCAGAATTAAGGTGGCAGGGTGGTGCAACGGATATCTCACACCATCTGTGACATTGCATAGGTTTGAATTCGAGTTCATGTGGAGTTTGCACATTGTCCCCGTGTCTGCATGAGTTTCCAGTGGGTGCTCTGGTTTCTTCCCACTTTCCAAAGACATGCCGCTCAGGTGAAGTGGTCATGCGAAATTGCCTGTAGTGTGTGCATTGACGAGTGGGTGTGTGGCTACAATGGAATGGGCTGGCATCCAATCCAGGATGTACCCCTTTGCCTTATGCAGAGTGATTCCAGAAAAGGCTGTGGGCCTCTGCAACAGTGAGCAGGGCAAGTGGTTAGTGAAAATAAATGAATTCTACATTTTCTTTGCCTTTTCCACAAAAAGTTTCTTTCTTCAGCTTCTCCATCAATCACATGGTACATCATTAGTAAAGTTTAAAGTGCTTCATGTCAGTTAGTGTAGTCATGTTTCCTATTGCTTCCCTATTTTGCATATTTTGGAGAGAATATTCCTGGGTGGCGTGGGGGTGCGGTGGCGCAGTGGGTTGGACCAGGTCCTGCTCTCCAGTGGGTCTGGGGTTCGAGTCCTGCTTGGGGTGCCTTGCGACGGACTGGCGTCCCGTCCTGGATGTGTCCCCTCCCCCTCTGGCCTTACGCCCTGTGTCGCCGGGTAGGCTCCGGTTCCCCGCGACCCCGTATGGGACAAGCGGTTCAGAAAGTGTGTGTGTGTGTGTGTGTGTATTCCTGGGTCCTCCCAACACCAAAATCTGGCCTTGTGTTTATTCACTAGAGTAATACATCTTTCTGAATTCAGTGTAAGTACACACACACTCTTCGGAGCAGAGCCGTTATACGTAATCATGGAGATTTCAGATATGCAGCACAGCACAGCCAGCTCTTGAGTGCTGCATTTTTACACCCTATACATGCTTTGAAACTCCATTTACATATGCAGTGAATTTTACATGTTATTTAACAGAAATGCTCATTACCACTTACGGCAACGAGTTCTCACCCATAAAAACTCACCCATGTTCTAGAGTTATGTATAATTTGTATAAAAGTTGCTTTAAACTGCAGCTGTGTCATGGAAAACAGTGTTTGCACATACTTTGAAAGCACTTATAAAAGCTAAACATCCACCCATTATCAATACGCATCTAACACAGGATCGTGGTGGTCCAGAGCCTATCCCTATGTAGCATGATGTGAGAGGTTCACCATAGAAGGGATGCCAGTCCATCACAGGACAAAGAAACACACGCAAAGTACAATTCAGAGTCCTCCAGAGAGCCGAAACCTATGTTTTTGGACTGCTTGAGGAAACCAGAGCACCCAGAGGAAATCCACATGAGCATGGAGACAATATGTAAACTCGGACCAAGACATATTCAGACCCATATCCACACACAGAGCCCAGGCACTGAGGTACCAGCACTCCCTGCCGTGCCAGAACGTCCAACAAAAACTGTTAAATTTGCCCATAATGACATGCTTCTCCTTGTTTAAGGCCTCTTGTTCCTTCTGGGAGCTGCAGCACAGCGTGTGTACAGGGTGAGAGTGACAGTGAGGTTGAGCCCAGCGTCATGGTTGAAGGCCGGAGATGGACGCAACAAACCCAATTACAGGTGCTTTTATTTTCAGATCCAACAAGGAGTAGGCTAAAGGAGTAGTTAGAGACAGGCAAGGTTCGGTCGATGGACAAGCTTCATTCGGAGGACAAGACAGGAGACGTGGTCAAGTAAACAGAGGCAAGGGTTCAAAAGGCATAAAGCAGATGCAGGAGTACAGGGAAGATCTGGCAGGAGATGGGGAGAACCAAGGAGCCGCTGCAGGTGTGGCCGTCAGGTACGAGGTTGTGGGCGTGACGCCCAGGGAGGGGAGCTGCCTTTAGGACGGCTGGACTTGCTCTTTTTTCAGATGCCCATTAGTGAAAGGAGCTCTGAGAAAGGGCCACCTTTGCGGGGGTGACGAAAATGCGAGGATGAGAAAGTGTGTTATTATTATCTCTTCTTCCTAATGGGTTGGAAATATGTGAAGGTATTTAGCTATTTAGGACAATTTGGTAATTAGTTTATTTTATTTTATATTTTGTTTTCTCTTACTTTAATGAATGAAAGAATAAATGAAAGAATGATGCCTGACAACAACATATTGTAAAGTCATCTGCATTTTATGCAAAATTTTGAAAGAATAAAATAAAACTCTGCTGATTCTCAGTAATAACATGTGGTTTCTTCATTTTTGTGACATTTTTCTCCAAAGTAGCTTACAGTGTTTGGTGTTTATACTTAAACTGCTACTTATAAGTACTTCTATACTTACACTGATTTACCCATTCCTACAGCTGGTTCATTTTTACTGTATCAGTTCAGGGTAAGTACCCTGATTAGGGGTACCACAGGAATAAGGGAGATTTTAACCCAGTTCCTCTGACTATGAGACAATGGCTCGAACCCCCACAGAACTAACTGCTACACGACCAGTAAATATCAATATATTAATTTTACCATTGCAAGGTCATGGAATCCAACACAACACCTTTGTAATAATCATTCGGTTCTGTCTGACACTGAGACCTAACAAGGTTTCCACATGTTTTGGTGATCTTTCACACCAAATATCACTCACTTTGAGATGTCTTCAGGATGATCCTCTGGGTTCATGTACGTGGCCTCGCGCGAGCTGTCATGTACAGGCACACGTCAGTGCGCAACATGCACTCTTACTCCTCTAAGTCCTTGGCAGCTCAAAATAAACCACACAAAGGCCTAAGGAGGCATTATGGCACAGTGCGTTTGCTCGGAGAAAAATCCTCGGCCCTGCACCAAAGTGTTTTTTAAAACAAGTATCTAGATTTAGGCATTAATGGGCCTACCCTTGTGTGGAAATGGCTTAATACTTGCAACTCGTAATGCTTCTCGATATTGAGCGGAAAAGTCTTGTTTCATTGCTTTGTATTGGTGATGCATCAGATTTGTACACGGTTATAATGAGAGCTGCATCCAGAAGCAGGGATGCTTAAATAATTACCATGGTGTCAAAGTTTTACGGGATATTCTGCCAGATAAGGTTTAATCTCACCTGTTCTAACGCGTGCATGGAGCTGAAAAGCCATTAACAGCGAGTCATTTTTCTTATTTCTTAAAGATCAGAAGGACTTACAGACATGATGGGAGGAGGCTGCGCTGACAATATCCAGTGGACTCACACTTCCTTGTGCCAAAATATGTGGAGGCATGCGTGGATTCGACTAGATTAGCAATACGGGCCTTTTCTCGTGGCATTAGCCAGGTATCTTAGCAACAGGATCACACCACGTTTTTTCCCCTCTTGTTCTGTGGCACTGCATGTAATATCGTGGACATAATCTGTCTTTTAATTTTCTCTGGATCGCTGTGATATTACTGATACATGTGTTCAGTTATAGATCTTTATTTAATAAGAAGAATGTGTTAGTTGTAGATTTGCACTGTGTCAGGAGTGGACAGCTCGGAAATGCGATTCGTCTTCACCGCGGCCTTGTCTTTTGTTTTGGATTGACAGGAGTCTTACCGCCCCTGATTAATCTGCACGACGTAGTTCATATCTCCAAAGTGAGGAAATCAAAAATGCTGACAGAATTCTTAATAACCAAGGTGGCGCTCGGAGTCAAACAGAATGCAAATGACTTGTACAATTGAAATGTCATCTTGAGCATGTCAGACTGCCGGTGCGTCTTTGGAATAAGTCATTTAGAGTAATATCCTTTATTCCGAATACCATTAATGCTTCTTCATTTTCTTTTTGTCTTTGAGGTCATTGCAGCAGGGATGGGGCAAGACATTTGTAGGAGTCATACATTTTTGACTCTAGTGTTCATGCTGTATGTGGACTTGTTGCCCCTTTCTTTTCTTTTTTCTTGTGCTTTACAAGTGTTTGCTTACTGGCGTCCACATTTATACATCTACATATGTAATTCTTGCAAAATAAAACATCTATCTATCTATCTATCTATCTATCTATCTATCTATCTATCTATCAGTCATCAGGTCATGGTGACCAACCTGCTCCAGGAGGTGTGAGGCAGGGTTCACACTGAATAGCACTTCAGTCCATCACAGGGCAATCACAGACACACACAGAAATTTATAATCACCAGATCATTTGACGCACGCCATTAGAGTGTGGGAGGAAACCAGTGCACCTAGAATAAACCTACACAAACATAGGGAGAAGATACAGACTCGACAGAGACTGAGCCATATTTGAGCCACAACCAAACCCACAGCCCTGGAGCCCATGCCTATCATACCATTGTGCCGCTGTAAAAATCATTGTATGAATAAACTTTTTGCAGTGAGGATTTTTGCATCTATATCTTTGCATAGTACTTAACGCTTTATGAAACATCTACCATTTTTATAGGCCATTTTAGCTCTAAAGAGAATAATAATAATCTCTTTATCAACACCCTTGCACTGGATGCCCTTCTCTAGAAGTTATACTGTTGAATTACCTTACTGTGCTTAACCTACTGCGGTGTTTTCCACTTTCAAGACCTAGAAAGGGTCTTTGGTGTAAAAAGCATGCATTTGTAGTCCCAAAACACGGCCCTCGCCTTTGCCTGAATTTCTGGACACACATGCCAGTGACTGAGGACATTAGCTCATTTCGTAGAGCCGCAGTCCTCCAGAAAATTATACTGTTGCTGAGTTTATTGGCAAATTAAAGCCGACTTGCTCATTGCTAATAACTGCTAGCTCCACATGAGCTCCTGTGAGCACATAAAAAGTGGCCGTCGATGTCCAAACTAGTGCTTTTTTAGAAAGGCCCCTGCCATTTTCTCCATTAATGAAAACAGATGGCCACAATCAGAAAATCGTTAGTATTTGGCAATGGTTTTTCCCAGTACTTGTTCCATGTAATTTGTTATGGGAGGGTAAATATTTGGATGCTGACATTGTTTCGAGTGCCATGGTAATCAGCAGCTCCTGTCCTGCTATATTTCAACTACTTCAACAGCAACGCAACCGTGAGTCAGATGGGCTACCGCAAACTCCGCTGGCAGAATATGTGCAATGGATAGTGGGGTAAAAAAAAAAAAAAAAAACTGGCCTGCTTTGGTGACATCAGCTCATGGAATCAGGAGAGGAGTTTGAACAGACCTATGTGCAGCCTCAAGGCAGAGAGATCTGGATGTTGAAACAGATCAAATCCCTACAGTACATCCCTCCTTTATCTACGACCGATTGATTGTGCAGTGCAGGGTCACAGTGTTCTGGAGTCTACCCCGGAAGCACAGGGAGTGAGTCAGGGTATAGCCTGAATGGTAGACCAGTCGACTGCAATCACACGCACACTATAGGAAGTATCACCAATTCATCTGAAAGACTTGTCTTTGAAGTGTGGGAGGAAACCAGAGCAACTGTCAGAACCCCACAGGGACATCGGGAGAACTTGAAAATACTGCAGACATGGAGCAGGATTCAGACTCCTGTACAAAGACGCAGCCCAAAAGCTATAAAAGACGAGTGTTTTCTATTCATACAAAATACAAATTAAGGAAAATGACCTAGTTAAGAGTCCGGTCTGGGTCATGATTGTCCCAAAAGAGAAGTTAAGGTAACTGTTATTAACCTGCAAGATAACCAAATTTATGCCTCCCACTTGAGATATGAGTCTAACAGTTCTACGCGAAATATATACTTTGCGCATATACATATATATAAGTGTGCACCCCGGGGCTCTTACTTTTGCCCGATTACCTCCCTGCTGGAGACACAGTCGTCAGCGTCCAGCACACTATCCTCAGGTTGGATTCTTTAAAGGTCGCATCGAGGCATTGAGATGGATGGCGTCGCGTCGCCCCCATCCATTCGTCTCAATAGCCGTCCCCATGGGGACACTATTGTTTACTCCCGGTGCTGTGCTATGACCAGAGGCTTAATTTATAAGCGAGATAAAATGCTTTGCTGAGTTGTGCAGGGCTCCATCAGCTGCTCCGAGGGGTTAGTCTGGGGCAGTAGATGCACTCCATGCTATTGTGTCAATACAGTAGCAATCAGGTGAATAAAAACCAGGCTGGATGACAGCTGAAAAGGTGGGAGGAGCCACAGTGGCGTATACATAATTTACTACCCGGATTAAACACACAGACTCTCTGTAGTCCAAATTCTGCATTTTTCTTTTCCCCAAACTTCTGCAGAACCACAAAAACATTGTTTGGGCACTGCCTTTTTGTAGCTTGTCGTAATTAGTTGGATTAATTAATTAAAGGATAGTTTATGTTGGGATCAGTGCTTTTCTGTAGGCATCAATTCCCTAAACCCTGTGTAATATAATTTAATCTGCTTTTGTTCTGCATACTTACACTGGTGTTATGATTGCTAATCTGCACTGGTCAGGGGATTTTTATCATAAAGATGTGCAAACATAGACATGATACGTACAAACCAGTACATCTTACGTTAAGACCGTGACAATTATATAAGTTAATTCAGATTTATTAAGTCTTTTCACATCATGTTAAATATATCCACTATTTACAATTCTTATTTTCTCACTGAATGGGACAAAATGTGCATTTGAAAAGTATGGTCCTATTAACGTTTACCTCGAAAATGTTGTGTTCCTGTAGCACAAAACTGTAACAGTCTTTCTCAAATCAAGAAGACAAAAGAAATGTGGACCTTTCTTTCAAATATCAGTTTTTATAAAACCATAATTCATCTGTTGTGGCCACATGCCACAGCTCAGAACTTACATAATGTGGTTTACTACTGTTTCCCTGAACACCGGTTCAATAGTTCCGGTCAGCATATTTGGTCATATTCCAGTTACAGTATAAACATACATATTTTACTTTGATACATTCACCATACATATAGTCAAACTTGTGAAAACTTTATCACTGTTGATCACTGATTGATGTTAGTCTTATGGATTTTACTCCTTTATATAAATGCTCTGGGACAACCTGTTGGACAGATTGCTACTGAACACTAAAACAAATGCAATACTGTATATAATTTTAATATATAGCATATATAACCGTCTATCCATTAATCCATTATCAATAATTCTTCGTCCTGGTGGCAGGGTTATGATGGCTGGTAGCCTGGGTGCAGTCACAGACACAAACACACACAGACACACACACTTTGGTCAATTTAAAGTGACCGATTTTGAAAAATAAAAAATGAAAAACACTTCTGCGTACTGTGGGAATAAATCCACGTAAACACGGAAAGACGGCGTGTCATTAAGTTATCAAATATGTATGACAATCTGTATGCATTTTCTCTTCAGCTTTCTATTTTACCGAGTTTTGTCGGAACAGTTTCTCTTCTGACTTCATTACCCTTCTTACTGTATGGTGTTCTGCTGGTGAGGTTCAGCATCGCTGGGTACAATCCCTCCAGCTGGCTTGTAGTGCCCAATGTAGCCATTAAACACTATACCTGCCAACATGACCTATTAGACTCTCGCTAACATATTATATTTAAAATGGGAGACGCAGAGAACGCAGAGCAGCAAAGACGTTAAACTGCTTCTTTTCACTGATTCCTTTCACTGGGAGTCCTGCTGGACCCGATGGCATCGCACCGACGTTGCTCTAAAACTTACAGGCAGCGGGATGCAGTGGGGCTTTTACGGTGCTGCTACATGGGGATATTACATTATGGTTATGTTTTTATATCTGTTTGAGTCTGGATGCGAGCACAAGCTTTCATCCAACAGAGAGCAGTGGCGGATGGGGAAGATATAGAGGCCTGCCGAACACCCGGGCGCAGCGTTATCATTTTCAAAGGGCAGATGAAGTGCCGCTGTCTCTGGTTCCTTCTTCCCGTTCACATACACACAGCGCGTTGTGGCATTTGGAACCTAATCTTAATGCCTTTTCCAGAGACAGCGCAGTAACCAGGAACACATTTGCTCGTCTCCCAGCCTCCTCAGAGCAGTATATTTTATTTGGCAGCGTCCCTGTGCTGTGGGAGAAAAGGCTCAGGGAGCAGAGCGATTAATTGGAGAAGTTTCTAGGGCCATCTCCCGCCAGGGCGGCTGCACGCCAACCGCACGCGAGAAACGGATTTTGCAGCGCGGCCGCCGACCCCGCATCTACGAACGCGCACCGCTTCCACGGAGAAAAATCCCCCGCAAACGACAGCATAACAAATCGCGGTGCTAAACGGCACTTTGTCGTCTGGTTTTTATTGGGACGAGGAAAAAACCATGAGTTAGATTTATGAAAGGAGGGGGCAGAGCGGGTGATCAAAATGCATGTGTATGAGTCGCAGTTCTATCAGACGGCAGCCTTCGGGGACACATTCGCCCCCAGTCCCGGATTGCGTTCTGCCGTCCGCACAATAAAGCAGCCCGGACAGCTGTGATGTCAGATTAAAGATTTTTCATTCACATTCCAAACCTGATTATGCTTCTCGCTCCCTCTGTTACCTTGTTGTCGGTCGCTAGTTTCCATCCTATTGGGAGCCATTTGGGGCTCAACAGCCATTTCATCTGCAGTGTTCCCCTCTCTGAGCCCGCTTTTTCTGACCCTTGTCAGGTTCCTTCACGGGCCGGGAGGCACAGCCTGCAGAAAATGAGAGAAAAATGGGAATTGAAGTCATAACCTGTTTCTACTAACCACTCTCGTTGGAATGAATAAAGTGAGATTTTCCGTCAGAGGACAAATTAACTATATTGCACGGTTGCACGTGCCTACATTTTTGGGATTAGTTTTTTTGCGACGGAATGGTTGTTGTGCAGTTTCCTTTGCAAATAATTAAGTTCTTATCTATATTTCCTTCTCTCTGTCGAGCTAAGAGACAACGGCCGTTTTGGGGCTCCGTAGAGCAGAAGCCCTTCACAGCTGAAAGTCCCGTGTTTTTAAATGTCAGTCCTGATGCAGTGCACAGAAATAAAATACACTGATTTACTCCAGTAAAAATCACCCAGCTGTATAAATGGCAAAATATCTGTAAGTATTGTAGCTGTAACACCGTAATTTGCTTTGGAGAAGATCAGCTAAATGAAAAACTAATAACTATAACATATTAGAGAAACTATGCTTTTTGATGCCTGTATTACAGAATGAGTTCTATTAACCATTACAGGTAAGGACATTTTAAATAATATCCTTTCCAATAACGGGGAAAAGAAACACACAACTCAGTTTTCTTGGAGTAAGTTTTTATGGTTCCTCTTTCCTTTGATATCTTGCAGTAATAATCCTTTTGGGCGAGGATGTACAAAAGAAAGGTGGGCATCAGAAATGAAATAAACCATTCGTGCCCAATTAGTCCACAGAAGAAGGAGAAAAACCTTAATTACATAAAAAGGCAGCATGAGGACGTCTTTTCCCGTGAGGGGGCAGTCTGAAGGAGATAATGGCCACAAATTCTCCAACACGCATAAGAGGCGTTTGGGGAAATCAGAGGCATGTCTTCAATGCACTTTTCTATTTGTCATTCCCAGGTGGAACAGCTGACGTGTTCAAGGGCACTAATTTCACATACAATTAAGAGGAAAGACATGACTAATGTGTTGATGGAAACTGTGTACACCCAGTGTGTCTATTTTTACAAATCAAGATGAGCATTAATGAGAGGAGCACTTAAGCCAACGAAAGACCTTTTCATAGAACATGATCGTATCGGAAAGAGTGATCAGAAGGTCACCCGGTGCCCCAGAATAGAACTCTCATGTGAGATATCTTATTTAATATTAAATTCAACCTTTATACATGCAAATGTTATCCAAGAAGTTATTTATAATGATGTAATATCTGGGAATAATTGGAATTTATCTTTAGAATTCTAAGATACTGGGTAGTGTTGCAGATTTTTCACCAACACATAGCCCAATTTTTCAGTTAGTTTTATCTATATGCCTTTTATATGCCAATCATTAAACATAAAACTATGGCGTGTGTTTTGCACTAGAACACCCTTCATTATGGATGCCCCTTCGTTATTGTTCTGAGTTATAAAATACTTCTCTGGAAATTGTGTTGAAGACAGAATTCCACATAAACTATCACTGCAAATTTTATACAAAATTAAAATGGCCAGTTTTCCTTTAAATCTGTTTTCCTGCACGTCTCAAGACATTTAGGTTTACCTCCTCTCCCCCCTTGACCTTCCCTTTTCTATAAAGTTGTGCTAACAAAGCTAATGGCTGTTAAATGTGTTCCAATTTTAATTACTGCTTTGATCTATAAAGCAAATAGCAGTGCCAATCAATACAGGGGCTATGAGGAAAAAATTCCATTACATATCCAAAGAAGGATTAAAGTTATCACGGACAGCGGGTTTCACGTTCTCATCTTTCCAGGGCAGACAGATAAATCTATTACTGAGGTAAAATGCTTTTCTTGGATTGGCCAGGAAAAACTTGCTCTATTAGAAGTGGGGCTTGGAAAAACTTAGTTTGGAGAAAAATAAAACAAAAATATTCTGCATATATTTTAAAAAAATACATTTAAAGAATAAAACAAAATAATGTGAACTATTAGACTTAATAATACACATTTCTTTTTATGAACATAACATTCTGAAGGTACTGAAGAACATTTTCCAAAATGCATTTTAATATGTTTTCCATGAATTGTATTCAGTTATATATTTTCTGTGTACTATCCTGGCAAGTTGCTTCCAATACCCCAAAGGACAGTTCAAAGATACGATGTGCCATGAAAGACTTTGTAATAACAATGATGCTCAGTTAGAACAAGTGTGGGAAAGGCTGGAAGGCAACAAAAGAGAGGAAATAAAAGTTTGGCTGGTGCAAAAAAAAAAAAAAAAACCTCAGGGGGTCCAAGGCCAACTGGCTTTGAAATTCTCCTGGGAAAGCTAGCAGTGCAAGATTATTAAAAGTTATTGTATTTCATAAGCATATTCTTTGTTTATCCAAACACACACACACGCACACACACACATGCACAGGTGATCCCTGACTTATGATGGGGTTACGTTCGGTAAAACACATCGTATGTCAAAAATATCGTAAGTCAAAAATGCATTTACTACACTAAACGTACCGAACATCATAGCCTAGCATACGTGCAATGGCCATTAGGAGCTTGCCGCCTTCGTGTTGGGCAGTTATCTTGAGTTTCTCCTCTAAAGTAATTACCTTCCTCTTCTTCTTCTCACCAGTAGCAGAAAACACAAATGGACATCTCGTAGACATGATGGATGCACAAAACACAACTTAGATACAGGGGTATCCAAAAAAACATTGGCAACACAGAACACTGTAGAGTTTCGGTTGTGTACACTACTAGTCATTGCATGGCTAGCTATCGCCATAGCGTCTGGACAAAAGTCTGACATGGACAAACAGTATAATGACCCCACATGCAGATTATATTTATACGTGCACAGTGCAAACGGTAAAGTACAGTGTAGAGGTGAAATGATGAACACAGGACAAAGACACACAATGTATTCTCACAAAGGTGAAAGGGGAAACACGAATTTGCGAGTAGGACTTGAACATAGAGGTGTGAAGAAATACCAAACTGGAACAATCATGGACCTGGACAGGAGAATGAGAGGCAGAAGTAGACAGGACAGGAACTCGGTACCAGACCATAAACACCTATGGGCCAAGACTGGGGAAACAGGCAACTAAAGTTCACTAGGAAATCACAAAGAGAACCCTTCTTCCTCCTTTTATACCCCACTAACCACCAGATTATTGACAGGTGCACAGGTCTGGCCTTCTGGCACTGAGCGGCACCTCCTCTGGCCCGTAGGGGTATTGTCCCTGTGGGTTGTGACAATTGCACCATCGTAGATTGTAAATTAGACCATCGTAAGTCAAGGAGCATCTACATATATAGATATAGTTTACATATATCAGGACTGCTGGTAGCATAGGGATTAGAGGCACTGTTTTTGGGTTCAAAGGTTGCAGGTTCACTTCCCACTTCTGGCTGTAATACCCTTGAGTAAGGTACTTACCCTGAATTTCTCTAGTAACATTACCCAGCTGTACAAATGGGTAAATAATTGTAACCTTAATACTGCAAGTTGCTTTGGAGAAAAGTGTTAAATAAAGGTAAATTTGTAATTAAGGTTTCAGAAGAATTTCGTTCAGCATTGTGGGTCCTCTAGCTATGAAGAAGAGTCACAACTCATCCATGAACCACTGCTGACGGTATGGAGGTTCAAAACCATCTTTATCATAAGGGGAGCAACACATTGCCATGTTCAACAGAACAGTCTCACACAAACTCATGAGCCTGCAGATGGTCCAAGTGTGCTGTATATAGTTCCAGATGTTCTTCAAACTTCACAGTTCAGTTCTGCAAAGCTAACACCGTCACGGACACCAGCCGCAGGCACATAGTCAAGTTTGGGTGGACCGTTTTGTGTATTTTCATTCTTTCTCTTGGCCTCTTGGCAAAAATCACATAAAAGAACGCAGTGGTGTGAAGGGACAACTGGAGCTGAACGAGTTTTTGGGGAGGTAAACCGATGTGTGAACCTTTGAAGAGCTGGGCTTCAGTGGGGGGGAGTGGGGAGTTGGGTGTTGCAGTAAAAACCGGCTATTAATATCATCATCTTCAGACAGTAGCTAAAGGGGAGGAAGGCCTGAGAATACAAGCTGAGAGTTTTCCCAAAGCTTTGTTGGAGGTAAAAAACCCAGTCTAGACATGCAACTGGATTAGAATGAAGGAGCAAGAAATTAGTGGATTACAGAGGCAGGAAAGAACGATCTTTTGGATACTTTGTTGGGCTTACCTTGCATGTCAAATGTCAATGGCATTTAAAAGACTCCTCTTAAGTTAACCGAAAATTTTGGGGAGTTTACGTCAAGCTCTCGGGTGTAATTGCCATCGTTGGTGAACGGAGCAATGGCGAGGAGTGGCAGGAAGGTTTTATTGTTTAAACACAGGCAAAAGAGCAAAAAATCAAGGGGAAAAAACCTTCTCTTTGTAACAGGCCACCTAAGATGTCAGGTGTTTCAGTTCCGTAAGAATTGCGGATCACAGCTGGACTACAGGAGAGTGTTTATGAGAACGCATACAAGTCAAGTGTCCATTACCAGAAAGTACTGCCTTATAGCTGTTGTTCTCACTAACAGACATATATGTAGCTAAAGCACACATCCTAGACTGGAGTGAAGGTGTGTAACATAAGCAGATACTGAAAACGTATTGTGCGTGTTGGGTAATTGGTCCAAAAATTCATAGATGTGGGGGGCAGCAAGTGGCACAGTGGTTACAGTTGTCACCTTGCTATGGAAAAAAAAAACTCTTTTGAATCTTTGGTCCCATTGTTGTACCGTTGATGCAGGTACTTACTGTTGATTAATACAGTAAGAATACCAAATACCAAATACCAGTAAAAAAAACCATTATAAGTAGCTTATTATATAAATCCGACACTGAAATTCAATAACGGAATAAATGTAATATATGCTGCATAATTTTAAAATATACAGATGCTTTACAAAGAGCTACGGTGTAATCTGCTGTCTGATTACAAAGATCGTACCGGTTGCTTTATTATTGTATACACAGGCCCACAAAGAATTCATAAAACGTAAAACACAATTTCTGGCACAATTATTTGCTAATCTTAATAATCATTGCACGTATTGCGAGTGCGTTCGGCTTCCCCCTGTGACAAACAACATACATTGGCTTGCCCTGAATACAGATTGCAACTTGAATTAAACCATAATGCTGAACAGGGGAGATCCAGAGCTTTTTAATGACACCAGCTTTATCAAGATTATTGCTGCTTTGACTGACTTAAATAGGATTTTGTTTCTAGTGGAGAGAACATTTCCCATGGAATCTACCTGTTGTGTTCGGAAGGAAAAAAAGGACTCTTTTTGATTGTAATTATATGTTTTTGAAAATATCTTCTCACTGGATTTTTGCCCCAACACATTAGGCATGTGTAATTGTACTGAGAGTCTTTGTTTATTTTGCCTTTGCCTGCAAGATCATAGAGTCCAGAAATGCCTTCCCAAGTGTGAGTATCGGAGGAAAAATTTTAATTTGGGAGAACGGAGGAGGAACGAGGATACAGAAGCCTGCTCATTTATTTAAAATGAAACTGGTACAAAAAGCCGCTTTAGCAAAATACCACGGTAAGCTGCCCCTGAGCCCCGAGCTGAAACAAAAGCAGTTTGTTTTATTAGTCTGGTCCCGATTAGCAAAGGCAACAATCAGTATACATGCAACATTTTGTGACTTTCTTAACCTTAAGCACATAAGCGGCGTTTACACAGGCTCTTGTCATTGAAGTATGAGGTCACTGAGGAGGCCGTGTTTGGAGAGCCACATTTATGTTAGCTTACCCTTCAAAGTTATTTTTAAAACTTTATTGACCACAGATGACTCCTGTAGAACCCACTCAAAGAAAAGCGGGAGATTACACAGCTTTAGCGGGTTATCACTATAATAGGAGTTCCACAGCAAATTACGTCAAGAATCAGCAAATTAAGCCCTGGCAATAAGAAAGTGAAAGCAAGGAGGACAATAGACACAGATTATGGCAAGGTTAAAAGGGTATAAATGTTTTTTTTTTCTTTTTTTCTTTTTCACCCCCACTGCCTATGTGTGTTTTTTTCTGCTTTAATACAAACCTTAAAACTCTGTCCACTATGAAGTTCTGTATGTTGTTTTGCTTTTTGTGTTATATGATGCTTAAGAATATGTGTCACTTTCTTAATTATCATAGTGCCGAATTCCTTAAATTCTTTATTATATATAAATTATTATATACTTGCACAATTTTCTTTGGGATTGTGCATATATTATGCATCTATGTATGTATGTACAGTATATACTGTCTCTATCTATTTTTGTGACTGTCTGTCAGTCTTTATTGGACTCTCCATTGATTCTGTCCCCTACAGCACTTTGTGATGATTCAGTCTGCTTTGTGATTTCCCTTCCATTGATGTGCTGTTACTGTACAGGGGACCAGCGTTTGGCACAAGTTGTCATTGGAGTGCCAGCTGGACACAGAATTAATCAAAATTGTCCCTGTGAATCTATTGTGGAGAAGTACTCAGCAGTGGAGGTAAGACACACTGCGTGGCATCTCCATGGCTGTGTGTGTAAGAGAGAAGGGTCCTCGGGAGCAGCCGGTGTGAGCGGTCCGTTTCGCCACATCAAAGCCCCGGCACATCTGGCTCTGGGCTGGGAGAGAAGGGCAGGTGGCATAGAGAGGAGGGGGCAGGACGTGGCCGGCCGAGAGTTAGCATTTTTGTACTGCGGATTAGACCTCGCTTAAGATTGGAAGGTTCATATACGAAAAAAAAGGGGAAAAAAACTGATGGAAGAACCGAAAGAAAAATTACTACATCATACAAAGGAAAGACAGACACAAGGTAAACAGATAAACAAATAACAAGAAATCAGACAAACAGTATTTGTTTGAAAGATTGCACATTTGAAATTAATTCAATACCATATTAATGCTGAAGAATTCAATGAGTTAATTGTAATATACTGTATGTGTATATAAAGCTTATAAACAAAGTTGCTATACATACAGTATATATATGCTTTCAGAAGTTATGTGTTTAGTTTTAACAGTTATTTAAACAATTTGTTATTTAAATTATTTGTTTTAAAAAATAAGTTTTTGAATAGCTTTACATTTTTACAACATCCTTTTAGGGGAAAGAGAGGCAGAGTCTGGCAGACACACTTGTCTGCAGTGTGTGTGTAAAAGCGAGAGAAAGAGACACACACACACACACACACACACACACACACACACACACACACACACACACGAACACATGACTGTCTGGTTTGTGGAGTGATTCCCAGCAGGCCTTGGGGTCACAGGTTGATTCTCTTTGGGAATTCCCTCTTTAAAAGGTTATCTGTGCTTTTTAGGAGCCAGATTGTAACTCGGATCTGTGATGCAATTTCAGCTGGAATTTGTATATGAGCTGGATGGCAAGATAGGTTATTTCTTTCCTTTTTTCTTTTCTTTTTTTTAACATTCCTCTAAATATATTATTATGAATTATTTTCTGAATATTTGCAGGCTTTACTGTGGAAGGCAAACTAATTGTGGAAGTAATTGTGATACGATTACTATGCAACATTTTACGAAGCTGCTAAGGGATGAAATCGATTATTTGGCTACATGTTTGCTTGAAATCTCTCTGCACACTGCTTTACATTGCCCACCTCATTTGCATTTTAAATGTTAATATGCCGGGATAACAGAGCAAACTGTGGTTCTTAATTTGTGTACTGTTTCTGTAGCAGTCCCTAAATCCCACAGAAGAGCATTTCTACCTTATTATTATTTTTCCTGTTTGTTGGTTATTCCATGTTACCCGAACCCTTCTGCCAGTTTTGTTCTTATAAACCTGCTTAGATTTCTTTTTTTTTTTTTTTTTTTTTTATGTTGGAAGAAAGCTTGGCTAAATCCTGGAAAGCTTAATGTTTATCCAATGTGAAAATAATTACTCAAAAGTGTTATTCTTAATCCAGATAATTAGAAGGAGGAAAGGAAGATCAGTGTCATTGTAAATCACGCCCTGGTGATTGACTTCTGGTCCTTGTATGTTTCAGGTGAGGATGGGAGGGGATAAAGGTTAGATTAGACGTAATCCAGAGTAGCAGCAGCCCTTAATCTGTTATCATACAAGGATGATCACTTAAAAAGGTCTGCATGGAAGGCTGCTGTCCTGGTTGGAAGAGACCTGGCTCGACTGGGACTGGTCTTAAAACGTACTTATCGCCGTATCGTGGCAACTGGGATCTCCAGTGTTCATTCGCAGGCCAACGGCGAAGGGTCCCTTGCTTACGGCTTTGTGCTGTCGCTGTGCCGTAATCTCAGGATCAACAGGTTGGCACAGAAGATACAATTTCACTGCTATGCATTAATGCAATGAAGACTTAAGAAATATGCATCATAGAACAATGGAGAGCAGCACTAGTTATAGATGGAAAGAGGTAGGAAGAGAAGGCTGGGTATCACCGGTTGCGAGACAAAGGTACACCCTGTATGGGATGCCACTCCATCACAATCACACACACACACACACTCATTCACTGACACACACAATAAGGACAATTTAGAGTCCTGTCTGACACATGTCCTTGGACTGTAGAGGGAAATCTGTGCAAACATGAGGAGGACATACAAACTCTGTGAAGACTAAGTTGGATACGTAGCAATGTCTAAACTATGGGAGACAACAGCACTACAACCCTGGATGAGAGAAGAGGAACTACATCTCATCCTGAACAGAATAAGGAGTTGATCAAATAATATTTGGATTTCTATTGTGGTTCTTGGTCTCTGCCTAGAAATATTTCGCATTTCTTCAAGTTTGATATTCAGGTGAAATTAACTGTATCAAAACTACAGTGTGATAGGTTTATTTCTTCATATGTACAAATAATCTGCTTTTACAGCATTTCAGCACTGAATTTTGTTGTAAATGCATTGGTTTCCTTCATTCTCACAGAACTTTCCTGATCCTTTAGCATGATCAAACAGCAGTTCAAAAAGGTGCACTACAAAAAAGGGAATGACAATGTGCATATTTTATGTGCATTCTGGATGTGAGTGTGAGAGAAGGGTGTGAGTTTGTGTGCGTTCAACTCCCTGCGTCACATTCACTTGCCCGTGTACTCACGCAGATGAGGTGTGGTTTTCATTAGACAATCTTAGGATGTCAAAACTAGTCTTTCGTGATTTTGCAGTAATTAAGAAACCAATCAATGTATGGCAAATGCTAATAAGACCTTAAGTGCCTTTAATAAACACTTGAGCCATAGTCCTTGGGGGATGTGGAGGAGTTGAGGGATATGAGTTTTATTAGATTTCAGTGTTTAATTCATCCAGACAGAAGGGTCCCTTCCTTGTTCTGCAGAACACCAATCAAACTGCTAGATACCAAGAAGTTGAGACGAGCTACCCATTTGCTTTGGTACTGAATGAATGAAGTTTCCCAGTTTGAAGAGCAGTTTGTCACAGAGTCTACATTTACTTTCCTTTTTGGTCGTGGATGACTAAGACCTTTCTTTACTCCATTCAAAAAAACCCTAAAAAATGAGAGCTGGTATTTGGTGCCAATAAATGTAATTCTAATTGTCAGGATATTCATTGTTATAACACAACCACAACACAGTAGCACCTTTTTCTATTTATTTAAATTCACTGAAACAATCAAGGTACAATTTTCATCCATCCATTACCAATAGCCATCTGTCCAGTGTAGGGTCATGATGGTCAAGAGCCTGTCCTGGAGGCATCTTTGGAAGGGATCCCAGTCCATCCCAGGACAAAGACACACTCATTCTGTCACACATATAGACAGTAAGGTCAATTTAAATCCACCAGTACACCTGAAATAGATGTAGGATGAAACCCATGCAAACATGAGAAGGACATGCAAATCCCACACAACCAGAGTTGGATTCAAAGTCAAGTCTGAATGTGGAGCTGATGAGCTGTGATGTACTGTTGCTACCCACTACACCACTGGGTATCACAAGAGTGTAAATTAAGTCATTTTGCCAGCAGTTTTTCTGTAAAATCATAAATGCTGAGCTAAACATAGGTACATATTTTCTGAGTCAGTTCATTCTACCTGCATGGCTATGGGATCTAGTGAATGACGATGAGTGACGCATAAAAGAAGGAAAAAGTAAAAAAAACAAACAAGGGAAAAATATGAATACTGACTACTATTTAGCCTGTGGCACAACTGCAGAATGTCATTGGCCCTTGAAGTTGTGAATGTGCTTTACACAACAAGTAGGGCTACTTCAATCATCGTACAGAAAATAGCTTTATTCCATGCTGCTATTTGTACTTGAGGTAGTGTTTTGATGAATTACAGACGCACGTGACTTGAAAGTAATGTGTGGACCATCCACAAAATTGAGTTCACTCAACCTGAAAAGTGGGCGATAACGTGAGAATGGTCACCTCGCCCATGTTCAAGCCACATGTGTCTTCAGTGAGAAGATATGCTTGACTTTGCTCTTATTTTTGCCCTCCAGCGATGTTAGAGAGCAGCTAGATTTACTCAATTAAACAGACTCAGTTTCAGCTGTTTGGTTTTCCCCGACTTCTGGAGCCAGACCATGGTGTTATGAAAGGACAAAGCCTATTCCATAACCTCTCCTTTCCCTTTGACTTGCTGACCCATAGAAAAAAGTGATTCTCACCAAGCCTAAGAATTAGAGTTTGACCTGCTTTCAGCTGGAAGCTTCATAAACTATAAACAGTCAGACAAATCTATAAAAAGCCAAGTCTATTTGATGCTCAGAAAACAAACATGAGTTTTTGAAGGGAAGTTTATGGAAGGTCCAGTGAAGTGATTCATAAAGCTTCTTCTAAATACCGTTCTAGGGTTTTGAAAAGTTTATCCCCTTCTGACCTTGGCAATGCCAACTAGAAACAGAGCCATTACCATATTGACTGTAAACTGTGAGGATGTGGAGTGCTGCTGGAGGAATTTTGCTTCCATAAAGGCCAAAGATGGACGGACACTTGAGACATCCTTGTCAGGGTAATGGTCTGATCACACTACTCCATGAAGGTATTTGCACAAACAGGGCAGTGGCCCCCTCTGCTCCTCATTTCCTCTGCACCTCTGTGTATGTCTTCTTCTCCATGCTTTGCCTTCATAGGCCGTGGTAAACATGGAGAGTTCCTACTTCTCTACATCTCAGCACAATGACACTGGCCCAGAAATATGGAACCCAAAAATAGGATCCACAGCAGCCACAATCACCTCTACGTAACACGGTGTTCTCAAGACCGAGTCTGTGGTAAGCTTGGCTTTAGTGGATAGTGGATAGTGGATAGTGGATAGTGGATAGTGAATAGTGAATAGTGATAGGACCTGGGGTATGGACTTGGCCTCCAATCCAGCTT
Source organism: Scleropages formosus (assembly GCF_900964775.1). Taxonomy (NCBI): domain Eukaryota; kingdom Metazoa; phylum Chordata; class Actinopteri; order Osteoglossiformes; family Osteoglossidae; genus Scleropages; species Scleropages formosus. The sequence goes on from NC_041810.1 coordinate 16,160,713, forward strand.
AGATACTGTGAAAATGGTATGTTCTACTCATGTTTGGGTATGTTTCCTCTCATAGTCCAAAGATGTGTTTCAGGTGGATTGGTGACTAAATTTATATTTATTCATTTAGCTGACACCTTTCTCCAAAGCAACTTACAGTGTTAAGCTACTTACAAATATTTATGTGTTTGTACAGCTGAGTAATTTTAATTTAACAATTTAACAATTCTTTAACAATTCAAGGTAAGTACCTTGATTAAGGGGGGTGTGGTGGTGCAGGGGTACAGTGGGTTTGACCAGGTTCTGCTCTCCAGTGGGTCTGGGGTTCGAGTCCCGCTTGGGGTTCCTTGCGACAGACTGGTGTCCCGTCCTGAGTGTGTCTCCTCCAGCCTTATGCTCTGTGTTGCTGGGTTAGGCTCCAGGTCCTCGTGACCCTGTGTGGGACAAGCAGTTTCAGATGGTGTGTATGTGTGTACCTTGCTTAAGGGTACCATAGCTTGAGGTGAGATTTAAACCAATAACCTTCGCACCTGGGCAACGCTACGAGCTGCCCTCCTTTTGCTGAAATTTGCTTGTAGTGCGTATAGGAGCGATGGAGTGATGCCTCTGTGACAGACCTGTGACGAGTGTACCGCGTCTCATACCCTGTGCATCCAGAATTAGCTGCGGACCGCATCGAACCTGCATGTAACAAGGCTTCATGATGAATGAATGAACAAATGAGGGAATGATTGAAGTACTACTAATAATCCTTAAGTCATTTAATCGGCACGCTCAAAATGTATCTTGGTCCTCTGTGATGTTTCGACGGTGGTGAGGTGGAACTTCTCCCCGCTACCCTAGCAGTCCACAGAGACTGTGGATGAGGCCTGAGGCCTGTCACATTCTGACTGTGATTAAGAGCCCTAGGGAGTTCCGGGGTCAGGACCTCTGCACCCGAGATGCTGCATGCCTTTCACGCTATCCGTGAACTCTCATCAGGTATCGGTTACCATCCACAGACGACCTTGTAAACTAATTAGCGAAAGTAGCACATTTTATGTTCCGGGAGCTGCAAATCATGGAGCGCTGGCATGGTGTGACATTTATCCCGGGCTTGTCTCAATACAACGGCACAATAAAATAAAACAAAAAACATTATTATGATTGCTCACTCAGTGAAACAGTCTACAACCACTTTGAATCATCCTCTTCTTGCAAAATAACGGTGATATAAGTTCAAGGTGTCACAGATCTATATTTTAGTGTCCGGGACTTCCTGCGGTGACCTTGATTCCACACTGGAACGAAAACACAAAGAGCCATTTAGATCGAAAGTGTTCGCAGGCCTGGATCTAAACCTGCTCTCTGTATTCACCTCAGCATCTTGGTTTAGTCTTTCCTTCACCAAATCTCAACCCCCCCCCCGAAACACACACACACACACACACACACACACACACACACACACACACACACACACACACACACACACGCACGCACACACTTCTCCAAGTCTGCATCTCTGCGCGGGAGCGAGATGAATTCGGTTGCGTTTGATGTGTTGATTGGGATGGAGGAGAGGACAGCTGCGCTGATCTCCCCTGGGGAACCCAGTTTGATGGCTAAATGAAGACCTCTAGTGCTTTCTTGTTAGCTGAGATGGATCTGCGTCCAGATGAAGCGCAATTAGTCGATGGCGCGGGCTTTAGGCGCACGCGATCAGAAGCCACAAATCAGCCGTCCTCAGGCAGGATATTGGCAGCTCCGCCTGGGGCTGTGTCCTGGCCCGCTGGCCTGGCCCTCCAGTCTCCGCTGTCTCAGACAGAGGGAGCTGTGCGGATCTCTCCTTAAACGATCTCCCCGGCACCCCCTGGCACAGCTGTGTGCATCTCATTAGACGACTGCCAGTCTCAGCATCTCCCTCCCTCGTGCTCTTTTTTTTGTATTTAAAGTTGTCAACGGCAACATCCAACGATCCTCTTCTCCCACATGGACCCCAAACCCATCACTCAAAGCACCCTGGGATCAAACTTAGACTCAGCCCCCTGCCCACGCAATTAGAAAAGAGTGAGACTGGCACGTAAGCAAAATGTAAAACACTCGCGCTAACTCTGCATGGGGGCCAACGTATGAACACCCGGTGTGGTCTGTGGATAATGTGGTGCAGATTCAGCGCTGAAGTTCTGGGCCATGCGGGGCAGACACGTGAAGTCTAGCTCGATGCACTCCTTCTTCATTTTGCGTGTTAGATTGAGCAAAGCGGCGAACGGCCCGTGTTTGTGTATTTGTATATTCAAGCGGAGCCCAGCAGGAGCACGTCCACTCCACCTCTAGCCTCGTGTGGCCTGCCATGCGAGGCCTCGTCGCTGGATGATGAAGCATTCTATTTCTATTGAAATCAGGACGGTCCTGAGGGAGGCATTGAGGGGAATGAGATAGCCGACGTTGAGCTTTAGGGACTAGAGGATGCGAGGGGACACCGACAGCAGGATCGGCGGCCTCTCTCACCAAGTGGCCCTAAGGGCCACAGGAAGAGCTATAATTTGCGTGACCAAGTTGCGGAGGCTTGAAACGTCTGTGTCTGCTGTATGCACAAGCGCTATAAAACACCCCCAAGCATAATAAAGCAAGGCCTCTAAATCCATGGGCTGCTCTACATCAGCCCTTAAATTTGTGGGGCCTGTATGTTTGCCTGTCTTTCTGAGGGTAATACGTTGCTCGGTAGCATTGCTGTGGTGCACATTGGCTATTTTTCAGACCTGTCATCAGACTCTATTGACTTCTGCCACTCATGATTTTTCATGTAAAGCCAATGGACATAGCAGTGCAGACATAGCCTATTCTGTGCCAGGTATACTAAAAATAGAATATTTATGCAGTTTTTTGTTTGTTTGCACATTATTGAGATGAGATGCATCTACTAATGGATCATACAACTTTTTGATACTTCGTTTTTCATAAAGGGCTTACGTTAAATGAGAAAAACAATGACAAATGACAAGACTAAATCCTGGAGCCATTGCTTGCCATGTTCCTCGACTGTGTTCAAATTCATAACAGGAAGAAAGCAGAAAATGTTGATACTAAGCAGTGTCAATGAGGTCGGGACAGCATGGATAGCAGAAAGAAAGGATGACATTCCTTGAGATACCATGGTTACCATTATCTTAACCTAACACAGTTAACCGTGCTGAAATAATCCTGGTCCTGAAGTTTTTAATTTAATCTCTATCTTCCAACATGGTGTGTGTTCTGCTTTCTCTGTAGTAGTTCAAGTTGTCGTTGTGCAAAAGGCTGCATTTTGGGGTGATGGCACTAATCATAATAGGAAAAGTTTGCATGTTTTTGTTCATGATTGAGCTGCATTCTTCAGGAACGCACTGGGGTAAGGTCACAGTAACATATCCAGATAACTCCAGTCATTTTATTATACTTGTTCCGTGTCTTTATTTGCATCTGTCCAGTTGTTCAATGCAGAATCCTACATGAACGTGCAGAAATGTAATTATAAGCAAAGAGCAATTTCTCATCAGATGAAATGAGGAGGAGGTATCATGACACTTGCAACGAAAACCATTAGTCCATGGGGGAGTATTATCTGCTCCTGGGAAACAACATGGTTGAGTAGTTACCTGCAAGGTGATCATTTCGGTGTCTCCTTTTCAGGAACAAGGTTTTTTGAAGACCATTCTTTCCTACTTTGAGTTCGAGAACATCAGTGCAAATGTAGCCTGTATAATTTTTAAGGCAGAAAATTAATCTGAATTAAACCTTTATACAATGAAATCCAGAAACAACGCAAAATGCAAAAACACAATTTTCTTTTTTTTTTTTTTTCGGCACACAGTACAGGACTTTTCAATAAATATGTATCATTTTTTTTCTGATATGATTTTGCTGGCATTAATTTTATTCTGCAGAATATATTGAGTAAACAAGTTAAAAAGCCAAATTTATCATGATCATAATGTGGAAATGGAAATAAAACAAACTTAATCTATTGACACTTCTCTGAGACTAAACTAACATTACATCAGTCATGATACCTTAAAAATGCTGTAATTAGTGCAACAGTTATTTATTATGTTTAAATTTCTATGGCCATTTATAGCAATGTGGTTTACACACTGGACCCTACTGTAATTATGGTTCCTATAATATGATAAAGAACGGCTGTAATGCAGGTTAGTGGTCCCGTTTTGTGCTCAGCGTCTTGTTAATTAAACTCAAGGGTGAGCTGTGATTTGTGGGAAAGAATCCAATTATTCTGCCTCCATTTGCCCTGAGAATGGATCTCCGACGACGACACTCTGAAGGGAGATTGCCACTTCACGAGTTAAGGCTTTCATTGTTCACCTGCTCCAAACCCTTTATTAGCCACAGGCTGCTTTTTTTTTTTATTTTTTTTTAAAAATCCTCTCTAGAAATGGATTCCTAACTTATCACTGCATAAATCTGACAATCCAAACTGCAGAGCAATGACAAACTCCTAATACTTGCCATTTTGTTTTATATTTCTATCATTAGTCCATGTTTGATATTAACATACATGTAACAGGGGAAAGGCTGAAATAGACCATAGACTGTCTTATTATAACTTCAAAGACAATGTGCCTTAATTAAAGAAGTACTACCTCAAAAATCCCTAAACCTTAATTATAACCTTGGTATACTGGGCAAGATGATTACTTTCCTTGCCTGCTTAAGTATAATAGGTGAATTATGCACAAGCCCAGGCCTTATCTTCTCTCTGAGCAATTAATATAGGGATTTTAGTTGGACCCAGCAGACGCTGCTTTGAGTCCAGGCTGTTGTTTTTCAGAGTTTGTTTTAGAGGATTTTCCTTTTCTTCTTGCTAGACTTTACACACCACTGTGCCCAGGCGTTCACCGGCCCTGGCAGAGTATCGAACAGCTATTGAAGAAACATCAAATAATGTCAGGCTTTGAGCATGAGTTAAACACAAGCGCAAACCCGAAAGAATGACAGTACAGAAAGGCTTCCCGGGACCGACTCCCCTGCCTGCCTAATTGGCGTTTGTGTCCTCGCCTCTGCCCCGCGACTGTGTGTTTGATGTGACTGAGCGATGTGCCATATATAATTTTACACTCTCATCCCTCCATTGGGAGTGACAGGCCTCTAATCTCCGTCACCGAGCAGTCACCCCTCTTGAACTCTGGCACCTTGCGGGTCACCTCCGCGACTCTGGGGACTCCCCTGGCCTCGGCCGGCTAAATCCCGAGGAGTCGATAGATGCCGAGATAGCTGGAGGCGCAATTCCTCCCCACCCCGGGGAGTGAGCCATTTCAATAAATGTAAAGCGATGCTGTTGACACGTGCACAGTAAACACACACACACACGCACACACATACACACAGCACTTTGGACTAAATACATAGGGGTCATCTTATAGCAGCATAGAAACACAGAAGTGAAGATGAAGTTCACCGACCAGGAAAAGACAGCAAAATGTATGTTTTTACATTCTTCATTAGCATTTTACTTCTGCAATTTTATCTCTGCATTAATGTACTGAAATGTGACAATATTATTCCTCTTCCTATTAAAAGGAACATTCTAGAAAACATACATGGTACATTTTGAAAATCCATGTTAATTTAAGACCCTGCCCTTGGAATGTGTATGACTGAGTGATTGAGCGTGCGTCATTCCCTTGCAAAGGACTGGTGTCCCATCCAGGGTGTACCGTGACCCACACCATGTGCCGCTGGGATAGACTCTGGACCACCGCCACCCTGCACTGGACAAGTGAATGATAAAAATGAGGGGAAAAACAAAATGAAAAATTTGTACATAAACACAGAAACACACACAAAAAGTCTTCTGGGACACATAACCCAACTGTACCCCTTGAACTTGCACAGTGCCAGGGAAGACTCCACACAATGGGGCTGTCAGTAGGAACACGGAGGACAATGACATGGGTGACCAGCGGCTGCTGTATTACACTGTTAACTAGGCAGATGGAGGCCTTTTTGCTTTCGTTTGTGAATGAAGTGGACCCCTAGGGAGAGGAGCCCTAGGGGTCACAGGGCTTTGATTGAACACTATGATTAAGGTCACTGCAGGGATTAATGTATAGTTATGGGCTGCAGGCAGAGCGGTTCAGGGTTAAATTTACAGTTGGGATCAGTAATAGAATTCAATTAATGGTCTATTAATGGTCACTATTTTTAGTTATAGATAAGGAAATAAGCTACGGTTTGATGGAAGGAATGCTTGTCATGACCTCCTGGGTTCAAGTGAATAGGAATAAATATTCAGTCCAAGCCTCTTATGCAGATGAATTGATCCCAAATTTCAGCACATGTTGAGCAAGACTTTTTTTTTTTTTTTTTTTAAAGCTGCACCCAACAGAGGGACCATTTTCATCCAAATACAATCCCACAACTTGTGGTCACATATTCGATGCAACGTTTTGTTGAAACTGTATGTGTTTTAAAACTGTACCACAAAATTGCATGAGATAAGTTCTCATATATCCAAAATTGTTGGCCTGAAGCACAAGGCACACATGGTACAAGTGCAGACTCAGCATTCGATGGTAAGGGTAACGCACTGATCCCATCCAGAACACACCACACACTGACATTTAGATTCCCCGCTACATGTGGATGTTATCGACAATATCTGGTTTCCGTATTCAACCAGGTGTATTAAATCAATGCTTTCTAAGCATGTGCTGGTGATAATCAAGTTTCATAATCTATCCATAAATAAATAAACTAATACAACAGGTAACCAACCAAGTAAAACTGCATATCTAAAGATATAGATATACAGTATCATGTTTAATAAAGAAATTATGATATGTGAGAGAAATATTTCTATGTATTATCTCTAACAAGCACTACTCTAAATGAGAATAAGTTTCAGACTGATCTGGCAAAATTTAAGTTTTATCAGACTTAATGATTTTTGATATTTAAAATCAAGGTGGTAATAGGGCTTTTTTTTTTTTGAGCATCATTTTTGACAAAAATGTCAGCTGGAACCCTATAATTCCGAGGTCTCAAATTGCCTGGCTTCTCCGCTGATCACCTACTTGCATGAGGAAAAGGGATTAACTTCAGATGTAAGTCATAATGAACTCCCTATCTAAATGTGTGCCATTACATTATCGCAGCCATTGCTACCCAACAAGCCCAGCACCATGAATGGTTTTAATAAATGCCACTAGTGGATTATTACATCTCCTCTCAAGTTTAATTTAACAGTCCACCTGACGACACAAACATCCCATAAAAAGCAGTTAGGTAATCAATATATTTTTTCAGCAAAACTTGAATTTCACCTGCTCCAACATCACTGATGTCCAAAATAAATAAATCAATAAATACATAAATAAACAGGTAAATAAATAAGTGTGACCTCTTGATTCGAGCAAACCATGGCGCCAAAGCATTTGTTAATGTAGAGGAAAAAAATAAATGAAGGGTCCTTAGTTCTCTCCCGCACAAATCAAACTCGAAAAGATTATTCCACATAATTATACTAAAGGGCAATTGGTTGATATGTGTCGGGGTCGAAGGGCACGCCCGGTATAAGGGATGCTCCCGCACAGCGTCTCGGTGCTGTAATACCAGTCTCCGGAGCAGGTTCTAACCCTATTCCCCTGGCTGATTGCTCCCTGTCACTTCCCTTCAAGTCATGTAAATTGTGTCTCGTCTCCGAGGCGACGGGGGTGGGGGGGAGGGTGGGGACCGGGAGGCATCTGTCCACTCGCGATGGCCGCCCTGCCCGTACCACGGTAATGGCTTCTCCGGGCAATCAGAGGAGGCGGTTTCTGGACTCATCTCCTTTAATAGGCTGTCCTCCTCCGGCAAAATTGAATAGCCCCCGACATGGCCTGAGGCGGGCGATGTGAATTCAATAATTCGGTGGGGTCAGCGTCCTGTCATTTTTTGGGGATGGGGGAGTAATTATGCTGCACTAACATGCAGCATGGGAGTGAAGGTGAGGTGGATGTGCTCCCTGCTCCGCCCTGCACCAGCGAGCGAGGGAGTGAGCCGATGGATCGGCCGGCATGAATCAGGCCCACAGGTGAGGGTGCACTGCTGGAGTCCCGTAACCCCAGTACCTGACATATTGACCAAGTCTACAATGGGCAATGCACATCTCCTCGTCATTACACATGTTATGTGCTCGTGACGTTATTTGTTTCATCCTAGCGGATGCAAATGAATGGCCCAAGAACAGCAGCTTTTTTAAAAAGAAAGAAAATCTCAATTTAAATCCTAAGAATTCTGCAGGTTATAGTATATAATTTGATGAAGAATTTCCAGTTACATTCTGTAGCCGCACAGAAAGTTTTGAAGTCGTTCAAATCAAAGCGTATTATTCCCGGTGGACTTTGCATTTATTTTATTATTAGGATTGGGGTATTTTTTGGGAAATATTAATTGTAATGGTTTTAACTTAACCTGGATATGATCATAGAAAAGAACACAATGATCTTACGACATGTAAAAGATTGCTCCCAGTATGTATTCCGGTGTCTACCTTTGCCATATATCATCATGCCCATATTAACTCTTGTTCTTCAGAAATATTGAATAGAAGCAGAAAAAAAATGAAAACTAACAAGGTATAAGTTATTCCTGTGATGAAATCCCTCATACTACTGTCAGTTTTTATATGACATTATTATTCCCAGGGCTGTAAATTCAGACATGTTAAGATCTCAGACAACATCAATATAAAATTCAATCAATGGCGCTCCCCTCTCCACCACTGAGAATGATCTTCCGTCAGCGATACTTTCCAAAGCGAAACCCGAAGACTCTGCATAATTGAGGCATGGAGAAGTGCGCGGTGGCAGTGCGCGGTGGCCCGGTTTTATTGAGTTAATGTGAATTGCTGTATAAAACATCGGCTCATAAACCACAACATTGACATATTGCCAAACGGGCCACCGTGTTTATTTATCGCTTTTGTCTTTCTGAACCGTCTTGCAGAAATTGTATTTCATGATTTGGCACTTGAAAGGGGGGCGCGGTGGAGCCGCGGGCTTGGCTGGGTCCTGCTTTCTGGCGGGTCTGAGGTTGGAGTCCTGCTTGGGGTACCTTGCGACGGACTGGGGTACTTCACGGCGGACTGGCGTCTTGTCCGGGGTGTGTCTCCTTACACCCTGTGGTTTGGCTCCGGTTCACTGTGACCCTGCTCAGGACAAGAGGCTCCAGCCAGTGTGTGTGTGTGTGTGTGTGTGTGTGTGTGTGTGTGTGTGTGTGTGTGTGTGTGATGTGGCCCTCAAGGCCTGTCACTCCCGATTCACAGAAATACAGAGTGGCCTCAAAATCACTGATTTGAACTCTTGTCAACAGGGTTAAATTAATAAGTTGAGTCCTGTAATTATCTATCGGTTGAGATGTGCTTTACTGATGTCACTCCGTGCAGACCCGGGACCCAGGTGTGGACCCCACTGCAAGATCGGGTATTGTGACGGTTCTTGGGGAAAGGCAGTACTCGTAGTCAGGGACAGTAGTGGTCAATCCGAGGCGCAGACGCGCGTGGGGAGAATTTGACGACATGGTCGATGAGGATGTTCCTAGAGTTGATGCCTTAGTAGACAGGAAAAAGGGACAAGGAGTCGGGCAAGGGAATAAGGAGGGCGGTACACAGGAGAGCGCAAATAGGGCGCTGTGGACACGAGATGATCACAGGAGGGACAGTTGTCTCAAAGAGATTCCACAACTAAAATGTGGTCAAGTGGTGGTTTTTATAGCCAAGTGTTTCAACTGAAGTCAGGTGCTGCTGGTTGAGGTCAAGTCGTGGTTGTGACAACTGAGCGTTTCATGCACATATTATTTGAAAGTGTTGTTTCAAACTTCTTTGGCCAAACGAAGAAGATGTTCCGTTTATAACTCTATAATTCTGAGCCATTTAATTCTTTTGGCATTCCACATTTTTGATAATAGTTTTATTCTTTCTTAGATTTACACGGGTTCACTCAACTGCATTTTACTGCAAAAGGATTAAACTGTGTTTGCAATGTTAGCGCATGCATGCGTGTGGGTTTGTGTTGACAATTGAGAGGGTGCGCGAGGGAACGTGTGGCTGCATGCCTGTGCACGGCGAAATCCTATCTGATTGATCATTATCTGATTGCCTCTTAATTACAATGCTAATGGAACACGGGCTCGGCTCAAACCGCGTTTCCTGGCTGCATGGCCGCAATGAGCTATAATGGAAATGACATGGGTAATCCACGATGGATGATCCCCCAGTTAATATTTCCAATCTGTTAATCAATAGCCGGATCAATGGGCAGCACCTCTGCTGGGGACCGCACCACCCTTCTGCAGCATCAGCATCATTGCAGTGGAGTAGCCTGGCGTTGCTGTCGCTTCATTGATGCCATTGACAGGTGGCACATCCAGCTCGTTCAAACGCTGCCTTTTAGCTGAAAAGGTAGTTACACAGCAATAAATTACTGCCAGCAAGGAAAAGAATCATTATGATGACGTAACGAAAACTTCCAAGGCTGCAGTTAAACAATAAAACAAGAGAAAATGCTGTTACTGCACTGAGACTGAGCAATGGTCACTACAGAATATCAAACTTTCTGGGTTCCCTAGAGCTGAGAGTGAAACTCAATGTGTTTACAGTCATTTACTCGATTGTAATAACAAGAATCGTCTGCATTCATACAATTTGCTTCCGCACTTCATCCCTCCGCCAGTGTGGCCAGTGTTGGCGGCTGCACATTAGAGCCAATAAATGTGCGTTGGCACTGTTCAATTTAAAGTAAAGCCCTTTCACTCGGCTGCTCTTCCTCATTCCTAATAGGGTATTCTGTAAACGCGTCTGAAAACACCCGGGTATATAGCTTCCAGAAGCTACAGAACTGTATATTTCTTAGCTTTTGCTGTGCCTCAAATGCATCATTCTTCCGTCTCTTATAAAATATTCTGCACATCCCTGATCATTTTTTTAAAAATATTTCTTTTTCCCGCAGATTTCTATGAGTCAGTTTGTGAAACACTGACATGAAAAACAACAAAGATTGAAAAGAATCTGAAGATTTAAATATAGTCTCTTTAGTCTTTTTCACATAAGTCTTTTTTTGCATGAAATATGCTCTGGGAAGGTTTTTTTAGTCACCACTTCAGAATATAATTATCATTCATTCATTCATTAATTTGTATATAAGGGGTATTAATGGTATCAGAACATTAATGTGTATTAACAATTTATATGTTTTAAATAATACAAAATAGCACATTGATTGGGCAGAATTGTATGTGATGATGATCCCTCCATTGCTGATAACTGCTTCTCCAGTCACGGTCACCATGGTCCGGAAACTATCCTGAAGAAAGCATAGCATGTGAGGCAGGGTTTACCCTGGGCGGGATGCCACTCCATCACAGTGAGGGCAAACAGAGCATCGCAGTGTCAGCACACCAAACACGTCAGGAGTCTGCATGCGGGATCCCGAGATCCACTCGCACCCGTGCGCGGAACATTTCTCGCTGTAATACCAACTGCTTGAGGAGAACAAACAGTCTCCATAAATGTCTGCTGATTGATTGTTTCCAGAACATATATCTAATGGTAGCTTGTCAGAGGACATTTCCATTCACACACCTCACCGGTGGACTTTCACAGCACACGCTGGATACTCAATGTTTCAGACACTGGTCACTGCGGCACATCTTTTTCCGATGTCACTGCTCATTTGCATGCCTCATATCCTCAAGTTCCCGAGGAAACGTGCTTCCTAATTGTTTAAGAAATGCATTTGCTTTGTAAACATTTTCTTACGACAAGTTTGGCTTCTGGCATGCATTTCAGTACAAGGGAATTAAACCCATGTGAACTCACGGCCTCTGCTCCTGTGCTCAACGTTTCCACACTTGTTTTCTTGCTTGTGCCCAATTCCTCTCACTCCTTGTGTTGCCAAGTTAAGCCTCTTAATATATGTCCTCGCACCTTCAACCTCCGGTGGATTTGGGAGAGATCCAGATGCTGTGTTGTAGAGAACAACATAATTATTCTTGCTCAGCTTGTGAACAAAACTTCATCTGGGATTTCTTTCTCTCTTATTAATTGGTATTTAGTTTGTCCTGGGTAAACACATGTAAAATAAAAATCAGTTAATTTGATCTATTTATCTGTCTTACCTGAAAAAAAAAATGTTACATTATACATTTTTTTTTTAATTGTAATGTTTTAAAATTTTATTTATCTATTTGGAAATTTATTTGTTTATTTATTTAGAGTACTTTATTTCGGGTATAAGGTTTAGGGTGTTTTTGGATGCTCTGGAGATTTCTTTTTTCAATTGCAATTCATAATTTATAGTAAATCTTAATTGACCTAGCCTCATTCCACTTGTCTTCTCGCATTTTTCGGCCTTGGAGACGAGCTAATGGTTTCTTTGTGAGCTACTCATTGATCGTTAACTCGGCGGCGTTAAGCATTAACAGTAGGGCACGGCGGGGCGGCGAATCCAACAGCAATGGTGGAGGACGGAGCTCTTAACAGCCGGTGAGTGATGGGAGCGCTGGGAGTTGTTGGGTGGAACGGGTGCTGTGGGAGGAAATGAAGCAGGACCCGGCGCCCTGGAGTGAGGGGCTGATTGAAATTTGTACGGCTGTTCATCCTGACCAACGGCACGTGGTCACCTTAGAGGTTCACACACAGTGATCCAACAACACGGATACATTGTTATTCTGACTGGCAATGACAAAGTTTTCTTTTTTACTTAAATTAAATATTTTTAAAGGCCTCTCACCCAGGGTGTACCATTCCCCCAGACTTCTGCACTAGACACTGGAAGAGATTGATATATTTTTAAAGGTACTTTTGGAAGTTTTTTTTTTTTTTTTCTCCCCCCCACTATCACAGCTGCACTGCTGTCTAATATAAATAAAAAAAAATCATTGAAAAACCTTTTATGTCATAATGTTCATATGTTGCTTTAATTTATGACCCTCCTCTTTTTTAGTGTTTTGTCCCCTTCTAGTGACCCTAAAAATTTCTGAAATTGTTATGCTCCCCCCCTTTTAATCAAAAGCAAACCTCAGGCCCTGTGCTTTATGCACTACACTGGAAACAGATGTCCTTTTGCCAGTGGCAGAACTCTCAGGATGACAGCGCGCCCCTTGAGAGGCGGCCGATCGCAGGCGGCAAGAATTTGCGCCTAACAGCCAGTTTGATGTGACAGCGGCAGGCTGCCCGGGGAAATTGAAGTGCGCTCCGTGTCGATATCTTTTGTGTCCCGATCCGCCGTAGGTTATTGTCGGGCCGGCCTGTGGGAGCAGGGGCCTCGCTGTTTGCATTCACGCACAGTATGTGGTCAGCGACAACTTTGCCATTTTTATTGTTGCTATTGATCCATGTCCACCTCCCCACTGTGGCTAATTTGCTTGTTAACATGAATTTGTCAGGAGTTGGGGGGGGTGGCGGCTTCCATCAGGGGCTTCGTTCGGCATGAGCCGCCTGCCGCCGCCGTCTCTCTCTCACTTTCACTCATAAGGAAATGTCGTGGGGCTTGTTCCAACACCCCCCCCCCCTCCCCGTTGCCACCCAACAGTTTAATATAGAGGAACGATTTTTTAAACAGCCCACTGTTAAGCTGTCACTTAATCAATACAGTTTCTGCCCCTTTTTGCTCCTCAGAATTAAAAACAAGTTAAACACAAACCAGCGCAGTGACCTTTTTATGTGGCCCCCTCGCCCAGTCAAATTAACGCCAAGGATCAGCTCTTTATGCTTATAAGCCTGTCCAAGTCATTAAAGTCAGAATAAAATGTAATGTAAATGACACACAATTTGTCACTTTATTTGGTACTGCAACCGTTCTGTAAAAGGCGAGTGGAAGATGGACAAGAACACATAAAAGTCAAATTCTCGGATGCTGTGTGAAGCTGATTTTACTTTAGAATAGAATTTAAATTGGATGAGACAATATTAAGGTATATATTAAGTAACAAGCATCTGCGGTGCTACTCGAGTCTTCCTTAAATATTAATTTATTTTCAAATGAAATGTTTCACAGTTATAATTACTTAGAACGTTACTATATCTTAGTATATCTAAATATTACTTTTGCATTTTCTTATTGAAGCTATTGAAATTACAGAAAACTGCTTTGAAATACTAATAATAAAAAAATTAGTGCAGTCAATACTTTTCACAATACATTCACATCCACAATTTTTTAGATACTTTAATTTTTCTCCGAAACTTATCCAGCAAAGGTAAAAGATATATCTTTATCTAAGAATAGAATTAATTTGTTGTCACTAAAGAGACCATGATGACAGCATTAATAAGTAGCTTTAATCCTATTTTAACTCTGATTATAAAACATAAATGTACATACACCTGTACACATTCAGAACATAGATTGTGACGCACACACAACAATGATTAAAATAAACGGTACATTTTAACTCAATAGATGCCATCCAAAGGATCTAAAGCAAATGTATGCATTCTTAGCTGGAACAGCCACATTGCTCCCTGCTTGTCAGGCATTTGGTTACAGTTAGATTGAATCAAGATGTTCACATGCCTAGTAGCCCGCCAGGTCCGTGCAACTGTACGTATATGTGTATATGTATATCTGCATAGGATTTGCACCTTAACTGTCTTCATGCAGTGGTTGCTGCTGGCAGAATGTGTAGGTCCCTCCTGGAGGTCCTGTGTAGCTAAGATCCACATCACAGGTTTAATCCCCATCGTCATTTCGCTGTGGGATCTCCTGGATCTTTCTGGCAGAGAAGCCATGGGGGTGTGGGGGGGGGGTGGGGATGGTGAGGAAGGAGAGCATGTTTCCTCATCCCACACAGTGCGGTGTCGGGTTGCCCACACCCAGACACCCATGAGTGGGTTAACAAACGGGGGCCGTAGCCAAGAGTGACATCAGCAACAACTGCGCGTGGTACTGTAGCATCATAAATAATATGTTTTGTTGACATTTGGAACATATCACAGCCGCTGGATGTGTGGCTGTGGCCTGTGTTGCTGTAGCAGGGGCTCAAATACATCAGTGCCACAGTGCCTACCGTCCCCATACCCATCTCCAACATGTCAAGCTCCTGAAAATGGCCCTATTAGCTGCAAACAAACAAACAAATAAAAGTGCAAAGGCATTTCTGTGCATTTACAAATATTTTTCTCCTATTAGCCATTGAGAGATTCATTCATTAATCCTTTATTTCGTTCACTATCAGTTGCTATGATCCAGAGTCTATCCTGGAAGCGCAGGGTGTGAGCCAAGGGGTTTTGAGATGGGATGCCAGTCTATCATAAGTAATCACACACACACACACACACACACACACACACACACACACACACACACACACACACACACACATTTTGTACAGTTTAGAGTCACCAATCAGAGTCCTATAAAATTCTCGACTGACTAGCGTCTGCTTAAATGTGTAAGTGTGCACAGTGGCTACGTTTGTGTGTTTGTGTATGTATAATCCTGTGTGCTGCATACATTCACGCATTAAACTGTTCCTCTTAGTCCTTCTGTGAAACACAAGAGATTTGGACCAAACCCACAATGTCCCATATCTAAGAACACATGACCATTAGGGCCAAATTCACTTCACTCACAAACCTGAAAGAAAATCCCCAAAAGTTTCCTCTTTTTACCTAGTCAGTGTGTGGCCTATATCAATAAAAAAAATGTATGGTCTGCTGAAAAATTGGTACTGTGTTGAATTTTCCATAACTCTGTTACTTTTCATTCTTATATAAATATATAATAATAGAGGCTATAGTCAGCCTTCCAAGTACTGATTGGATTGCATTTTCCCACTCTGCATATTCTCTGTTATGGTTACATATATCTGTGTATATACAATGTATATTTTGTATGTCTGAACATGTATATGACAACATACAGTACATGATCACATGTATCATATACATCTTGAGTGTGTATGTCATAATGCTTATTTTATTTCACAGTAGAACAGTTAATGGCTCAGCTTCAGAATTACCTGCTATACCAAACATTACTGCTGATTTAACTTCTATTATTCTGCTTATGCAAGACACATAATAAGCTTGTAATCTTTCTCACTGGATTGGGAGGAATCTGAAAGTAAAAATTATAGTATTAGGTTAATTACAAAGAGGGTACGGATGTGAAACCAGGACTGAACTGAAATTATATACCTTCTCAGAAAGAATCCCTACAGAAGTCCTTGAAATACTTGAGTGAGCCTAGGGAAATAAGTTCTTTGTGTCCTTAGTCAACTGTCAGAGTGAATTAAATAAGGAAGTTAATTACTCTTGCATTGTAAGTACAGTGTACTTTAGCAATGTGAAGGCCTTTAATTCACTTTCTGAAATAAAGCAGTGAAGGGGTTTTCAAACGTGGTCTTGCCAATTTGCTGCACTTGTTTCTTCTGGCTAAACTTGTTATTAAGTACATTTGTTCAAACTATTGATTGAATGCCTTGCATGGTTAAAATAATATGAAGAAAAACACTTTTTGTTAGGATTCACTATTGTGGTTGAATGTGCAAAACTGAATCTTAGTGGAATATCAAGAGCCACCCCTTTTACAAAAATTATTTAAAAATTAAATCTAAATGCAATGACTAATTGCTTAATTTTTCATGGAATTCAGAGGTTAAGCTATCTTACTATACCGGTTAGGATCTGATGAGGTCCAGTACTAATTTATTTGGCTTTGAAAGATAACAAAATCTATACATACTTCATTCCAGCAAATGCATCTCATCATTTTCTTGGCTCAACAGAACATCAAATGGATCTGTATGAAAAACAAGTCACTTCTCAGCATAATTTGGCCAGTGATGTCTAAAACTATAAATGTGTACAATTAGAGGTTTAATTATAGCAAAATCATGCAATCTCAGCAGCAATAACATCCAGCTTATACTAAGATCAACCACAGCAGGGCTGAAAGGCATTTTAAGGAAGCATCAGCATCAGTATCACCAAAAAATGTTAATGGCATTAACTGTTTAGAAAGGGAGGTAAGAAATGAATTCCTTATGATGTCAAACATTGTGCTGAGTAAAAATTTGGGGTTGAAAGGCTGTCTTCATAAAAGGGACCTGACCTGATCCTTACCCTAACCTGAAAGTGACCCTCAACACCGCTTGACCACTAACCCCAAAGTTAACCCTAACACCAGCTCACCCCCGGACGTCCTCTACCAACACCCGTGCCTCCCAGGCACATCTGCTCTGAGATCAGTCCTCCAGGAGAGAGTCGACATGCCGTAACCTTACACCTTGGGGGAGTGCTACCGTTTCTCAGCTCCGTTAGACCTGACTCAAGATGGAACTGGTCCAACTGATCAAAACCACTGTTGAGCTTTACTGGTATGAGAGTGGAGGTCATTAAAGGAATCCCTCTCAGTATTTCATATCTGTTCTAGGTAAATTTCCTTCTTTCTGGTATCTCCCTAAATTTCTAAACTGCAGTCCTTCACTCCAACAAACAGTAAGGTTTTTCTTCTCTAAAACCAACTTGATGCCCACTACCAAACCCCACTTTTTCCATACATGAGACTTGATAATAATAGTCTCATAGGCTCCTCAGTTATCATTTGATCCATTCCATGACATGACATCATTACCATTTCTAGCAAAAAGCATTTTGGATGTACACATTGAGGGATTCCTTGACAATAAGCATTAAACTCTAGCAATAAGCCCTAATGTGAAGCAGCCCATTTGTCCATCTACAAGAAAAGCCTTTTGTGAGTGTATTGTGGGTTCAGATGATGGTACAAATGCAGGAATAACTTTCAGCCTCTCTGTGACTTTTGCGTTTGAATTTGACTTTTATCCCCGCATTAAAGTGGTCCCGAACCCCTCCTCCTGGCTCCTGGTTTATGTTCTGCTGCCGCTTAAATCTTGAGCCTCCAGACCTGAAATAGACCCATTTCAAATGGGGTGGCCACTAGATACTGCTTCGAGCATAGAAAATATGGGGGAAAGCCTGAAAACAAAATACCATTGTATTAAATTAACATCCTGTAAAACCCCTCTTTTGAATCCAGATGCTCAGATTGCTTTTGACAGTTGTTGGGCGGTAAAGTTCAGACTTTAAAGTCGTGGCTTTCTGTTTCTGTTTTCATCCTAAATGTAATGAAAGGAAAACACAGCAAAATTCCCACATTATTAAATAAAACATTTTGGTGGCCAGGGGCCAAACATTGTCACGCCATGAACAAATGTCTTACGATAATGTGTTCCATAACAATTTGCTACAGTTGACTGAGAATGTGCAGTTTTTTCGTGGTTCGTTCACGGTTGGTTCTCTGAGTAGCTGAGAATTTATTTAAAAAAAAAAAGAAACACTCAGTGGGGGGTGGGGGTGAGGTAGCGCAGGGGGTTCCTCCTGTGCCTCCTGTGCCTCCTGTGTGGTGGGTCTGGGGTTTGAGCCCCACCTGGGCTGCCCTGTGGCGGACTGGCATCCTGTCCAGGGTGTGGCCCCTCCCCCTTCGGTCCTGTAGTCTGTGTTACCGGGTAAGGCCCCGGCTCATTGCGACCCCGCTAGGGACAAGCAGTTATAGGCATTGCATTGCAAACACTCAATGATATGAATTAAACAGGTAATTCAACTCAATTAAAAAAGTGACATTATGCATAAATTTACATAAACCAAACTGAATCAACTGGACACCCCCCAGGTTTGTACTGTATTGCTTATGAAGCCAAATTGCTTTAAGCTTCTTTTCCTGGAGTCTACCCTTGGCGGGGGGGTTCATGAAGCACAGACTTGCTTTATACATAACACCTACTAAATAAAAGTTCAAATTTAAATTAAAGCATGGTATGATTGCGCTGACATCATTCCATGTAAACCATTTTCAGTGCAATAAACTGAACGCAAAATTTTGTCTGAATTTATTTCTGGATGTTTTTGTAGGAGGGCTTCGCTGATTTCATCAGACTCTTGAAAGGATATGTGGACTAGAAGAAGTTTGGAACCTGTGGTCTAAGCACACTCAAGGAGATCATAGGACCCCCAGTATCCCAAGGGAGAAGTGCAATGTCATGGACACTGGGACAGCAGCCAGCACTTGGGGATGATGTGGCCATGGCTGCTACCCACTGTTCCTTTGTCAAGCAAAATCACACATGTATTTCATTGCTTTGTTTTATATCCACCGGCACTGCAAATGAATTCCTTGATCACGCAGAGCGAGTAAATTATAAAGTCTCCCATTTATGTACCGATGAACATCATTCAGGCATGGGAATGCAAATACAGTAGCGTACAGAAAATTACTGTCCTGTTCCAAACTCAAAGACTTATTTTTGAACTGTGCGACTGTTCGCTTTCTTTAGGCCTTCCAGGAAAACAGCAGACTGTCTTATCAGGATCCTTTCTGTAATATAGTCCAGATGCTAGGAGATGAGCAAACATTGCAGAGATAGGGACATCAATTACGCTGAAATATCATATTTTCCAGCTTCTGACTTTATAGCTTAAGAACAGAAAACAATGAAATGAAACCCACAGAACCACTTTATTTCTCGTATTTTCTGTTTTGTATAGATATTCTTAATTATGTGAATGGAAAGGTGCTCGGAAAGGTGTCCCTCCTTGAGAAATGAAGTGTGTTGTTAAAGGGAAGGTACTTAAGGTGTCCTGTTATCGTAACGACCTGTCATTGACCCTAATAAGTAAAGAGACACACCCCAATAATGGCAATTATTGGTAATTTTATTGGAAATTACTTTCTTTTTTTAGAAATATGATTTTGAAAACCACCTCAAAGCTATTTCTGGTGGAAAAAACTACATTTAAAAATGTTATTTCATAGTTTTTCTATTCATTTAAAAATAAATAGAAAAAAATGCTTGCTGAAAGAAAAGGTACATAATTTTATCGAAGTATATAGATGATAGAAGGGATAGAATGAGAAACATTTTCCTGAAGCAAATCTTTTTGGTCTTTTGGAATGATGTTTGTCATTTCAGCTCTGTACCAATCGATCAGATTTTTTTGTTAATAGTTAGTTCTTGGTTAACATGCTTATGTAAAGCTTATAAAAGAAATACAATAAACAGGCCAATGTAGTCTAATACACAGAACGTACTATTGACAAGCTCCCGTTTCTTTTTTCTTTGTTTTAATTACGTTTTATTTCATTAGAGAACAGAGAGCACAGAGGAACTCTGGAGCGGCCTTTAAACACACTACTGTTCAGCAACCTGCTTCCTGTACCAGGCCAGACCGCTGCATGTACAATAGCGAATGTTTGTGTCATCATAAAAAGTGGCCCCTCCCTGTGAGCCCAGCCCTGTTCCGGGGGATTTACTTAGAATATGAAAGACCCACAGATACACCTGGCTTGACAGCCACTGCGTTACTTTATTAAAGAGAATGAGCGAGCCGGCTGAGCGAGCGTGGTGCAGTATTAAAGGCCGCGGAGAAGCTGGCAGGCGACGCCCACAAATAGAGCAAACAAAATCCCTGGTCAAAGCATCTTGGAGCTATGCAGCTCGCACCCGAGCGTGTGGGACCCTATTGATATTTAGATGATTGCGTCACAAGCAGGAAAAGCACTTTTTTGGATATTGATTTTAAATTGCACATTACACCCATTCCAGTGCCTACATCTTCAGCCAGGAGCCCCGGACTGCTGTCCTGCATGTGGGAATTTGTATGGATTTTTCAGGCTTGTTTTCTGTGATGAGGGAGCAATGCAATAAGCGCTCCATTACTTACACAAGCTGCAAGTGGTCCGAAAATTAGTCACCAGTGACCTATTGCCCTTTGCTTCACACTCATTCTCAGTTAAGGCACCTGATGGGAATAAGAATAAATCCAGACTAATGGCTGCACTTCACTGCTTGGCTGCACACTTTATACGTGTATTACCGGACAGATTCAGAATAATATGTAAGTATGATATAAAAAGAGAATTGATGCTGTGTAATTTTCCGGAACTTTAACAAACACATAGTGTTTTGCACGCAGAGTGAACTTTACAGTCTTTGAATCTTCATATGAATAGGGTTAGGGTTACTAGAATGGTATAGTTATTACACTATGAGAGTCTTAGTGTCAAGAAATGCCACTTTTATCTTATTTCTTCTTGATTAAAATAAGACAGGTGAAGATACATTTACGACACTGGCTGACCCTCTTACATACTCACACACACACACACACAAACACACTTTTGTCATTTGTGTTGCATCCATGCACCGTGTGTGACACAAATTCAGATTACAGATATAGGTATGAATATCTGTGGATCTAACCAGATAAAGTCGAACATCAATCAACAGCATCAAACAGACTAAATAGTAGAAGTGGAACAAAAGTTAGCTGCATCATGGCAGCAATAACTTTTATTGGTTTATTGATTGATTCCTTAATAGGCTGAAAGTTATTTATTCTTGTCTGGCAAGCGAGACAAATTTTATTCATGGCTCGTATGTAGATGTATTCATAGTCACAAATGGGGAAAAAGGAAGACAGCTGTGTAGGATATTTTCAATACAGAAAGCCTGGACTCCTGCATATGGTCTTTTCTGGCCTAGTTGGTCCTTTTGTGTGTTTTAGCCGCCTACTTATGCTTTATCACATTTTTCTCTTTTATTATTTCATACTTCTCTTGTTTCTCCATTGCTGTTTTTCATTCTCTGAACTGGTGTTGGGTTCTGTTCTTAAATTAGACGGATGTTTACGTGCCTTTCTTACCACTGTAGTGCTGAAAAGCTGCGGTATATACAGAAGGATCTGCTGAAGCCCTCCCTGGGGGAAATGTCTGTTTTGGGGAGGGCAGGTGTGGGGTGGAAGTGGGTGGTGTGTGTTGGTGGGGGGATGAGGGGTGGGGACTTCCCACGATTCCCTTCGAGCCTTAATGAAAAAAGGGAACTGCACAAATTCATCAGATTATGAAAAATGACTTGGCATAAGTGGCGCACCGCGTCTGGAGAGTCGGTGTGTGGCGTGGGGTTGGGGGTTAGGGGGTGGTGGTGGTGGTGGGGGGGAAATAAAAGAAACCCTTCTTCCATCCTTGTAGCTGCTTGGAAAGCCACAACACCTTTCGCCAGCCTCCTGAACAGACACATCACGGGGTTCCTTTCCACTCAGCTGCAGAGAACCACACTGATACATGTAATAAATGGGGTCAGGCAACCTGATCACAAAACACACTTGTCTCCATAAAGAAGCTCGCCTTTGACTATTGCCAGATGCTGGTGGATGTCTTGGAACAAAGAAGACATACACATGTAATCCCTCCAAGTGAAACGCCGCTGTCTTGGGTGGTGCCAGCAGCGCTCTCTTGCCATATGAATATGCACCGACGACAGGCAGGGGAAAAGCTACTCCCTTTTAAGACAACCCTTGAGAAATGGAAAATCCATTCGGAGGAGCTGACTCGTGACCAAAATAAAGACATTAAAGAATCAACTGCCCAGAACTAGAGAAATGTATACTCTTGAATTTATTAGTGCGTATGTCTTTAAATATTTAAGGGTACGTTAGAACATCAAGGGTTGACAAATGCAGCTAATAATTTATTGAGACCACATGTCAATTAATCTTTATTGCTGTATGCTTTATGTTTGTCATCTTTGTATGTCTTAAATTTACGTTCCTTCCACAGCTCTGATTTACATCATGAATGCATGATGTGACTTGACTGGTTAACTATAAACCTAAAGGTGCGAGCTAAGATCACCAACTTACATGGCCGGACCAAGAAGTCCACAATTAACCCTTTCCAGTTCACCTGAGTCCAATGTTTATTCAATACCATAAACACATTCTATGGGTGGGGGTAAATAAATAATAAGTGGATGTCTGTAGCTGGATGTGTTTCTTTATATTGGTCTTGAAGTGGGGGCAGCAGGTGGCACAGTGCCTAGACGCACCGCCTCGCTCTCAGAGGACATGTATTTGAATCCCACTTCGTGCCATAGTAGCCTCGGTCAAAGTAAATTAACTAAAGAATATTGTAATAAATGTTACTCTGCTCTGGAAATGAGTTTGTCAATGTACATTTGGAACTTTGGAGAAAAATTTCTGGAAATAGTTATTGTATAATCTGTATATGCCATATCTGCATTTAGAAAACCGTGGTTTTGTCATTGATTGAATGACCTGCACTATTTGACATAAATTGAATGAAATACAGTAGAGGAACACTCACACACATTTTCAGAACCGCTTGTCCCATATGGGGTCGCGGGGAACCAGAGCCTACCCGGCAACACAGGACGTAAGGCCAAAGGGGGAGGGGACACACCCAGGATGGGACGCCAGTCCGTCGCAAGGCACCCCAAGTGGGACTCGAACCCCAGACCCACTGGAGAGCAGGACCCGGTCCAACCCACTGCGCCACTGTGCCCTCTTAGAGGAACACTCAATACCAGAAATTTTTATTAGACCCAAACACATATTTTTAAATCAGCGACAGGGATAAACACTGATTAATATGAATGAGAGGTATAAACAATTCACACGATGTTGTGGTGTCGGCGGGTGGTGTGGTGGTTAGTTCTGCTGCCTCTGGACATCAAAGCTCAAGCCCCATCTCCTGCCATAGTATCCTTGACGAAGGTACCCACATTGAAACTACTCCAGTAAAAAAAATCACCCCCTGTATAGGTAACTAAGTCATTGAACGTAGCTAAACATTGTAAGTCACTTCGGAGAAAAGCATCAGCAAAATAAATAGATGTCAATGAAGGTGATACATCAATTCTCTGCCCTGAGATTGTGCAGCTCTTTGTTACTGAAGAAACTCCAGTAGGAAAGGTATAAAAATAACATAAAAGGGAAATCTACGAAAAATCAGAGCACTCCAGCAAGCTGAGGTACCACACCAACAACCCAGTACTGCCAGGATAGAATC
Organism: Scleropages formosus; assembly: GCF_900964775.1. Classification (NCBI taxonomy): domain Eukaryota; kingdom Metazoa; phylum Chordata; class Actinopteri; order Osteoglossiformes; family Osteoglossidae; genus Scleropages; species Scleropages formosus. Next base: position 16,184,535 of record NC_041810.1, read on the forward strand.
TGGTTATAAAGTAATACCTTACTACCAGTAAGATCCCCATGATTAGCTTCTTACAAGTGTTCTGCATTTATTTAAACTAGTTTAGTTTGCCTACAAGCAGGATAAGATACAGAGATCCTCCAGCTGTTATTCTAGTAGTGCCATGCCTTCTTAGGGAGGTATGATCTGTGAAATTCCACATCTGCTGCCTCCCAGTGCCCTGCTTCTAATATCTTTGGTCCACGTTCTCCAAAAGCTGTGCAGATAGGGTAATGTGCATATTTAATGCCATCAGTGACGAACAAGAACAAATTATTTAATGCAGAGCTCCCCCGTGTTTAATTTCTCAGTCCGCACACTACGGTAGAATCTCGTCTGGTACTTGCCGGCAGCCTCCCTGAGCTCGAGAAATGAAATTACATTGTGGGTAGTGGTCGGGTGGTCATATGTGCAAACAGCTACTTATTTTGCCACCGAGTTCTTAGTGTCCACGGGTGTCGTAAAACCAATTCTTCACCTCAAAAAAAAAAAAGATGTAAGATGCTAGTTGTTTGAAAATGCTCTTGTGAAATTGAATCAGACTTCTTGTTGACAGTGATCTAAGGTGATGTGGCTGCGATGCAACAGAGAGGCACTAAAATCAAACATGGACAGCACTGTTTAAAAAGTGTCTGTGGATTACTTTTTAACCCTCGCGGCTATGGGGATTGCTCCCCGTGTGAGGCGTCTTGTTATTGTGGTTCATTTCATGTTTGTTTTCAGTTTAGGGTTGGGATTAGGGCGTATTCATAATCTCCTGGAGCAGTCATTAACGTTCAGGTCAAAAGGAAAGGTAACAAATATAGTAATAACCATCTGCTGAAAAGTGTCCGATTTGACCTTTAGCGCAGTCTTACTGAGTAAACTCCAGTTCCCAACACATTAAAAATCTATGCACTGGGTATCCTAATTAGCTGTACTACAACAATGTTGCTTTGTTTTAAAAAGTGATTGGGAAAAATAACAATGTTAATCAGAAATAATATTTGACCTGTGCTGTTTACCCAGCACCAAATACAGGCACGGGCCCTATATTTCTCATCTATCTACGTCCCAGTTTCAATAACAGGCCCAAAATGATTTAATTAATGTAGTATGTGTACCATGATCTGAAGAAATTCCTTTGTCATGGGCGGGAAAGGGATTATTTATGGTGTTGTTTGTGCTTACGTATTTCCTTAATTAAAACGTATTGCTTTCCAAAAGCAATAAAAGAGACAAATTGCTTTGGCATGGGCGTGACAGTGTGGAGGCTATGCATATTGGCAGTTCAAATTAGACGGATCTGGACTCTTTGAAAGTACATTTGAGCGTCAGACTATGTTAATGAGGGCTGGCAGAGCAACATCGCTCTCCCCAAATATCAAGCTTCACTTTTCCAGCACTGCCAGAGCTGGTTTCAATTGGATGACTTTTACAGTTTCAACAGTGACACAGCAGTCATGGTCAAACGGTGTAAAGGCGCAATTTGATTCCCCCGCTCTTCACACAGCTCTTCCTTTGAGTGATGTTCTTTCTTAGGTACATGTGTTTCTCTGATTGGAATGCCTGTCAACAGTATTTACAGCAACATTTGTGGGACATCCGTGCGACTGGTACCCCACAAGCCAAAGGACTCGACTTGGAATGTGACTCATTGAGCAGGTTTGCCTCATGTCATGGTGTTCATGATGCTAACAACACAGGAATGCAGGGGGCTCCCATCACGCGTGTGGAATTCTTCTATTCTGACGAAATTAGTGTGTTTGAAAAACAGGCCCTTAGCAAGAGAACCTGGCTTCGATGTATGCAAATGAATTCTCTCCTCCCTCGTCATAACTCTCTCTGCTTTCTTCGGCGACATTCATTCAAACCAGATGTTGCAGACTCCAAGCAAATGATAAAAGCAGCAGTCATCTGAGCACATGGTTGGTGCAGCAGGTGAAGTTTATCCTTGACACCCCTGTTCCCAAAACACACAAGACTCATGACATGACACAGTTGGTATTTTTATTTCAAGGAATAAATAAACAAATAGATGTTAAGGGGGTAATGACATCATTGTTCGTTTAGCTAACTCTTTTCTCCAAAGCAACTCAGAATGGCAGGTTTTTATACAAAGACACTTACTTTTATTTGTCCATTTATACAGGGATGTAATGGTTTAGAGCAGTAATTCAGGGTAGGTACTTTAGTCAAGGGTACTACAGCAGGAGGAGGGATTCACATCTATATTATCACTACTGTGAAATTTCTAATAAATACGACATCCGTGACCACTGATCTTGCACCAAAGATGCCATTTGGGTCTATATGTGCCACCCATTCAGTCGGACTCGTCTATAGGAAGTGGTTACACGTTACTCAAATAAAGCAGCATGCTTCTTGACATTGCTGTAAACATTTCATAGCAGCTAATGATGTTTCTGAGAGCTCTCATAATAGCTATTACAACAGTTAGAAACTTTCAAGAGGCACCAGACATACAGTACTCTACACAGTTGACCAGCTATACCATTATTGATTAGCTGACTATGTTATCTTAAGAAAGTTGCAGCTTCCATTCAAACAGGCTCAATATACTTTTCCAGCCCCTGCATAAGAGCTTGAACAAGGAGCCTTCAGATTGCAAGTGCACAATCTTAATCACCACAACATGCTATTGTTCTGCAAATGTCATGAGGGCTTTGTGAAGTACATCAAATAAATCGGCCCCGCTCCTTACTTTGCGCTGTCATAACGTGTAGACGTGTTACAGCTATGTGAAATAATAGCTAAATGTTCATAGTCAGCAGAAATGAAATTACATGTTTTTAACATAATCAATGTTTTCCAAACCAGTGAAGGCGTGGTTCAGATATTGGTGTGATTGGATGGCTAAGATATTGATGTGATTTCTCATTATAGTGACATTTTCTCTGTTAATTTTTGACAAATGCATTTTCGAGAAAGGAAACTGTCGCTCCAGAAAACTAGTCAAAGCCGTCCAAATGTGTCTGGACAGTTTCCTCCGAAGTCCTTCCTCTGCAAAGTCCGTTGTCTAAGTCTTGTGTTCCCAGGCTCAGCACCAGTCGGCTCAGTGGCATAATAATCATACATTAAAATGTACTGCTGTACAGTTAGTTAACAGGCTGGTGCGCAATTCAACAGTACAAATAAGATCTAACCATCTCTGGTGTAGATTTTGTCATGGGATGCTGCCAGAAAATAAGATATATGAAGTGGACCACACAATAAGGGGTAAAATGTGTTATCCAGATATATAATTTTGCTAAGTACGAGTGTATCTTTTGTGAATATTTGATGTGGTTCCCTAAGAAACGTCACAAGCCCCAGCCCCCTTTTTTCACTGGAAAATTAAAACAGGCCTTCTTCAAATTTTGTGTGTTTTTCCCCTCCTTTTTTCCCTCCTTTGAAAAGCAATGTGACCTTTAAATTGATCCGACAGTTGTAGAAATGAGTCGGTTGTTTTATCATAAAATCAAAACATTGTGTCCTAGCGAGACTATTGGATAAACATACGGGGCAACTTTAAACGAGAGGGGAATCCGCCACTTGCTGTTGTTTTCATTTATACATCACTGTAGCCATAATCCACAGCGTTCTACATCTGTGCTTGCACTGTAATTTGCAGAAACCCACTCAGCATCCTGTCAGTGTGATGGTAAGATTAATATTCCTCCTGACCAAAATTATCAAATGAAAGATTACCTCCAAATCGTCTTTCGGTCCCAGTGCACATGTAGACCCCAAAGCCTTTTCTCTTAAGCTTGTGTGATTTGCTGCCAAGAAGAAAATTTTATTGAAGCGCATGTCAGCCTCGACAGCCAGAATGGTGGGCAGTTCTTGGAAGATGACATCCACGAAGGGCTGTCGCCTAGCAAGAATGATGACCATGCTCTTGTGACAACGACAGGGAGGAATCAACAGAACAACCAGAAACATCTGCATGACTCCAGTAAAGCCTGAAATGCCACTGAATCAATTAACGCAACACGCACGCACGCAAAACACACACACACACACACACAAACACATGTGCATGTGCAACCTCCCGAACAAGCACATGTGCAATTTAAAAAACAAAAAAGAGCATTTATTTTTACATAACAAACGTGTCTATTTGGACTCTTTCAAAGTCTTCCAACATGCCGGACAGTGTTCGCATGGCTCACATTTTTTGGGTCTTGGGAAGCTAACTTTGTAATATAACGTTAATTATCCTCAGTGCAGCCGAGGCTCATGTTCCACACAGGCCAATTTGTACGACTCGATTTGAGTTGCCTCCTTTCCAATATCAGCTTCAGGCCACCTGTTCAGAAGACCAGGGATATGCAGCCGGGGTAACACACATAAGCAACCTCATCCCGGTAAGACAGTTGTAAATTATTTGCTGCGGGTGCAGCTGCCGAGAGTTTTGACATTTACGATATAAGTGTCCCGGCGCTTTGCTTGGAGAGTTATCAATTACTGCTTACGAGAAGCTCCAGAGAAAACAACCGAGGTTTGCGCCGACAACTTCCGATTCGGTGACACACAATCCATTTAAAGAAGGATCATTAACAACATATCTGGTTGCAGGCCGAGTGATTTTCTTCTTTTCAAGCTTTCTATCACTATACAGTTTCTCTGGTTTAGGGTGCAGTGTGCAGCAGTGTAATGTCACACAGTCTGTCCCTATATTGCTTCCAGAGTCATTTATTAGGCGCCAGCAGTATTGACCAGGATTCCTCACTTGGTAACACTTTGTTCATCACTCCTGTCGTAAATTCTGCCAGTGCAGCTGCTTCCCAATAAAAGGTTCGGCACGTCGTTTCCTTCGGGGCTTTGTGTGCCAAGCTGAGTCTGTCTGCTTGGGAAACTTCTCGCTGTTGCTGGAGGCTGAGAACCTTCAGCACTCGTGTTGTTGCATGACAACATGCTTCTTTGCCGGACGTCGCCATGCCTGGTCGTAGATTCCGAGGGAGCAACAGGTCTATCAGGCAACAAACCCATCACAGGTCCAATAGGTATTTTGTTCATTAGGTTGTGAAAAAATATCACTGTGCTTCTTGGAAAACATGACCATGTCAGTTGAGCTTCTCTCCCATGACACAGTGACTTCCACAATTCTTAAAAAGCCTTCCTTGATAAATACAATGGGATCTGACATATACAGTATATATATTTTTACTGTAAGTGTATGAATTACTCTCATACATTTAAAAACCTAAAAATGCATAATATACAAACCAAAACAATATATTGAATTATTAACCATATATGTAAAATGTATAATTTTCTACATGTAAACTGTATGCATATGAATGTAATTTAATGTTGTATGAAAATTAGTGTCCTTACTAAGATGTTTACTGGTGCTAAAAGTGTTCTATAATATAGCTCACCAACGTAAAATCGAAAAACTATTTAGTCTAACCATCGTAAGTCTGGGACCACTTGCAGATGGTTGGACTTAGTTCGACTTTATGATGGTGAGCTGGCGATAGACATTCAATAGAAACAGTACTTCGAATTTTGATTTTTTAAAAAAAATTTTTTTTCCTGGCCAATCAATATGCAGTGCGATACTCTCTTGCGATGCTAGGCAATCCACATCTCCCAGTCTGTCATGGAGAGGTGTGTATTAGATGTATTAAATGAATTTTCGACTTACGATATTTTCGACTTCCGATGGGTTTCGCGGAACATAACCCCATCGTAAATCAGGGACCACCTGTACGCACAGCATCATCTGAAATTATTTAAAGTTACATTATGTATGCCGCATTAGACAATTTTTGGAGTGGACATTCTTAACATTCAAAAATATCTGAAGAATTCCCTCTGTAATGATTGCAGAGATATGTACAAGAATGTATTCATTTAGCATCTGCTAAATTAATATGTAAATTTAAATGTTGCTGTGTGATGAGGTGTGTGCAATACGGCTACTGTCACTTTGACAAAAGTCGTTTTATACCGTGGGCTTAGGAGGTGCTGTGTTGTTAAGGATCTGTACCTGATGCGCTAAATGAAAGCATCAGCTTTGTGGAGCAAAAAATTATGAATGTCACCATATTTTTCCTAACCTCTTCCAAAATGTACTGGTGTGGACATTTCATACATAAATAGTGAAGTTATGCTTTAAGATACTGAATTTCAGAACATTTTAATTAATTACTCATAATTTCTTTAAAGTCTGTCATATAGCATCTGTCAGCTGTCAATTTCTACTGTCAATGGCATAAAAAGCATGAACTGTCAAATAATGATAGAATTTATGACATATACAACTATGTTATTATATCATTCAATTTTTACTGCAATCCAATTTCAGAGTTAGGAACTCGTATGTTCTTCCATCAATGTTTTATTTGTTACAAATATAATATATCAGAGCTTTCTGCTACTTCAGGATGTTTTGTGTAACAGACATAGGTGTTTAAAAAAAATGTTATAACTCAGATGTAGTTATAGTACAGTATGACTAGTATATCCTATAGTGCAGAATGTAAATAAAACAGAAATAGAAATACCCGATTTGAAAATCAGTATTTCTAGAGTGATTGTGCTCAGAAATACTGTATATAGGTACTCTGAACTCTGTCAATCCATGTAGAAATATATCTCAGGCTACCCTTCTGAGGAGAGGTTATGGGATACAGAGCATTTTATTAATCCCTAGAGGGAAATTGAGTTGGCTGCAATACAAATGGAAATGGAGCAATAGAAACAGTGCTAGGCAATGAAATAAAAGTAAATGACCAATAAATAAATAATTGCACCGAGCATAAAGGGATGCTAAAAGAGTATAGACATGAGTGTCAGGTTAGAATTAATATAGAAATACTAATAATGCTCCTACAGCCTACAGACGTGTCAGAAATATAGAATGCATACTGTATAAGCTCAAGGTACACAATAATTACTAGTTATTGCATATATGTATTTATGTTGTCATCCCTTCCCTCTGCTTGTCATCTCTTCTTATTCCAGACAGATCATCAATATCCACGTCACATACATTTAATAAGCATGTCCACAAGGAGAATCGTGTTAAAAGTCAGTGTAAGAGCAAAGCCTGGTTATGATTCAGAAAAAAAATGACATATGCTTATTGCATGTTTATTGATTTTGCAGTAAATACAGATATTTGACATAATTTGGGGGAAAATCATTTTATTTCAAAGAAGATCAACATATTTCACTATTTAAAACATTTTCTCATAGAGTAGCTAAATACTGTATCATGGAGCTCTTTGAGGAAATACTGGAATATTTTCAGGAAAAAGTGATAACTCTTTTCCTTTTTCCTCCGAAACACAGAAATGTGTTCTTAGGTCTTGTTTACGGCCAGTAAAGCCTGTATGTCTGATTGTGGAAAATGCCCCCCGGCCTCATTGCTTTGCCTGGAACCTCATTGTCCTCTGGACAGGTTTCTCGTACCAACAGAGGCAACCTTGCTGCTAATAGACTTCGGTGTCTGAAATAAATAAATCTGTCGAATCCTCCTGCAGCTCCAGGGCTGTGACATTTGACAGTCTTTTATAGTGCAGAACGAAACATGTTTGTGAGTTGAAATTCAATTGCGCCGTATTGATTTCTGCCATCAGTCATTATTCCCCGCTGATTGACAGCTGAAAATTGGTTACGTTAAGTATTTCATATGTTATATGGGCTGACATTTGCTTGCCTGCCCCTGTGTCAATATTGTTGTAGAGCTCTGCAGCTTTATGAGATAGCAATAGACACTGACTGTGGCTTTTGTGTGATGTTCCAGTGTTTTTCCTGACATAATTTAAGATATATTAAAAAACCGGCAGCATCCTCCCTCTCGAGGTGCTTAATGCCAATATTATTGTCTTCCTCTGGGAGATCATGTATGCTCATAATCGGGCTGCTGCTTCCCCCCGCACGCTCATGTTTAGGCATTAGGTGGCTATGACTGTAAAATTGAGCCGGCCTGATTGATTCATGTCAAGGCTCGCCTCCGTTCCAGCATGGGAAGTCGCCTCCGTGACCCCCTTTAAAGGCATAGGCAGAAATCGGTGTGCCCGGTCCCCCCTCACCTGAATCGGCTCCTTTTGACTGAGTAATCTGTCACACATAAGCGCTGACATTTCCCAGGCTCGAATTAGATGGGGAGCGGAGAGGGCCCTCCCGCCGGCCTTTGCATAGACAGCCATTGGGATTCAGGAGGAGTGTCCTCCTAATGTGATGGAATGTTTTCCTCCGGCCTTTTGGCCAAGGAACCAGTCTGTTTGGGGGAATAATTACATTAAATAAATATCAAACATTCCCCCAAGAAGGGTGATGTGTCGCTGGGACATCCTCCTTTCATTCCATCAAACCGCTTTTTACTTTAACTGCATTGAGAAACACCTTCACTTTGCCTCGATTTCACATCAGGGCACATTTTTTGGTTAATTGATCTGCATATGGCAATAGTTATAAACATAAAAAAAATACTAGTTGGTTATCTCCAAACTATGGCATCAACTAAGCAGTTTATTTGTTATGTTTGCAATATTTTTGCATTAATTATCAATAACCACAAGTCAAGTGCAGGGTTACAGTGGTTGGGAGCCTGTCCTGGAGGAACACAGCATGAACCAGGACACTCAGTGGGTGAGGTGCCAGTCCATCACAGGGCAATCACAGACACACACACACACAGACACACACACACACACACAAGCAAGCACGAAGGGAAATTTAGATTCACCAGTTCACCTGAAACACATCTTTACACTACGGGAGACCCAAACTGATCATGGGGGGGACATGCAAACTCCCCATCGGCTGAGCTGAATTTGAACCTATGGCCCAGGAGCTCCGTGAAAGCAGCGCTAACCTCTGCGCCACCAATATTTACAGTATGCATTTACAACATACAAGAGCCAGTGTTGACTGAACGTTCAGCACATATGTGGTATATGATACGCAGTCCTGAAAGATTTGTGGCAGAGAAGAATTCTCCTCGGCCGCAGTTAGTGTCCTGGTGGCACCAGGATTGAACCAAAGTCTTCTTCTACGCTATCAGGTACACACATGTATTTTGATTTATCCCACTGAAGTGCAGTTCTTTGCTTTGTAAACGGAAAGTGCCTCCAGCGACAGGCCGTTCGCTGGCGAAGTCTGTTATAAACTGACGAAAGAGCCATACGAGGAACGCATTACTGCAGTACTTTCTCTGAAATCCCGTGCCTCTGAAAACCACTGTCTGTCGGTCTGTCTGGCACCCCGTGCAACCTTCGCCATTCCTGTCATGCTGTGGTCAGCCGTGTTGAGTCACATGATCAAACCCGTCACCCTCTCTCTCCCAAGATCTTCTTTTTTACCCACAAAGTCTTGGCTTCCGTCCTCTGAGAGTGTGTTCCATTGGGTCCGCATCGCATCGCCACCCTGACGGGGGAAAGCGGAGAAACATCAGTGCAGGTCCAGTAGGTCCATCAGTCTCCAGCTAGGAGGCTCACCCATAGAATCAGCGTTATTATCCTTTATTATAGATGTTATCAGGGGGCTTTGCTATGCAAGTACCGCACCGCATGGCCAGGTATCTCTGTTGTCGTGGACTGCTGAACTGGACCTGAATGGCAGATGTTAAACACATGCAAAAACAGCTTCGTTATGGTTTTTCAGTGCATGAAAATAAAGCGGATCGAAAAATGGAAACTGCTCCGAAAAAATGTAAAAAAGCACCACGTGGTTCGGCCACTGAAGTCAAATTTAAAATCACATCATACTGTATGTCCAGTGTTTATGATTGGGAGAGCTTAAGCTTTCCAAAAATAAATGGTCTATTATTACAGTTTCTGTCAAATTTTCGGGATAAATTACATTGTGTAATTAAAGCAGTATGATGATATATGAAGTTGTTTATACAATACTTGATTTAAAAAAATTAAAACTATTTTTCTTTTTTTTTGTCTGTTTTAGACAAAACACTTTTCTGAATATTCCTCCTACCATTTAGTCATTTTTGTATTAAAGGTAAGCACACCTCCAATTTTTTGCATTATTCTTCACTGGGAAAGGTGGTGTAATTAAAGTATAAAAAAGAAGGATGTTTTTTACTGAAAAGCAGTGTTTTGAAAAGTAGGTCTCCTGTGGGAATGTCACTGAATGTCTCACTTTTCTTTTGATAAGTTCTTTTAAAATGGGAATTTTGAATGTTTATCAACAGTTAGTCAGCCTCCTGTTGCAGAGCTGGAATTTCAAATATCCATACCGTTTTGGAAACCGCTGAATTGGTGCGGAAAATGCGTGCGTTTCTATAATTTCTGTTAACAGCAGTAGTGCCATACGCAACCTTCAGTAATAGACAAAACAGATACAGATTTTACTGCAGATCATAATTATTTCCTTAAGCAACGAACACTCGGACTACAACCATAAAAGTGATTTTGTGTTAAAATTAGTGTTAAAATATACAGGAGACCGGAGCAAAAACTGATAAATGTTATTGGGGTATGAGCAACACTAAAAATCCCCTTTAGATAATAGATATGTAAAAGGGACACGTTACAGTTGTGCTTTGTGACTGAACTGGTATGTGATGAGAGAATATGGGTATGAAATCACATATTTGATGTTATACCTGTGAGCGTGGGGTAGCTCACCTCAGAGCGTCTCGCCCGGCTCAGCTGACTTTGCCTGCCCTCTTTTGGGCACCTCCTATAAGTACAGTATGGGGTGTTTCGCAGACCTTCAACTCAAAGAGCCAGGTCAGGCGAAAGCCATCATTCTTGGATGACCGTGACATGAGCAAAGCCCACAGATGACCGACGTGTCAACATGAGAGCAGCGGAAGGATGGTCACAATCAATAGGTGTGCTTTGTAAATGTGATAAATAAATATATATACTGTATATATATAGAGAGAGAGATGGAGAGAGACAGGCTTATATATACATGCATATATATATAGACTTTTTCTTAATTTTTAATTTTTCAAGTCATGACGCAATGAAGAATTCAGATGCGAAGATACGCGTTGAGTTCTCAGACCCGTATTTTCCACGCAGTCTTGCAAACAGACATTCGCAAGGACGCTCCCTTTCCAAAGCCACCCCACCCACTTGCCCCAGACACCTCCTTTGTTTAAGGGTGCTGCCCCCCCCCAACTCCACCAGCCCTGGAGCAAATTCGCCCACAGACACACCTGGCTGAACCGCACCCCTCTCCTCAGCTCTGACCCCGGCTCTAGGCAGGGTATATTCGCTAGGGATTCTGGGACCTGCCGCGGGTGGTCCACCGCCGGCGGCAGATGGCACGTCGCGAGCCACGTGACGAGGCGGCGGGAATCTGACAGAAGGACGTGCCTCGTCTCCTGGGCCGACGGCGGCCGAACTGAGTCGGTTCCAGGAAGGCCGCTCCTATGAAAGATTTATGCGAGTCTGGGTTCTCTGGGCCGGAAGCCTCCGTGCGGTGAGAAAGCTCGGCTTTTAGGACTGCGCAAAGTGGAGATGATGGTATCGCTGGTAATCCCAGGATTAAGCGCTGATCTTCCTAATGGCTGCCAGTGCGCTGGCACATGTAGCGCCGCTTTTCAGCCCACCTCTGTTTGCTAAACTGTCTGTCAACAGGTTAGATGTTTGCCCTCGAGGTGGTGCTTGTCAACAAAGGACCCGCATTTGAGTGCTATTTAATTTTTTAGCAAGCCATGTTTATCTCTGAGATAATGAGAACTACCTACTTGAAAGTTTTATGAGGCAAACAAAGCACAAGAAGGAAATTCACATGCAGCAATGTAAACTTGGTGCTAGCTTGGTATTAATGAGAATGGAGTAGGAATCTCAAGGAATGATCATAATTGAAATTCTTCCATATAATTATAATGCTTTTATACATAATCATATACATTTGACACACCTATTCTGATGTGCTGTATACTTACTGTGTATTAATATGTTTTCCAATACACATTTATTGTGATGTCTCGGAGGAATACAGAAGAAAACAGTACTAAGTTTAATGTCTCTGAAATGACTTAAGAAACCCCTTGTTGGTCATAAGAATTTGTTGAAATCCCTTTCTGATTCATTTGTTTTTGGAGCTAAATATGACACGCCCTTTCGAAAAATTTTATAATCCCAGCTGAATATTTATCCGTAACATAATTTTATATTGCATCATATGGCTAGACGGAATGATCGCATCCAACTGGTATTTATTCTGTTAACAATCTATGTGTCACATACTTTCTGTAAAGCTGTGCTGGGCCAAAAATACTGAAATAAATAAATAATAATAATTCAAAAAAACTAAAATACAATTCTGATCAAATTAACAGGCTCTATTTAATTGCAAATACGTGACCGTGGAGTGACTACACCAAGAAATAAAATCTGTGCACAAATGTGTAGGGCACAGACTGAAAAGTTGTGATTGCAGAGAAACTATAACCTTAAGGATTGGAAAAGGCAACATTTCTATTGCTTATTATGGACATATAATGTTTCATGTTGATTACAGAGAGGGTCAATATTTAAACATTATGAATCCAGAAGTGGATTAACACCGAACCGTACACAGTTTGAATATCAGAGTGATACAATTTGTGACTGTTATCTTACATTACAAGGCTTGAGCAGATGAGTTGCTTGCTTCATGATCCATTCAGATCACTGTAATGACTAAATTATTAATTTACTATGAAATTAAGTGAGGCAATTTGCAAGAAAGTGGGGGCTTGCAGTAAATTACATCAATACACAGAAGTCTGAAATTTAAACCACAAGCAGAACACTATTTCACATTGTTTGCAAAATTTTTCTGCTATAATAATAATAATAAGAAGAAGAAGAAGAAGAAGAAGAAGAAGAAGAATTCTGAAAGGAATTTGAAAATTTAATGATTACATGAAAAAGTAGATGAATTTAACTGATTTACGTGACATATTCCTAAATATTATACTCATATTATAGTGGTATACTCATATTTACACCGTCCTTCAATGATGGACATCCAAAGATAATTTTGTTAGACACTTCAGTGAATGTTATAATTTGCTCTCCATTTGTGTGAGTTGTTCATATTTTTCCAATTTTAAATAGTATATTTATTGTCCACTAAAATCACAGTTAAACTGCTGATGTCTAAATTATGTAGTATTTTATTAGGAGTCTGGCTTTCAAACAATTTTACAGTTACCCAGAAAGATGTATAAAGATTATTGTGGGATCACCATAATCAGAAGCGTTTAAGCATCATCATTTTCAAAAACCACTGAAAAAAGTGGACATAGCATTTGTGCTAATCTCATTTCATTATCTCATTATGTTTTGCATCTTTGTGAATTACATGCAACGGGCAGGCTTCGAAAATAAGCCTTGGGTTGTTTTAGCGTCTTTCTCCAAATGTCTGTCTACAAGGTTTAAGATGCAAGGTTTGGAGAAGCCACCATCACCTTGCTGCGCTTCCAAGGCCGATCCATGAGCGGCTGAGCGCAACAGACGGAGGGATTCTGCTTGTGCACACGGTGCCCTGAGCACTGCAGCACTGCAGGGTGCCTTCTGCGCTCTTCCTTCACACACAAACCTGTGAGAGCAGCACCAGCACATCTGCTGATTTCACCCTCTAGTTGCCATGGTATCCTGCAACATATCTTTACCGCTCTCATTTTTTTTTTTTAATAAACGCTTGTTTTTTTTATTATTATTTGCACTTTAGAACTATTTTCAAATTTTCTGTTAGCCACATTAATATAATAATAATAATAATAATAATAATAATAATAATAATAATAATAATAATAATAAAACTGTAGAACAGAAGATGATCTCAACAGAATCAGTACATACAGAAAATGCAAATGAATGGACGTAAATAATGCTATATAAATACAAAAGGTTACAATATTTAGCATGGAGGGGCAAGTATCACTGTCTAACAAGTTCCAGAAAAAGTGACAAGACATTCTAGAATTCATTCAGATGCTCGTGGATGTCAGATTTTTATAGCAAAAGAAAGTTCAACATATTTGTCAACCACATATTTGTGGAGGCAGCCTCTGGTATCAACCATAACAATAAAACATATTTTTTCTGCCAAATGCGCTAGAATAATCAACCTATGTTGCATAACTTCATCAAAAATGGAATTTGAGTAGTGCATACATATAATTATTGTTTTTTTTTAGTTTTAGTTTTTTCCATATGATGTCATTTTTATTATTTTTTTTTTTTAAATTTAATATATGACATTACACATCTAAGAACGATAGACGCCTAGAGGGTTTGAGACTGCAGTGGTGGTTATCGCCAGCCAGACAAGGCCAATGGGTGATGGGCAAAGCGATGACAAACCATGCAATTACCCCAGCCACTGTAAAATTATTATCCAGAGTTTGCTTCTGCCTGTTTCTAATTTGTGGACCATCTCAAACCATGCTGGATGGGTGTTTTCCCTCCATACTGTAAAGTAAATATTTCCATGGGAAAGAGGCTTTCGGAGTACATGTGAGTTATTGGGACGTGCTTGCTCTTGGCGCACGTTACTAAAGCTGTTGCAGTACATTGAAAGAGTCTTCTCTCCACAATTCAAAAATGTCTCGTATGACATTACTGAGAGAGCCCTTGTATTCGGGGCTTTAACACAGCTATGGTGGACTAGCAATAATAACATCGCACACTCAGTTCTGTTACAGTAAGAATATAAAACGCATTTCCTCTTAAAATCAATGAGAGAATGGACCAGTGTCCACTGGCGTTCAACTTTGGCGTTATTTTAAATTTGCATTCATTTTAAAAAAAAAAAATTAGCATCAGTCTTAGGCATCTTAGGCTGTACTGTAGTAAATCAACACGCTGTTCAAAACAACTAAACAAGCAGCACTCTGAGCATCGTATCCTTACCTGGAAAAAAGTCTTTTAATTTAAACTTTTTTCCAATTGTATGGTGATGCCTTCATTCGTATGTGTATCAAATGTTTGCGGTTCATAATTTTTTAGGGTTTTCATTTCGAGAAGGTGGTTCTGTCTCCCGTCGCTGGATACCGAAGCAGCTGGTGGTGATTATTCCTCTCCCCACCCATCTGCTCCCTCCCTTCTCCTACATGAGCTCCCAGAATCCCCCAGTCATGGCAAACCCCTCGAGGTGGGGGTCTTTTTCAGCACATCCTGAGCAATCTGGAGTATTCACTCACCAGCATACAAACCGCAAACAATCGAAACTGCCAAAGCAGCAATATTAATGCTAATAAAAACCATTAGGCGGGGCCGTTCGGGAAGCTGGATTTAGATATAATTTTTACAATAAATTAAATATTGAGTACATGGGGTTCAAGTGCTGCTCAATAACTATCTCTCCTGTAGCTCCTGTGTGGTTCTTCAACCCAGAGATCTAGGTGTCATGGAAAGATGAGAGACCGAGCAAATTCAGGGTCTTTTTTTTTTTTTTTAACCTGGTAAAACTTTCTAGAGAGATCCGGCAGAAGCAGGGAAAGCTCGGCTGCAGAGGGAAGTTTGTCTGGCACATGCCTTACAGGCCCCAGCAGTGGAAACACCAGAAGGAACCAAATGTTTAATTTGCCATTAGCAGGACGGTCCAAATTCTAATGTGATACAGGCCCGTGTTGTTACAGTCAAAGCCCTTTTAGCAATGCTGTATTAATGCCGACTGTTTATTTATGTACCTGTCATGATTTTTCACTGAAATTTTCCCCTCTTTTTTAAAATCCCATACTTGAAATGAAAGCCAGCTGGATGCATCTTCATAACCACACAGAATTCTTCTAATGGACACATACCATCCTTTTTTTTTTAGGTTATTAGTTATACACATGGCATGCAAATTTGTCTAGCCTGAGATGTGCCTGTGGTTTGTTGGTGAAAAATCACATGAGAATAAACAGTTCGATGTTAATGCTTATGTTCCGAGGTTTGTAGTCTGCTTTTATCTTTGGACTTGACAGTCTGCTACTTTTAAGGCTTTTTATCTGTGTAATATATCGAATTTGTTGTTTTGCCTTTGTGTTTGGTATTGACAGACTTTTTACGTCAGAAAGAAAAAAGTTATTTCATTTTATGAATTTGTTAATTTTCCTTCTGTATTTTTCTCTTTTTCTTCTTCTTAGATTTTGTTGGTACTTTGTTTTCAGTCAGATTATGTCCAGGTACACGTCACATGCCGACCTGAACTGCTCCACTTCCATGTGCTAAAGAGAATAGCCCAACAATTTGTGTACACAGCCCACTGAAATAAGGCTCTCGTCCAGTGATTGGTTTTACTATATCACAGAAGTTAAGGAGTGTACACTTCTAAGCTGACGGATTGAACTGCATTCAATACAGGTTTGCGAAACCGAATCTGTTGAGCCTGGAAGATTTGATATGGGTATTTAAAGCTCTGAACGGGATTAACCGAGAGCACAACAAATCACCGCTTTTAACTCGGCGGAGAATCCAGGCCAGTTGGATGCAAATCGGAATGATCTGGGAGTGGATTGAGGGATGGAGGCGGCAGCGCGTGGCCACGACAGAGATAACCCGCGACGCTCGAGGAAAGCGCTTAGCGGAGGGCCTCCGGATCTGCTGGCGGCACACAGCGCCGTTCCATCTGGCATGGTCCTCGGTGTCCTCTCGCCCTGGGATTTCCTTTGACCAGCAGTGGCGAGAGGTCACTGTAGCACTTATGGCACAGTTCTGACACAGCTGTGCTCCCTATAGCCAACGTTTGTCATGAGCACAACTTTGAAAATCAATCGATCGATCGATCAATCAATTAATGGGGGGGGGGGCAGCTGGTAGCTTAGTGGTTCTAGGTGCTGTCTTTGGACTCAGAGGTCACAGGTTCGAATCTCACCTCTGGCTGTAGTACCCTTGAGCAAAGCACCTACCCTAAACTGCTCCAGCAAAATTAGCCAGCTGTATAAAAGGGTAAATAACTGTAAATAGCTTAATATTGTAAGTCGCTTCGGAGAAAAGTGTCAGCTAAATCAATAAAAGCAATAGTGGTGATACCACCACTGTTTGAAACATCCAGCACTTTACCTTGTCACTTTTAGTGGTTTGAGCCTTCCTGGATTTGGACCTGGATTTGACTCAAGGTACTCACCCAGAACTGATACAGTAAAATTGCCCAGCTGCATAAATGGGTATGTACATGTAAGCACCTTTGTGTACAAACCTAACATTCTTAAGTTGCTTTGAAGAAGAAAATCAGACAAATGAATAAATAAAACAATAATGGCCATTTGAACAGAGTAGTAATTAGTGCAAACAGTTTTCCCTTTAATTTTTCAAAGACAAACAAACTGAAGGACTACATTTAATCAGAAGCACTCAGCCCAAAGTATTAATTAAATTCACATTATTTCAGGGAACTTCTTGAATAGCTTCAACTGTGGAAAAGAAAATATTCAGTAAAAAGAAAATTATTACAGTCCATGTACTTAATTATATACAAGAAACTGTTTTACGGAAAAAATGTTGAATTGAGAATGCCATTAAATGAAATGTTTTGGGGATTATTTATATATGGATTTTATTGTACTTCTTCAATTTTAAAAGTTTTCACAAATCATTTTGGTGAACTGTAATAAATGGCCCTTGATATGATCTAGAGAAACGAATCCAAAAAAAAAAAAGATGTATTATTTTCAATTAAAAAAAAGAAAAAGAGAAAAAAAATCACTTATTTCAAACATTAACACCTTCAGGACCATAAATTCAATTTATGGGACTGTGTATCCTGTGGATACAGAGTGGGAAAGACTAAAAAGTCATACTCTGCACTTCCAAACACTAAAGGAAATCAATGGACCATTTACAAACCAGTGACTAATGTCTACAACACAGGGCAACTTTCCACCACCTAGCAACTGACTAGAATAAACAAATTATAAAATCAGTAGCACCTAAAAATACACAGTTAATTTTTTTTTTTTTTTTCAACATCACAGTTGTGCTTCGTTGTGATTTCCTCACGTTCAAAAGAAAGACAAATACCCCCACGCTGTACTGGGAGCTGAATGCCGCAGTGAAATGAAACCATTAAGGGATCAGAAGGAGAGTCTGCGAAGGGAGTGCACTGCGAGTCACGGCCGCGGGTCTCCGAGAGTCAGGGAGAAACTGGAGATGCAGCTCCTAGGTGTGGCGAATCTTTCGGCTTTTGGCTAAAACTTTAAAGGCCCACTGTTTTCGGGGATATATTCTTAAGTCGCATTGTTTCCCAAGTCCTGCATCCCCGCAGTGAAGCCGTTAACCCCCACCTCCCCGCTAATGAGCTTTGCCCATCACTTAGAGTCACCTTTCAATGGCATGAAGGAGGTAAACATGGTGTCCTGGTGGTAATGGGTTAAGATGCAAAACTATGCACAAAAAAAAATGCTGCGATCAGAATCAAGATTGTGACCGAGGGGAGAAAATAAAGCAGCAAAAGGGAAAATTCATTTGACTGCTTTTCAGGTTTTTATGTCAGTTTTGGAATTAAATCTCTTGTAACTTCAGTTAAGAGTGAAAAGTACTACAGTTAGCTCAGTTTTACCATATTTGAAGTAAAGGAATGTTTGTGAAAATTTAAGTGTGCTCATGGTTTAAAGTATCTGACAGGTCCATCCAGCTGGAGTGATGTGGTTGTGATGGTTTCGTGGGTAATGATACGCACATCATTTTCTCTTTGTTTTTTAAAACAGCACTTCTGGTAAGTTCTGGTGCTACTTTTTGCATTGGTTGTCATGGAAATCTCACAGATAGAGTTAGGAAGCATGTCTTTGAGTGTGTGTGTGTGTGTGTGTGTGTGTGTGTGTGTGTGTGTGTGTGTGTGTGTGTGTGTGCGTGCGTTGCTGATTGCGAGGGAGAAAATGTGTGCGAGAGGGAAAGAGGCAGAGAATGTGTGTGTTGAAAAGACTTGGAAGCTTCTCTGACATCAGAATTTTTTCGCTGTCTAGGCAGAAACATTGTGCGCATCAGAACTGAAACCTTTAAATTAATCTTTCATCAACTGTTATGAAGCTTGTCTCGCAGAGAAACTTGTGTTTTTTCCCCATTCTGGGAATGTGAAATAAAACGCATGGGTGAAAACTCCTTTCCAAATGGAAAATAACCTTGTGTTCATTAAAATGAGCTTCACTTTATGACACAGCGATGGAGGCCTACTTTTTTTTCATCATTATGGTTTTCCGACATGGCCCTGCCCGTCGTGCGGATTTTCACGAGCTGAATAAAGTCAGTACGGCAGAAGATTCAAGGACGCGAAGCCTCTGTTAAGCTTGCAAAAGTTTGTAGGACGTGTGTAACATTGTCATTGTTGTAAAATAAGTTTTAGGTATTTGTCAAACATTTTGAACTTCGTGTGTGCGCACGTGTGTGTGTTGGAAGGAGGGCTCTGATGTCGCGTAGCTAGATTTCTCAGGCTGCAGAGCTTACGTTGTGTCAAGAAGTAAGATATTACTGTGTCATGAGACATCGATCCCAACGCTGACACCATTCCCAGCTATTGATCCGCTCTGTTTGTGCGAACAGAGGATGGTTTTTGCGTTGAATTTCGCCCCAATTGTGTTTTATGATGTTTGTCAGGCTGCAGTCCAACCCTCTCTCTCATCACCAAAATGTAAAGATGACTATAAACTACAAAAACACAGCAAATCAAAGTCATCAACCATCTACCTGTCAAATGTATTTTTACTGGGTCATTGTCCTCTGTTTAAATTGTGCTTGGCCATCTGGAGTTTATGTGAGTGTGCTGTCTCGCTTAGTTGTTTTGTTAGAGTGTTTCTTTGAATGAGTTAAAATTTAAGGTTGAGTATTTTTCTGAAATATTGATTGAAAAAAAAATTACGGCGATTTTTCATTCCATTTTAGAGGTACCTACACAGATTTCATCATTCATAATGACATAATTACTTGTAATTGTACAATTATTTCATAATACTCAATGCTGGTGACACAATAAAATATGAAGAAATGTTTTCCGACAATGTCATATGAAAATTTCGCCATTGCCTGTGGTCTACAATGCCATTGAAATGGTGACCATGTTCCAATGGAGATTTATGAGCAACAGAATCTATAATTATTAAATTCTTATACTGTACAATTTTGGTCATAATCAGTTCGTAAAGGATTAATCAGTTTACCAAACTCTTTTTTTCTTCAGTAGTTATAAAAACGTAGCATTTATAGGTCCGCTATAATGTAATCCGTGCAATAGCACTGAAATTGAATCAGACAATACAGAGTATGTGTATATATGTATATGTATGTATGTATGTATGTAGCTATAATTCAACACAGCAATAGCAATTTATAACAGTGACAATAATCTGGGCTTAAGTGTGACTAGTTTCTAATACAGTGGGCTTTTATGAACTCACCTATGCAACAGAAGATGCCATTAGTAATAATTATGGGTGATTAATTAATAATTTTATCTTTGGGGTGGCTTTATTAAATTAACAGGAAAAATGCGATGTATAATCACACAAGCTCCCTAAAACACACATATGCATTCCACTAGCTTACATCTGAAGTTATTAATAATACTCCCAATGCTTTGATTTTGTTACTTTTTCCCTTTTTCTTAAGATATAGTCATATTTTTATGGGTCCTTTTCAGTGCCATGTTATAGTTTGCAATAAATCTGTTCAACGTACAGAATGAATAACATCCATGGCAGGAAAACAGCAAGAGTGCTATTGATTCATCCACTTCTGGCCATTCCCGTGAGTTCAATTTATGACACACTGCTTACAGTGGGGCTGGCATCCCCTTTGGCTGGCCATCGTCTACCTGCCTCCAGTAACCCTTCCCTCCCACACCTCCCAGCATGCCATGCTCCATCTGTGATCTCCCTGGAATGAGCCCCTCTGCCCTAGTCCTCTATGTGCCATTTGGGGTGTGGATGTCATCACTGCCCAACTTTGCACATGAGCTCAACTGCCACCCATGGCAATGTTTACTTTGGAAGCTAACAACTCTTTTTCATACACAAAAACACAAATGATTCATTTGCTACCAATCAGATAGAAAAGATTTTTGGGATTTTTTTTTTCTGTTCAGTTCCACACAGCCTTTGCTAATCTTTCTTAAATGTGGAACACTGAGGCAATATAACACCAATAACTGTCCTATAACTTGTCTATGAGTTGCACTTAAAAGCCTATAAATTACATGACACAGCAGGTGACATTGTGTTTAGAGCCATCCCCTTGCATTCAAAGGATGCAGGTTTGAATACCTATTGCCACTGCAGTACCCTTGACCAAGGCACTTACTCTGAATTGATTATAAAGGTTACCATACTCTATAAATAGGTAAGCCATTGGAGGTAGCTTACTGTGCAAAATTAACATTAAAACTCCTTTTGGAGGAAAGTGTCTGTTGAATGGTTAAATAAAAGCTAATGTGTTAAGTACAACAAGAATAATAATAAGGATTCTTATTATTATTTTTCCATTGCTAATTTCCACTGTTAGTCTAGAGAGATTTCACTGCACTAATTGTAATGCAACATTCTCTACGTGCCGTATTCATAATATAAATTACACTAAATTGAAATTAAGTCTTGCTATGCCAGACATCTTATATCCATAGAAACAGGTTGTCATCATATTTTCAATGATTTGTGACATGTAGTCCTATTTATTCTATTATAATATTTTATTATTCTGATATTTAAAACTCAGGAGCAATGATTGCTGCCACTGTAATGTGAGCTTGATGTGTTGTCCTAGATGGTTCAGTAAAGTTACAGTTGCCTGTGCACATAAAAGATACGACTCGCAATGAAAGCAGGAAGCCTGCCACAGGAAGTTTTATGTCTTGAAATGTCCCGTTCTGATGACATGACAAAGTGGTGGAAAACCTTCTCTCCTTCCAGCAAAACGAGTTGAATAAATCTTCCTCTGCTTCTGAAACAGCGTGGTTTCCCGAAAACGTCTTCTTTGGTGCAGCCATGCAAAGATGAAATATTCCCAGGGTAAAGTGGCATCCTGTCATTGGAATGATGATCAGGAAATCACCTGAGCATCTGACAGTATTTAGCTACCAACAACAATTTATATCTTTAAATAACGGTAATTTTGCTGCAGCAGTTGAAGGTAAGTACCTTGCTCACGAGCACTACGCCAGTAGGGAAGATCCAAACCTGTGACCTTCAGATCCCCAGACAGCAACGCTATCCATTATGTTCTCTGCTGCCCCTAGAGGATGAACTCAGCACAGCTCATACCTACACACAGGGCTGAGGGTAGAAAACACCAGTGGCAAAGATGGCAGCGTTGGTTCAACATTGATACGGTTTATTTTGCCCTGGCTTGTTCCAAATGAACTCCCCAGAGTTGGTTTTGCACTGTTACAGTTAATTTAAAACGACTGATTATAAAGCACTTCTCTGGAATAGGCATTTCACCGCCTGTGGTTTTTGAGGCGCCGTGGGAGGATCTGTGTACTCCCACAATCCTTTGCAGTTAGGTTGAGCGTATACCTCTCATGTCCGTTGACACTGACAACAGAAGATCTGGTTTGGGCAGAGCAGCTGCGTCGCACATTTCCGCGGCATGTCCGTTCACATTCAGCGGAGACCTTTCCGTATCTGGCAGCTGTGAGCTCCTCTACCTGGCACAAGCACACATGTCTCCTTGCGATGGTTGCACAAGCGCTCCTGGGCAACCCATCTGAGCCTCCCACGTGCGCCTCTTGGCGAGTAACCTTTCTGAGAGGGATGTCTGTGGAAAATACGCCAGGCTCTGCCAAAAGCTGCGCTACTGTATGACTGCATCGGCCTGCTGCTGCTAATCCCAGACATGGTAAATTTACTGTGCGTACCGTGGGGGGAAAAATAATAAATACTGGAAGAAAACACAAAGATTTACTTTTGTTTGTAGGGGAACCGACAGCAGAGCTGGTTCTGTTCCCGCTTGTTGTTTTTGCAGAAAGAGTTTTACAAAAAGAAGGAGTGATGTCATTGGCTAAAATGTCATGGCTTGAAACACTCGCAAAATTGTGAGCGCAGTCCTGCAAGGGAGACGGGGCCTTCCCTCGGAACACGGTCCAATCAGAGGTGAAGATGGGAGACGCCGCCCTGGGCAAGACAGGACAAATTGCTGGCACTCACAGTCATCCAGGAGTGCTTCAGACACCTCTGACATGGAGCAGCGGAACGCGGCCACTGTGTACTGTCACTAACCGCAATTAAAGACGCTTTAGTCTGCCGGGCCGCGTCTGGGTGGCAGCGGATTCCACGCGGAATCTCGGCCAAAACAATTGCCACTAATCATCTGTAATTACCAGTAATGGACCGAGAAGCTCTTAAGTGACTAACGCAGCGAGCTCGCAAAGGTGTGGCCCGCATTGTCCATTCAGTAATCTGATTGTCAGAGCCAACAAGTTTCTTCTTGTGTGGCCCTCACTGCATGGGCTTTGCTCAGAGGGCCTTCTTCTGACAGCCACAATGTATGGACTGCAACAAATCTTAGGTGTGTTTGCTACTGGATCCTGTTGTTATTGGAGTTACCCCCCCCCCCCACCCCACCCCCAAACCGCCTTCATTCAAATGCAAACTGCTGCCAATGTTTTTTTTTTTTTTGTTGATATGGTAAAAATAGTGAGGTAGTGGTTGGTTCTTCTGAAAGCTGGTAGAAGAATGACTGGCAAAAAAAATATATTATATGCACAATTATTGTAAAATAACAGTAGCAAATGAGTGCCATCTCTCCTCTGCAGCAGTTCCCAGAAATGTAGGATACTGTATGTCCCTATGCCGTCACGATTCTCTCCAATTTGTCCCAAAGAGACATCGCTCAGGTGTGCTCACACAATACCGTGCTGATGTATGTTTTACGCGCTATGCAGAATAAGTTTTCATGAAGACACTTTAATATGTGTTTTATGAAACTTAGATTTCACTGTATCTGCATTGGTAGCTCGGTGGGAGCACACACAGAGCTGTAGCACAGGGAACCACACCCACCCACACCACCGATTAAACAACAACGACTCGTACGTTTTTCCACCCAGATAACCTGCGCATTTCTACTATTCATGATATTTTCTTTCTTCAAGTATACCAGCAAAATTAAGCATGTTTTTCATAGTTTAATAATTATGTTAAAACTGGCATGGATTTTCTCTAAATAGACTAAAACAATTTAAAAGAAGCAGTCCAACGATAGTTATTCCTTGGTTATTATTACGCACACTATTTTAAAATTTAATACACATACAGAAGTAAAGGTAATAGTGTCATTATTATTATTATTATTATAATTATAATTATTATTATTATTATTATTATTATTATTATTATTACTACTATTGTTATTATTATTATTTTACAACAACAACAACAACAACAACAACAATAATAATAATAATAAGAAGAAGAAGAAAAAAAATAATAATAATACTAGCATGTAAAAGATTAAAGGGACGTATAAAAACAATCAGATTTTTAAAGCTTTCATGAGCACCAGTTCAATGGAGAAGAAGAACCTGGGAGTAGAGAAGGTATGAGATGCCACCTGGTGGAACAACAGCACGGGTACACATCCAGAGCTTGACTTTCTGACTTCTGTCATAAAGGTTTGTTATTAACTTTTGAAGGTAATGACATTTGTCTGTTTATTGATACCTGTTTAATTGTATTTTTGTCTTCATTCTATTCTAGTCTATTCTATTCTCTAGCTTTATTTTTTTGGAGAGAAAATAACCCGCATTTCTGTGTCCAACCATTAGTTAGTAGTAAAACACACACAAACACAACATGAATGTCAGATTACCTCAGTTTAACTGTCTTCCACAGCTTTTACAACAGGTGTCTGATGTTTGTTAGTGATTGGTTATCAATAACAACATTAACGAGATCAATAACAAGAATGAGGTACATGTTTATTCGATAAACTGGTCAAAAATCATTTAACATTTAGCTGGGCATTGAGGAGCATATATACTGCCATTTTATCATTAATTATTATTATACCTTGTTATTTACCATAGCTCTATCTGAAGTTTTGCAGATACAAGCAGTAAACAAGTTAAGGGATGTCTTTATTATTATGCTTTGATCTGTTTGGTGACCTGATACACCTACATTTATTCATTTAGATGATGCTTTTCTCCAAAGCAGCTTACAATATAAAGGTAACAATTATTTTCCCATTTATTCAACTAGGTAATGTTACTGGAGTTACTGGTTTTAGGTTAAGGACCTTGCTCAGGGGTATTACAACCAGCAGTGGGATTCAAACCTATGACCTTTGGGTCCAAAGGCAGCAGCGCTAATCATCACACTATCTGCTGCCCTTGAATGACTCTAATCGAGAATTACCTTGAATGGCAAAACTGAGTCTGGCTTTACAAGCATAATGAGTTACGAACAGACCTCAAGTCCCATTCGTGCGTGTTAGATGAGGAGCCAGTGTACCGATGGAGGGGTCACGGCAGAGGTGCTTAATTAGGATTAATACAGTTGGCAATAATTTGTTCATTCATTCATTCAGTTTGCATTCATCCTTCAGACACAAAGAAGCCTCAGCGCACCCCATCATCTCACACACACACACACACACACACACTTTCAGAACTGCTTGTCTCATATGGGGTCACGGGGAACCAGAGCCTACCCGGCAACACAGGGCATAAGGCCAGAGGGGACGCCAGTCCGTCGCAAGGCACCCCAAGTGGGACTCGAACCCCAGACCCACCGGAGAGCAGGACTGTGGTCCAACCCACTGCGCCACCGCGCCCCCGCACCCCCTCACCCCATCATTACTTTGAACTGAAAACATGGATCCAACATGTCAAAGCTCACTTTCTGCATACTCTGCCTGTCAAGGCTCGAGCGGCACTTCTGACCCAAGTCACGCGCTGATTTACGATGTGCTCTGCGCAGGCCTTGGGTTCCAACGCAACACACACAACAGAGCTGATCCCCCCTGCGTTTCTACATGTGCTCTACAAGCCCTGACGTTTCACAAGGGATCCGTCCACTTTGTGTCATTTTGCAACCCCACAGAACGCATGCTGCGCCTGGCTCACCTGGGTCCTGTCATGTGTCACTTTTGAGACCCTCCGTTGCATGGCTGTGTGTTCAGTTCACTCTGCTGTTTCACACACTTCAGTTAACCATCCTTCACCGTATTTCCGATGGATGCCAATAAGCCCTGCTGACTGCTAATCGCTGTTAGCAATACTGTGATTTATTATTACCGCTGGCACAGAACACACTCTTTCACTTAATAGCAGCCATTTGGTCCATATCACTCTGGTTCCATTATCCATACACCCCTTACTATGTTTAAAGAGACTCTCTCTTAAGGCACATGCCAGAAAAAGGTTGCATTGATAGATATAGTCAATATGAGGATTAAGGATTGCTCAGTTTTCTTTTTTTTCTTTTTTTTTGATGTGTAAGTTCCCGCTGGAGCTGCAGAGCGAGGCGTTGTGTAAATAGAGTGCTGTCGGCCCTGATTTGCGCGTGGAGGTCTGTTGAGTGAGAACAGATGGACGTGTGTCGGATACTGTCCCTGCGAGGACACCCCTGCGTTTCACGTACAGCACTGTGCGACTGCACGAGACGCAAAACGAATAGAAAACCATTGCATACAGCCGTACAAAGGGGTAAATCACAGTAAAAATAATTATCGCTCACTGTAAATCTCCTTGGATTTGTGATTCAGACAAAGAGTAATAGAATTAAACCAACATTGTGTGAATTTTCCTTGACCATAGTGGGGCAGCAGGTGGTGTTGTGGTCTGAGCCTCGCAATCGGAGTACCTGGGTTCAAATTGCCCCTCCTACTTTAGTACCTGAGAAAGCAACTGACAGTAAAAATTACCCTGCTGTACACTGTACATGGCTAAATCATGGTAAGTACTGTTGTGTACAAACCTAACACTGTAAGTCACAAAAGTTTCATATAAACAATTCATATTAACGAATCTGTTTCAAACTTTCTTTGAAGAGATTTAGCATTGTTCTTGTTCTACTTCTTTTACAACATGACATTTAAATGGCCAAAAAAAATTTAGAAGACTGTGTGTCCTTTAATACTCTTAACGTGAGTAATGAATACGAAGATCTGTGAAACAGTGCAGATGCAGCAAAAATCAAGCCATTTTCCATGTGAGTGACCCATTTTTTTTTAGAACCCCTCATTCCACGGCTCAAAATTTCCTCACTGCTTCACCTGTTTTATTAAATTAAATCTTCCACTGGCAATAGATGAATTTTTCCTTCTTTGATGAGAATTTATTATTATTATTATTATTATTATTATTATTATTATTATTATTATTATATGCATGGGGTATAACATCTTATCCTGTGTACCTTGAATGATGATGATGATGATTATTATTATTATTGTTGTCATTGGTAGTAGGAGTAGTAATAATAATAATAATAATAATAATAATAATACTGTTAAAATAAACTTTATACAGAACCCAACATAAAATTACAAATCTCACTGTTCAGGTTGGGATATGAAAAAACTCAGAACCAAACTTGACCATTTACTTTTGTATGTCAACTCATGTTCTTCTCAGATGAGTAGGGTTATTTATTTATGTATGGATGGATTTATTTATTTATTTATATTCCTGGGTGCGGAGCAACTTCGGAGGTCTTTTCCTCATCGGTAGCTTGCGGCTCAGGTGCCTTCCCATATGGAGGATCTCAAACAAGCTCAGCTTTTATCATCCTTGGACTTAAGTGTAGGTTACTTAACTATCGGAGCTTTTCCAGTGATCAGCTCATTTATCTGGGATTATTGCAGTGAATTTACTGTTTGGTTTTCTTCCAGAACCAAAATGTCAAGTCCAAATGGGATGTATGCAGTAGCTTTATTCTCCGAGAGCTCAGCAGATCACCCGAAAGCTGGTAGCAGTTGATCTTTGGATAGAGCACGAAATAAATAAATCCTCTTTAGCAGATCAATATTCATCCCATTTAATGCTGGATGTGGAACTGCTGGATTTAAGGTGGTAATGCTGATGTACAGCTAATCGTTGAAAAATAAGCGACGGAGCTTTGCGAGCTCCAGCACATAGTTAAACAGGAGGAAATGAGCAAGCGACAATCACCCGACGAAAAAACCTGCTGGTATCTACATGTAAATTACACCTCGCAATTAGCGCACGCGGCGTCGCCCTTCCGACCGCGACGAAGGCACGAAAGGCCTGACCGTGGCATACGGTCAGCCGGGGGGTGCCCCCTCCGCTGAGGACCTCACCGGACACCTATACATTGTAGCATCAGCACGGTTACGGATATTGCGTGATAATTAGCTCCCTGTATTCGTGACTAATTCTTCAGAAAGTCCTTAACAGTTTTTGAGGTTGTGTCTTAATGGTGACATGGCGGGAAAAGAGTGTGAAACTGTTTCTGGTCGTTCTAACCGAGGCCACTGCAGCCCACTGGCATCCAAGTCACACTCGTTTATTCATCTGGCTGGTGCTTTTCCCCGAAGCAACTTAACAGTCTTAAGCTTGTTACAGTGATTTACCCCATTTATACAGCTGGTTAATTTTTACAGGAGCAATTCCTGGTAAGTAACTTATCCAAGAGTACAAGAGATGGAAGGAGTTTCGAACCTGCAACCTCCAAGCCCGAAGAAGGCAGATACAAGCACTACCTACTCAGTGCCCTGTTATTATTACACGACGCAAGAAAATTTTTCAGAGTCCTTAGTTATGTCTGTTTTTGCATCGATTATTATTCAGGTTTACTGATTACAAAAATAACACCAGTTCTTCTAGAGTGTCGATTTCAGTTTGGTACTTTACAGCCTTTGGAAGACTCTAGAAGGTATTCTGGAAAGCATCAGCTCCGAAAAAAAAAAGTACTGGAATATTCAGTGTTTGGAAGAAAGTTCCAAAATTGACTAATTTCAAGAATGTGAAATATTTTTTCTAAAAGCTGATGTAGAGTACAATCTAATGCAAAAAGTGCGTTAACTGTAATGAAACTGATTGGAAAATGCAAAAAAAGGACATAATTC
Source organism: Scleropages formosus (assembly GCF_900964775.1). Taxonomy (NCBI): domain Eukaryota; kingdom Metazoa; phylum Chordata; class Actinopteri; order Osteoglossiformes; family Osteoglossidae; genus Scleropages; species Scleropages formosus. Next base: position 16,213,460 of record NC_041810.1, read on the forward strand.
ATTTTCTGTTACATTGTGTTATTATTACCACGACTACTGTTAGTTAGTACAGGACTATATGAAAACAAATAATAACAATAAACAGCATAAATATAAAACCACAAATGTAAAGATCAATTAACCATCTCCCAACACACACACACACACACACACAGAGTCTTGTTTTCGTCCTCAAACACCAGTTTGATCTCCTCACGGGGATTCCCGGGCCGCTTTACGCCACTCGCACGTTGACAGTGCCCCCGTGTCGGAGAGGTGTGTCCACAGGGTGGCTCGCTCCCGCTGCCGCCTCCTCGCCTCGACGCCCCTTTCAGTAAACCCCAGACCGAGCGTTTCCCCGCAGACAGCGGTCGCCCAGATACTGCCTTATGACAAATGTAAGGGCAGCGTGACTCGTGAATGAACTTTGATTCTCACCAAAGAGTACAGTACAGTTCAGTAGGATACTCTTCCCATGGTACCCTGGGACAGTGCGCTGATTTACACCTGTCAGTGTTACTCTGTATGCTGAGGAATCTCTTCCTGACGTCAGCGGGAAGGAGCGGTTAATAATGAGGAATTAGCCGAAAGTGTGGACCAACCGTTATCACGAGGGTTAAAGAAATCGTGGAGCTGGGTCGTACCCCGGGGTGGGTCTCCGCACGTCAGACAGGGGTTCGTGGTCTCCGAGGGACGTGTGCGCCGAGGGGCTGTAGCGGCCACGGCACGGCAGCGGGGCGCTTTGTAACGAGGAGCGGGAGACGAGGTGATGACAGCGAGCCGCCGCCGCCTCAATGAGCAGGGAGTTAGCGGCGCTCCCCCCCCCCCCCACCCCCCGTGGTGAGCACCGGGGAGCCAAGACGCGGATGGACAGCGCAGTAAATAATATTTTCATCTGCTTTTTCGTAAAAGTCCAAAACGCAGCTCAAGATCCTCCCGGATCCTCCTGAGACACCGAGCGGCCCGATTTGGAGCGTTTCACCAGGGGCCTCCAGGGCTTATTTCTAAACAAGTTTCAGGAATATATGCTTTTACAGTGTATTAAAAACAAAATAATATCTATATTAATATAAAAAATTTTAAAAATCCCTCCACACATCCCCTCCTCTCCTTCCGTGTGTTCTATTTTTTTCTAAGCTGGAGGTGGCAGCCACATTTCGGGGCCCCGATGGGTCAAATAGCTTCAGTTGGCCCAAGGCGGGCCCTGCGTGTGGCCCTGAAAGCTGGTAGAGTGCGAGTTCGGTGCTCGATGGCACGCGGTGGCGCTCGGTCCGTCCGGGCACGAGCCCTCGCTCCTCTGTGCCTCGCTGTTTATTCAGGTGGTTCAGTGTACGAACGCAGCGCTGGGTTCACCAAGTGTGCTGGTGTGTGTGTGTGTGTGAGTGTGTGTGTGTGAGTGTGTGTGTGTGAGTCTTCTTTCTTTCGTCTAAACTTGGTTTGGAACTCTTTCCAGAAACTTCATGCTTTGAAATATGGTCCGACTTTTGGAAACGTGACTACAGTCTTTCATTAAGCTCAGCTGGAAGGTTCCCAGAGTGGGATGACAGAACAGAGTCTGATCACTGAGACCCCTAAACAAGTTCACTAAAAATGCATTTTCTGTACATTGCAGTGTGTTCTCTATATTATTATTATTATTATTATTATTATTATTCAGTTGATGCATTTGTCCAGAGTGACTCAAAATGTTATGTTGCTTACAAATATTAACCCATTTACAGTATACAGCAATATAAAATGAAACAGGGTAATTTTTACTGTATCAGTTCAAGGTCGGTTTCTTCCTCCAGGGTTCTGCTGCGAAAATCAGGATTCGGACCTGCATACTTGGAGTAGAAGGTGGTTCTAACCACTTCACTTCGCGCCAGCCCCGATGATGTCTTTTATTTCTTCATGAACGTGCATCAAATAAATTTTTTCGTACACTTAAAGAGTCATCAAGTGGCACCACAAGTGAAGTGGCACCGCAACCGCGGCTTGTGTTGTTTTAAGTTCTCTGGCTTGGGTTACATCTCTTTTTTTCTCTCTCTTTTTAAATACATAGATCTGCGTCATTTATTTGTTCAGTTTTGTCTGGTGGAGGCAAACGCTGCTTTTGATGGAGCGAACATGAATGTATTCGTTTAAGCTGCGTTCGAAAGAAAAACGAGACGAAATCTCACACGGAGCGCTTGGAGGCCACACACTCACTCTCACACACACACACACACACACACACACAAACACACACACACACACACACACACACTCACACACTGCGGCGGAGGGGCCTGCTGCCAATACAGGACCACTGAAGTTTGGGCACGTTGGGCCGATTAAGGAGCTCCTCGAATCACTCAGTTTGCTCTTTTATTCCACCCATTTCTGGCTCGCATATTAAATGGGCAGCAGACCGCCGGGGGCGACTCTCTCTTTCTTCCCTCCGTTTTCTCAAACAAACAGGCCGGGACCCCGTTCAAACAAACGGGGGGGAGAGGTTGCCTCCGCTCGGACGTCACAGGCCCGCCCTGCGGGATCCCCTGCGGAGGTGCGGAGATGCCCCCCGTCGGACACGAGGATGCGCCGAGGCGCCACGTTGGACAGCGCCTCTCGAAGGGAGCGGACGCCTGCCGACTTTGGGAGACGGGCCCCCGCCCCCGCTCGTTTTCCGCGGCCCTGCACCCGCACGCCCAATTCCGAGCCGTGCCTCCGGGCCAAACCCCGCCGGGAACCTCCGGTCTGCATGGACACGGTACCTCCCCAATCGCACCCCCGCTCAAGGTCACCTACACCGGTCCGGTGCCGCTCGCCCGGCTCAGGATGTATACAATTTTTACGATTGAGGCTGATATTTTGGCCGAGCTTGACGTTTCCGCAATTGGCCCAAGTCGCGGTACTTATCTAGTTTCAGCGCTATTCTCCGCCGGGCGAAGAGGGCCGGGCCGCGCCGCCGCCGCCGCCGCCGCCGTCAGGGGACAACAAAGGCATTAGCAGCTGGTGCTCTAACCGCGCAGGCTTTCGGACACCTGATATCACCGGGGCCCCTGCCAAAACCAACAGCGCTGTTTGCGAGGATGAGGCCCGGATTTAGCGGCGCTCCCATGAGCTCGGCGCGACTGCGACTCGGGGACGTCTTGCGGCGCCTTCGCTTTCCCGCTGCCACTTTTTCGTTAAGATCCTAATGGTCGGGGCCTGAGCGTAAAGCCCCTGGTGCTCGCACTTACAGTGATGCTCCACATAAGTGCTTCTTATTTTCGGTTCATAGATGGATTGCTGATGTGCAGATATTTCATAGCACGGGGTAACGTGTCTATGTGGCAAAATGGCCCGAAGGCCCAGTGCTCACTCGCAGCCCTTTTCATGCTTTCATATTCACGTGTGTGCAGCTTGTCTGCTCCTTTTTTTCCGCTAAATATCTTAAAATATAAACATAAAATATATAAAGTCCCAGGTGAACGAAATTCCCGTATTCTTTCAAATCTCAGATATATTTATTTGCATCTTTTTTTTTTTTTTTTAGCAGTAGATTTTTTTTCTAACATCTGAGAAACAAGGAACACAGAAATATTTAATATTAAAAAAATATCGTGGCTTCATGTGATTTGAAAACATGGGTGATGCGGTGTTCTGTAGTACAGTACCAGTACAAGGCAGTGTAAAAATGCAAAGCGAGGTTTAAAGTGCATGATTTGTGTGGCACCACAAGAGGGCAGCCAACAAATAAAAACAACTGATATTAATAAACCAAAAACGTGTGTGAAAAGATTTCTGAACAAAGTACTAGCAGCTCATTTTTATTTTATAAATAACTCTTTTGAAATTGTGCTGTAGGGTTGCAATAACCACCTCTGCATTTTATACAGACTGCTCAAAAACAACTTAAATAAAGTTATTACAATTTTTGAGCCGAAAATTTCACTTCCTTAAAAAACCTCTTTTGCTGCTTTTCGGCGGCATTTAACACTTTATTTAAGCTGATTTAATTTTTAAATTGCGCAGTTAATGGAAGGCTGACGACTCAGTTGCGAAGACGATCCGGTTCACGTGAAACACGACAGCGCGATACGTCGAGTACAAATCCTTTAAAAAATGCATAGAATAGTTTAAAAGATTAAAATAACTATTATTGACGAAAACTAAACAAAAGACGCATTTTTGCTTCTTCTCCTCATGTCCAGGTGTCATGTGTGTTTCAGGCCACTAGGGACTGAACTAAGTCCACGGAAACACAGTTACGTACGTGGACAGAGGAGGAGGAAACGACGGCCGAGACACACTGCTAGGCCCTCTTCTCTGTCGGCACCGCAAGCGCCCAACACCGTGGGGGGTCCGTGGGTTGTTCTTGTTCTCCAGATGACTCCCTGCTCTGGCATCCCATCCTCGCGTCCCACCCGTCCAGTCCCCGCGTCCCCGCGTCCCCGTCCTCGGCCAAGCAGCCGCCGCCGTAACACTAGAGCGCCGAGGTCATGGGACCGCGCAGGAACCCCTTTGTCGCGGGTCGGCCCGCTTTAATAACGTGAAACCAGAGCTTCCTCCCGTCACGGTGAACTCCAGCGGCAGGGGCATGATGGGACAGAGGGGAGGCCGTGTCACCATCTGCCGCACCAGGAAATAAGCCAGATTGGATCTTAATCGTGAGAAGATGTGTCGGGGGGTGGGGGGGGAGATGAGTTTCTCCGTGACCCGACTGTCTGACAATCCCAGGCCAGGAATGTCTCCCTTTGCCGTTCTACTTCCACATCCTTTTTCTACTGTCCTTGCAGATGTTCTCATCAAAACAACATGCACATCTTACACTATTATTATTATTATTATTATTATTATTATTATTATTACAATACTTTATAATAATGTCCTATGCAATATAATCCCCAGTACTGTAAACATACAGGTATCATTATTATAGATTTTAAGGTCTAGAATGCAGAATATATGTATTATATGTATACTATATACAGAATATATATAGTATTCACACACACAATATGTATACAGTATATGTATCATTCTAAATATATATGTTATTTTTATAGAACAAGGGTAGGTCACAAAATATCTGCAATGTTGTTTTAGCTTTTTAATAAATATACTACAGATAATTTTTTGACTTACACTTGATTGTGTTTTGTGTGCATAAAATAGTAAGGTATAAATGTAAGGTATAAATGTTCATGTCCATAAGGCGTACATGTTCATGATCATGCTCTTGTGCGATGAATGTCGGTGCATATGGTGAAGGAAACTAACTGTACTTAAGAATCACACATCTGCAGCTATATCTCTTTATCCTAATGTAGTGCACACATTGTGTTTTCTATGAGATGTACGTCGCTTTGGAGAAAAGCGTCTGCTAAATGAATAAATGTAAATGTGTGCGTTTATATACATACATATGTAGATGTGCTACAAGGGAAGGTTTCACTTTCCAAAGATCTGCAGTGAGTGTGTTTCTCTCTCTCCACTCTCCCATGTTAACTCCAGCATGTGGGATGGAGCACATTTACCCTGGAGGAAGGCGATGAGCGCAACGGAATTGGGCAGGGTGGGGCGGGGCAATGGGCGGAGCTCTCAGCCATGGACAGGCCAATCACCAGTCTGCTTCTGAAAATAAAGGAAGAAAAAATGGGCGTTATAAACCGACAAACTTGGCCTCCACTGATACCCAAGACTGACAAAGCACTGATTATTATACTCAGATTATATGATTATACAGTATCTGGGGTAGTAATTAAAACCTCACTTTCAAAAGGCCCAGGTTCAAAACCCTGCTCCCCCTGCAATACCCTTGATCAAGGTACATACCCTGAATGACAGTGACAGTAAAAACTACCTTGCTGCTTTCACGAGTAAATGATTGCAAGATGTGAATGGGCAGCTGGTAGTGTAGTGGTTAGAGCTGTTATGGTCGAAGGTTTGAATCTCATCTCCAACTGTAGTACCCCTGAACAAGGAACTTATGAAAAATTGCTCCAATAAAAAAAAAAAAAAAAAAAAAACAAAAAAAGAAAAAGTTACCCTGCTATATAAATAGGTGAATAGTTCAAAGTAGATTAACATTATCACTTATGAGGTAAGTGTCAGATGAATTAATAGTTAATTCTAAAAATGCTGCTCAACTGTAACCTGTTCATAGGCAGCCAAGCTGCTCCTCAGAGTCTCTCCCTCACTGCACTCTGTATGGGCGTACAGTACAGTAACAGTAGACAGACATGCTGGAGTCTATCGTTGAGCAATAAGACTTTATCTTATTACATATTTTGACAGGTGATATCAGTATGTAAGCAGAAACGTGCTCGTCGAACCTGGGCCATGTTGAGGCGCGTCTCCCTCGTCTTCATTATTCAGCCAAAGGTCCTCTCACTGTACAGACCTTGCGTAAACATCCGTAAAAGTTAAAGACCACAAGGAGGCCTAAATCTAAAAGCTCGGTCGACGCTTTGAGGTGTGGGAAACTGCAGAGAAGGACTTTTCACAAGCTTATCGGCTCCGGGCTCTAATTTATAGTTTGTGGGTAATGCTGGCGTTTGATTTAATTCTGCTCTGAGGCCAATTAGGAGAATAAGCAAAAATGATAAATTCACATTTTCTCAGCCTTGGTGTTGCTTTGCCTGAGGGATTAACTTTTAAAATAGCGACGGAGGCCAAGTGTGTGGGTCCGACTGCTGGAGACCAAGGGAAAGAGAACTGCTAGTCCAAACATTGGAAACATTTAGGATATGATAATATATAATATTTCACATGCTCAAATAATGAGCAATTAGTGTGTCGTTGCTCTAATAGGTCTGTGCAGATGAGTGTGTAAACACACCTAGGAAATAGTGGTCGCTTTGGTTTCTCTATCCCTCCTGACTGTTATTCAGCTCTGGCCCGCACCACGACGAGACCCACGATGCATTGCTGCGGGGCACGATGAGGGGGACAGCTGAGACAACAGCACTTAATGACAGACAGATGATTCATCCCCCGCCGCGAAACCGGCACGCCGAGGTCCCGTGTGTCATACACACATGACCTGCTGGAGCTGAAGTCAGACGATGAGAACAATAAGAGGCTGGCAATAGACTCTATGCATGTGCGGCTGATCTCAGCGTGAACAGCAGGGCGGCGCTCTTCTCCAGGGCCAGGCTGGGCACATGGCCACTTAAACCCGGCACATCCAAATCTGTTAGCTGTAACCCAGTCAGAACAGCATCATCATTGCAACAACTGAGCAAGCGTTCACATTATTTCGCTTTGACTTTTTCAACTTATTAGACATACTGCGATTTGCAAAAGGCAGCTCTATTACAATTCTAAACTGATCCCATTGATCCTTTTCACAATAGTGTCCCCCTCTTCAGGTTTCCTTTTTTTCCACAGTTTAAGAAATAGTATGAACGTATCCACACGTGAACGCTGATGATCTCGGACGAGTAATATCACCGACCAGCGTAATGGTGAAGTCTGGAAAATAAGCTCAGAGCTCTGAAAAAAATGAGGAACCCGCTCATCCCTGTCACCATGGGGCCTCCCTGGGGTTTCACCCAAAGATAACTGTGTTGTCAGCATCCTGCTTCCAGCTTGTCAGCAGCATGTCCCCAGAACTCTGACATGTCCCAGCGCATGTGGACAGGTAGAGCACACAGATACAGGTTATATGTCCACTGTGGGTCAGCGACAGAATCACATGACTGGTTTATTGAGTGTGGTCGAGGTGTAATGGGGCTGTTTGTCATCTTTGCCTCGTTATAAATAATAAAGTATGTGAATATCTTGCAACTGAATCTCACAGACCACTACCGAGTTTAACAGGGTCTTCTTGTGCCGCAGTGAATTAAAAAAAGTAAACTAAAATATAGTTTACTCTTATGTTGCGCTTTATTCTGAAGGAACTGTGAGACCTTTCACAGACTGCAGTTAAAACAAATATAGTCAAGGAATGAACAAAAGTTTATCAAACCCAGAGGCAAATTCACTTTGGTTAGAGCAGCATACAATATCCATACATACATACACGCACAACCACACATGTACCCAAAAAAATGAATAAGCAGAAAAATAAATTAAAAAATAAAATGAGGAATCAAAAACAAATGATAACTGACTGATGGACACATTTAACACACATCTGCAAGATTTAAAAAGTAAAGTACATCAACATATATGTTAAAACATCCAAAAAGAAAACTGCTATTCGTATCTTCTGCATAATGCAGGTACCGGAAATTGTAGCAATCAAAGTTAAGAGCTCTTTTAGGCCATATTCCAGGGAATACACACACACACACACACACACGCACGCACATCCACACTTTGTTACCTATGCAGCTCTTACATGTGAAATGTGTCAGCTGCTGTGATTGTGTACATCCCAGAGGTCAAAGGGCGCTGGCTCAGCGTGCTGCTTATCTGCCCTTTTCGCTGGGCTGAGGCGTGGGACGTCCCGGCGCTGGACCGTGTCAGTTTGGGGTCGCTCCCCGGCCCAAGAACCCGTGAGGAATGCGCCCTGCTATCAACCTCACCCCCAAAGCACCCCACCGAAACAGCCAGGCCTCGTGAAAAATGGACGGCAGTCAGAGAGTGCACGGAGATGGCTGATACTCCGCACGCTGTATCTCGGCAGGCCAAACACTCCGAGGCCGAGCTATGCAGCTGACACCGTGTGCTCCACTACACCATCCCTTTGCAGCCCAATGCCCCATCTTCTTCTATGTCCTATTATGTCCCCTGTGTGCGATACCCTGTCAGCACTGTCCTCAGTGGCTCATGGACTACCAGCCAGTCTTTGCCAGCACATGGCAACATGGAAAGAGTTAAGGAGTGACTCAAACTAGTGGGTCACTTGTTCAGTTCACAGAGACAATGACTGCAATATAGGAAATAAAATATAATAAAAATGTGTAGAATGTGTCTTTAAGCTCTTGATTTTTGTGACCCTGCATTGGACAAGACGTTGCTGTTGATGATGGATGGATGGATGGATGGATGGATGGATGGATGGATGGATGGATGCATCTGCTGCCTTTGGATCTAAAGGTTTCAGGTTTTAATTTCACCTTCTGCTGCAATACCCTTGAGCAATGTATTTACCGTAAACCATTCCACTAAAATGACACAACGATTATAAATGAGTAAAATAACTGTAGGTAGATTAACATTGAAAGTCACTTTGGAGGAAAATGTCACCTAGATGGATAAATGTAAATGCATTAATAGAAAGCCGCATGTATGAATGAAAGATATGAGCTTTTAATGCTGAAATCTCCCATGTCAGGTCTTGTAATCCCCACTTTGGAAGTGAAGTTGACTGATATAAAGTCGAGACGAAAACCTTGCGTCTTCATCATGCTCACAAAACGGCAGAAAAGGCCATTCAGAAGTTGCTCCAAAAGGCATTTTGTCTCCTTTATGGTTGAGTTAATATCCTTTGTGAACAGCACACCAGGAAACCCTCCGAAAAAACCCAGACGATAGAAAATACTGTCGAACAAAGGCTAGAGAAAGACACGTGAAACTTGGCTGATCTCCCCTTTGTGGGCTGCACTCTTCCCTGCCTTTCCCACCTTGCTCTCCTGCAGCCATTCCAACCATGGTAACCCAGGTGGGAAAAGTAGAATCGCTCTAATGTGCAGAGCTGTAGCTCAGTGTGACATCAGCCAGGCCAGATTAGCATCATGGTAAACATCCTACAGGGCCACACCATAGGATGCTGCCCTGCCAGGAGGGGCGGGGGAGGAAGAGAGGAAGGGAGGGGCGCAACGGCTCTGTGTGAACCCAACTGAAAGGCCACTGGAGTAATCTGCTCTTAATGAACCCCCTGCCGACACCGATGCCTTTTTGGGGATCTGGACCCGCAGTGTGAAAACACAGACCTCTATATTCTGCTTTCCAGAGGAAGAGTTCTGGGGTCCAAGCAACTCGTGTTCTGGCCAGTGGCTGGGGGTTCCAGCAAGTAGATTTATACTGCACTGGGCGGACACATTGTGTCTGACATATTACTCTCTCTATTCCTCTCTTGCATTCCCAACATATCAAAACCGACAAAATGAAATGTTCTTACTGCATTTTTTATTGGTTGTGTCATGTCTTCCTTTTAGACTGCCAACTATGCACATGAGCTCCAAATTCAGGTCACGGTCTGTTCGTACTGATTTTATGGAGACCTTCATCATCTCAAAGTTTGTTCATGAAACAAACGTTAAAAGTATGCTGGTTTGGCCAAAAACTGTATTGTGAAGCAACAGCCTAATGACCTTGTCCATAGTGGGAGATGAAAGAGTGATGGAATTATTACTGTGTGGAATATTTATGTCATCAACGTAGCATTTGTATGTACATATACAGTGCATTTTCTCAATTAGTTGACATTTTAGTCCAAAGTTACATTTTACATTTACATTTATTTATTTAGCAGATGCTTTCCTCCAAAGTGACTTCCAATAAACGTTACGTAGTGTTATCAAAGCAACTCAAAATGTTAAGGTACAATTATCTACCCATTTATAGAACTGAGTAATTTTACTGGAGCAATTTTGGGTAAGTACCTTGCTCAAGGGTGCTACAATGAGAGGTGGAAATAGAACCTCTGACCTTTGTGCCCAAAGCCCACAATTTTATCCAGAGTGATACCAGCTGCCCCCCCTACATTGATAAGAAGATCTCATATGTAAGAATAGACATATATATGTATATTCTGTGTATGTATATACAGGTCATCCCTGATTTACGATGGTTCGACTTACAATTTTTTCGGCTTTACGGCAGTGAGCTGGCGATAGACATTCATTAGAAACTGTACTTCGAATTTTGAATTTCGATTTTTTTTTTTCTTGGGCAAGTGATAAAGGGAGCGATACTCTTTCGTGATGCTGGGCAGCGGCAGCAATCCGCATCTCCCAGTCTGCCACGCAGAGGTGTGTATTAGGCGTATTAAATGCATTTTCAACTTCCGATATTTTCGACTTCCGATGGGTTTCGCGGAAAATAACCCCATCGTAAATCGGGGACCACCTGTACATGTGTCGGTGTACGTACACACACGTACAGTATATATACATGCACATGAATACACCTACATTATATATGTATGTGTATGACCTTGTCTGCCATGGGAGATCAAAGAGTGATGGAAGTGATGGATACACACACGTATATACATACATACATATTGTAACGACCCGTGTTACTGTTTTGAGCGGGAAATGTGTTTATTGTAATTGGTTAGTGTTCGGTGACGCACGGGGAATATAATGGGGTGATTGCATCTGCCAGGGGGAGAGAGAGGAGAGATCCTGGGGGCGCTAAGCAGGCTGGGAAGGCTGGCTAGAAGCGCAGGTCCCGGAGGGAACGGGGTCCTCGGACCGAGAGCGTCATTTCCCTGCGTGCCAGCGTTCAATAAAACGTTCGACATGAACGCTGCCTCTGCGTCCTTCTTCGCCCCATCCAAACCCGTGGTGCTGCGCGCCACAATATATAGCGCCACCCTGCATTAACCCGACTATGAGGGCGGTGCCCTGGGTTCTGTTCTAAAGACTAAAATGCTATAACCCACAAGGCAAATTATAGCTTTGTAACAAACATCCAATTTATTAATCTTCCCAAACATTGTAAATAGAAAAAAAACAAAGAAGTATTTACCCTACACAGCAATCAGGATTGTATTGTTCAATGCACCAATGGTAACCCAAAGTCCCTTCAACAGATTACGAAAATAAATACAAACAACTAAAACAGTAACAAAATAAAAAATAAAAGGCTTCACAGCAAGTACTTCAAAGTAACAGCACACCTTCACGCAAAACAGACTCTAGAAGTTTCTTAGAGAACCTTCCCACTGTCAAAAACAAGACCAGTGTCTAGAGTACTCTGGAGTATTTTAACTTTATATAAAACACCCTAACGCTGCAGGCCTGATCGAAGCTTGCTCACATTGGTTGAGTCCAAAAATATAATGACCGCTTCACTCTGACGAGCAAGGGTGCAACAACCAGGAAAATTCGGGATCGTCCACTCGCATGTCAAGAGCAGATGAGAATTCCATCGAGGCCCGAGGAACTTTGCGTGTGTTACCGGGAGCACAAAGCGCTAGCGGCTAATCTGGGTTCTCCGGTTCGTGACCGTGCTGTGACGACGGGCTAAAAAATCTGAGTTTTCTAAAACAATTTGACTCATTGCACACAAAAAGAGTACGACACGGAAACGTATCTTCATCAACTCTCCAAACAGAACACACAGCTCATCATTACACAATAAAAATAAAACGATATTTTCTCTCTTCGGTGACTTTCGGAGGAAGCAGAAAACACAAACTCCCCTCTCGTCACACCTCGAACACTCGAGAACCCCACTTGTTCCCGAAGCAGCTCGAAGCTTCCCAGAATGCGTTCCATCCCTCCTATCTCTAATTGGTTTCTCTCAAATCAAAACCCCATCAGTTGTCAATAAATGCAAGACTGACAATATCACATGCAGATTGTACTGTCCTAGTACATGCTGGCACAAACTATGTGTTGAAATAATAAAACTTTATTTAAACCCTCAAAAAAAAAAAATTAAAAAAATAAACAAACAAACTAGTAGCACTTTGGGAATACACATATACATGTATTTATTTAGCAGACACTTTTCTCCAAAGCGACTTCCAATGAACTCTATGTAGTGCTATGAGCCCACACACCTTATTCACCAAGGTGACTTACACTGCTAGATACACTACTTGCAATGGGTCCCTCATCCATAAATCAGTGGATCTCTCTGTGTCACTCACAAACGGTGGGGGAACATGAACAGCATGTCTTTGGACTGTGGGAGGAAACCAAAGCACATAGAGGAAACCCACACAGACATGGGGAGAGCATGCAAACTCCACACAGACACATACAAATAGATATACATCTGTATATATACATATTGTATGTCTTTGTATTTTCCTGTGCACTGATTCATTGTAATGTTTTCACTTTATTATGTACTGTTTCTACATTATTATTAAAAAAAAATTAAATCACTGGCTACCCTGATGCGAGGCTAGGGCCTGTTTGCATAACTTTGCATCCAGTTTGCATCACCGAACATCACATTTGCGGTTTTGTGGTTATGCTACAAGCTGTTGACTTAGACCTGGTAGAGGCCGACCTGGGGCTCTCGCAGAATTAGACTTCCAGATAATGGAGCCCGTTTGATGACAAATCATCTGTTTGACCTCAGCTGACAGCAGACTTGTTTACAGAGGCCATCATCCATTACAATCCCCGCTGCACAGCAACCCACTCACCCGTGTACATACACACGTGCGCACAAATACACACACATCCAAGGTGTTATTGTTCAGGCCTTTTGAACTGCAAACAAATTGCTATGATGGCATAATCCTCAGATCATGCGGAGAATGGCCTCCGTCATTTAACAGGATCGTTGGTAATTCTGGACTGTCCAAATATCACATCACCTGTCCCTTTGTCAACGTTAATGGTTGGGCAGAGTTTCAAGACTTGGCTTCTATTTGTTGACTCATTCGCTTTACTGACACAATTTGTGTATTTGTGTGAAAACCTTGACTTTGTGAAACTGGCACTCATAGAAGGAATATGCTGCTGAAGGATGGATGTGATGGATTTAACCCTAACCCAAATCCAAAGTTAAAACCTTACCTCAACCCCAACCCAAACTCCAAAACTAACTCCCACACCAACCCCAACACTAATCTCAATACCGGCCCCAACCCCACAGTAATTTTAATACCGTGACAAAAATCTCAGAAGGAGACAAGTTTTAATAAATAAGGCCTCAAAGACACCATGGCACAAGTTCAGAAGCAGTGAAAAGCTGTCAAAATCATTTTGCGGACGACTTTCAGACAATCTCTGCTCGCCGGGTCGGTCTCAGCAACCCGTGGTGTTTCCGGAGCCGAGCTCCCCGGCAATTCCCCATGGCCGTCGCAGTAGGACGAGCTTGTCGGCAAGCTTGTCGGCAGAACGCGGGCCGCTGTAAATTTCAGCCTCAATGTGACGGGTCATGCTAAAGGTTAACAAAATCAAGGCGGTGGATTTACGAGCAACAGAGTGCAAGCGACACCAGCAGCGCGCGTGTGTCTGTGTGTATGTTTAGGACAGGGAGTGATTAACGCACCCTACGCACACTCAGTGCCGTTGGAAAACAGTCCATCTCTCAGCAGGGTGACATGTCTTGATAGGTGAGTATTTGTTAGTTTCTCTCAGCGCAGGAATGCAGCTGTTGGACGAGATCTCGGTGACGGCTGGGATTCTTCAAGGCCAAGGACCATGCGGAGGAGAAAGCTCCGGAGTTCAGGGTGCTTCACTCTGTGTAACACTGGGAACAATCTCACACACACAAACACCTACATCTATGGGCTATTTTAAAATGGTTCTTTGTTTATGGGAATTTTGAGCTTATTTTTTGATTTTTCAGTTCATCCATTATCAAGAACCACTTGTTCAGTGCAGAGTTATGTGGGTCTAGAGTCTATCCTGGTGGTGGCGTGGGGTAGGGGACGCCCTGGACGGGACACCAGTACATCGCAGGGCACTCATTCAAACACACTCATTCAGCCACACACGCAAACTACGATTTAGAGTCACCAGTTCACCTGAAACACATATCACTGGACTGTGGGAGGAAACCAGAGCAACTGGAGGACATCCACATAAACGCCAAGATAACATGCTCTGCACAGACAGAGCCAAATTTGAACTCACATCCCAGGAACTGTGGAGCACTAGCGCTACCCACTGCACCATTGTGCCTTTCTGATTCATTTATGTTTCACAGAATTTTCGGTTAATTAATTAATAAAAGTCGAGTTTCTCTGTCAGTGAGCCGTCAGATGATGCTCGACTCCACTGCTGGACATCTTACCGTTCCAGCAAAGGAGTGTCCTCCTGCTGGGCCTTTCTTGCAAGAGTCTTGCACTTTCTAATGGCAAGTGGTCTTCATCTCCCACGCGTCTACTCAACATCTGACTGAGTCCCAGATATTTTGTGCTGCCCAGCTGGCAGCAGAGCCGCTGCGTGAGCGCTCCACCACGCACGGCGGCAGACTGTGAGGTCTCTAATGCTTTCCCACAAGCTGCCCGGCGTTTCACCGGCCAAGACTAAAACCTCCAACCTTTCCATCTCAGCAGACCAACACATAAATCTCTGCATGGCTCTCTTTCCATCCCTTCAGCGAAAACATTTCCAAGCTACCGGTTCCGTGCAACAAATACATTAAAAAATGCATGGAAAACATAGCAATTCATCAAATGAACCAAGAGATGAAGTTCTTTAAAATGTTTGGAAAGGATCTTGCAATTTTCACTCCTGTTTTATCTTACATTTGTTTAATTTTTTTTTTTTTTTCCAAGTGCATTTTCCTGCACACGTATTTCAGCCCTATCTGGTCCTTGAAAAAAGAAAAGAAGGAAAAAAAATCAAGACCACGGTGTCTTCAAACTCCGGTGTGAATCATCTCGGCATAAATTAAAGGCGATACGATCAGGTGGAATCCCTCGCAGGCCTTTCATGTACATCTCCCCCAGGTGCAGACCGCTATAAACATCTCCCTTTATGAAGGACGAGAAGGAAGAGCAGCGCCGAGCTTGTTGTTTTTATCTCAAGGCTCTGTCAGCTGTACAGTATTTATCCTGCTTTTAAAATGCTTCGCTGGCACTGATTGGGCCATGAATCTTCTTAGTTAGTGTTAATATAAAGGGTGTCTTCCTTACATTTGCCCTTTTATTATCCAGGACCCATTTGAGACGACTGGGCGGCAATAGGCTGCTTTGAATCCATTTCCCTGACACAGTTACTTAGTTATTTCTCTTTATTATTTCTACAGCTGCTAAGGCCTGTCCTCTGAAATGCAAACAAGGAGGCATTTGAAAAGGAAAGGTAATATTTCGAGTATGAGCATCTGCTTTGGACAGGGACACCTGCACATGACTGGTACATCATTAATGTTGAACCTTTGCTTATTGTGTCTTTTACAACTCCATTTACAAGCGCCCTGGGTCGTCCATCGAGAACATAGTGGGGACCTCAGGTTGAAAAGCTGCTTCTACACGATGGCTGCAAGGACCTTAGGAACTCATGGAGAAGGAAAATCTCATTTCCAAACCACACCTCCTCCCAGATAGCCCCTCCCACCAAATAGCCCCTCCCCTTTGATAGCCCCTCCCTCATGCTAGGGTTTCATAGGCAGCAGTACGAGCCTTAGTTTGCACTGTGCCCTTTCAAGACTAATCTGAGCTGTAATTTAAGCAACTTTATAAAATTTAGACTTTTTTAAAATGCATACCTCATGCCAAATAATTTACCATATTCGTTAAACGCAGCTTATTTACACGTGTGAACATTTGATACACTGCAACGTCGCATGTGCTATTTTAACTATTATTACTTAACGCTTCTGCTGTGTCCCTTACGCTGCTGATCCGCTACACTCTTGCAAGGCACGCCTGCCAAATGTGTGCGCAACTATCCTGGCCGCAAGTCAGTCGCAGCTTTTTTTTTAAATTTTTTTATTTATAGACACATTCCCTGTAGCCATAGAAATTTGCTACCCTCAAAGCTGTTTGTCCAGATTTATTGCTGACGTCTTATCAGAGAAATTGTCACTGATAAACATGCCGGGTTTGATCCATTGCTTGCCTGGTGATCATGTCTGCATGCGGGTTACGGGACGCCAATCCAAACGTCTGTCCTGTTTGTTTAACCTTTTGCATTCTTCTTCTGTTAAGTGGATCTCTTTACTTTTTTCAGTTTCTCACCCCATGTTTCTCTTTATTTGCACTGCCGCTTAAAATGATTGTGTACTTTGAGGAAGATCTGATTTGTTGTTCATTTTAAACACTGTTTTTGCATTGTTTTGGGGTACTTTCGAGTGGCACAGTTTTCGTATTACTTCGGCATAGGGTGATCACTTCATTGACAGTGTCTCTATGGTGAGCTTTGTCTTTTTGCTGCTCTTTTCACCACATGTCTCTGCAGAAGACTGCAGTTTGGAGTAATATATTTTACACATTTCCTTCAGCAATAACAGAATATTTGAACTGTATTTACATTAATTTAACAAAAATTCACCGCATGGCAGGAGTTGCCTATCAGTATACAGGTATATTAAATGAACGCTGTTGATTTTATGAAAATTGTTTCACAGCAGCTGCAAAAAACTCATAAGTAGCTGGAAATGATTCCTGTTAAACAGGTTTTCAATCAGAGTCACACATGCTAATGTCTTTGCTCGTAATGCATGTATCGTAGGGTGCCAGGAGCCACATGCCAACTGATTCTTGCCCCATCTGATGCTCTTATGATGATTACAGGTCATGGCTGAGGCTGCTTCCAGTTCCTCCAGCTTCACCAGGCCAGCAGCGGCGAGGAGCACATCCATCATCTCGGACACCGCTCCCGCGCTCGACCTCAGCGGACGGAGCCCCACTTCAGATCCACCCTGAGAGCATTTTTGTACAATGACAGGAGGCTCTGGGTTCCATCGGCAGGGCTGCAGGGAGACACTCGGTCCCCGAGACCCTTTAGTGGGGAGTCTGGCCTTAGTGATTTATTCGACACCTCCTCTCTCCATTCTGCCTCCACGCCTTCTGCAAACCTGTTAGTTCACTGCTGAGTACACAGGGGAGTTTTGTTTAAAATATCCCTATTGAGGAGGCGATTGATAAATGCAGCCTTGCTTTTGTTTAAAGAGAATCCCAGGGGTCGACCCTGAGGAAGAGCAGAGCTCCCACATGGGCTTTTTTCCCTTCTCCTGCAGACAGGAGAGGTCCTGGCACTGCAAGGTCCGTGGTCCAGAAGCCTACACAAATGATCTAGAGCTCATTCGCCCTCAAGTGAAATAAAGGTACATGAATTAGATCGCATTAGATATAATTTGATACGACCCAGTTCAACCGGTCAGTGAGAAAGAATCCTTAGTGAATATATTACTATCAACACAACAATTTTAACCATTAATTTTTTTTTTTATGTAATAGTAAAATCTGCCACCTCCCGATCAAAATACCCAAGTTTGAATCCCACTCCTACTGTAATATTCTTTATCAAAGTAGCCTACGTAAGCTGATGAAGTAAAAATTACCCAGCCGTATAAAAGGGTAAAGAAACTGTAATAATAATAATAATAAGAAGAAGAAGAAGAAGAAGAATAATGAGTAGTAGTAATATTAACTTTAATCTGAATATTTGATGCAGTAACTGGTTTGATAACATACAATCAGACAAATTGCAGTGCTGTAATACCTTCTCCAAACAAAATCAATGGTCTTAGACTCTGATGAAATTCTAAGAACAAAGGGGAAAAATGTCATTATGGTTACTCACAGGCAGGTAAGGTGTTTTTCAAAACGCACCTGAAACGCCTGCCACTTTTTACGTCGCGTAATGAAAGGGAGAGTCACTGACTATGCCTCCATGGTGGAAATGTGTATCACCACACTCTTCCAGTACTCTACCAGGCCCGGAGAACACTTACAGTTTTTATTTGTTAAGGGATTCCGGGTCTTTCACGGCTGCCGAGGTGTGCCATTGTGGTGGAGGACAGAATTCATTTATTAGCGTGTTTGGAGTCCGGATTACTGCCTTTGACTGGGACTTAGGGGCTTACCAACCAAATTTGTATTTTACTCTGGCTCTTAGAATGGAGATGTTAGCGTATGCAAGTGGGTTCATCCATGAGCCTTGTCATCTGATCATTTCAGTTTTTCTTGCAAACCACTTTTGTCCCAAACTGGACTCTGTCAGCCACAAAAATCATTGTCTTCAAACAGTAAATGGACATATTTTGTAGATCTGATTCAGATAATTAGTTCTGTTGTATTTCAACAACCAGCAATTCAGTTTGACAGGAACCAGATCTCGTTCCTGGGTCCTGCACACATTTCCCTTGCTCTTCATGGCAACATAGATAAGGGCCGCCCATGGACGGCACTGACAGATCGCCGTTGGGTGTCCAGTCTTTGATTTACAGACACAAGGATGACTGACATGAGGCTAAATGTGCACCTACACCACCCACCAGGACAAACACAGTGCGCAAGGTTGTAAACAGATCCCCGGGGGGTGGCAACAGAGATCCATCAGCTGGAACTCCCATGGCAGTGTTGTGCATCTTTCCATTCTTTGTTCATATATATCCTCTCTGTGGCACTTCCCATCTTCTCAGTGTCTCCTTTCAGGCTGCTGTTATTTTCCATCCCACTGCTGACACCAACATTCCTCTTTCCCCTATGAAGCTGAGGGACTCTGGGGGCCACTGGGAATCTGATCTTTCTTTAAAAAGCCAAAGGTCAGGGTGCTCCTATGGAAACTCAGAGTTCTGAATGAGTTGTGGCCTCCTAGGACCAATCACATTATAATAAGAAGTGTAAAATTGGGTTTAATTCATATTTTTTATATGCGCACTGTTAACACACAATATAGAACATTTTATATGTGGATACAATTGAAATTTAATCTTGAAGACTTGGTAAATCTTCTGGGATATAAAGACTGGTGAAACATGCATTTAGAAATGTAAATATCAGTTCAGTTAAGATAATGATACTGTATAATGATTACATTATTATAGGAATGCTGAGTATATGTCTCAAGCAATTTATATAGATCCCTTAAATGTATCGTTGACACTGACTTAGTTAATATAGATTCTGGTTTGCAAGCACTGGTCAGAGAATACCTAAATACTTCTGCTAAGAAATTTTGACTAAAATTTTAATCTGTCCTGTGACACGCAGACCCAGATTAATGTTCATTATCAACTATTTTTTTACTGTGAAATTATTTTAGGGGAATATACCCTCAGTACCACTGACTGCAATGCAAGATGTCAAGAAAATGTTTGTTTGCAACATGACATCCAATAAAAGTGTGAGTGACACTGGTACATAAAACATGTTTGAATTACGCTTCGATCAATAATATCCATATGTGGGGCTCATTGCCATTTTAGGGTTGCATCTCTTGAAAATAGTCTCTTAAATTGTTTTCTACCGCATCCATCGCTGACCGGAGCAGATCGTCTATGTCCATTGTGTGTAACTACCATAAGCCTGAGCGCAGTGTTCACTGTATAATCCCACGACTGTCAGCAGGAGCAAGTCACTCTCACCCTGAAAGAAATAAAGCCCTCCTAGTTTGACACACACGAGGGCTGGACTCGTAGAGCAGCAGTCACAGCAAGAGATCTTCACCTCTGTTTCAGCTCACCAAGATTGTGTTTAAGGTGTTGAGCAACACCCTCTTTGGCCAAGGGGTCACAGGTCATCAGGCGTCTGCAAGAAGTGTACTTCCCAGAAGCCAGTTCTTAGCTCTCTTCCCTGGTAGAGGCGATCCGTACTTTGAGACTTTTGTCGGGCTCAGAGAGCCTCTCAGGGCAATCCTCGCTACAAGCTCTGGCGATAATCAACACGAGTGTCTTTATCGGCATCCTGTCATGTCTGAGCTTCCGTCCAGTTCCATTCACCTCCATCCCACCCCAGCTGAGCAACCAAAGTAGGCATTGTTATCTTGTGCTTTGAAGTATCACACATATTTTTGGACATAGCTTTCCCACAGTATGAAACAGAGAGAGACAGAGAGAGAAAGAGAGAGAGAGAGAGAAAGAGAGAGAGAGAGAGACCTGGTCCCCGGCGAGTCCGACAGTCTCAGTAAGCAGAAACTTTTTTCGCAATCACCCACCAACACTCTCCCAGGACACACTTGCACTAAATGCACGCCACTTCATGTTGTCCACAAAGCTGTAGCAGGACTAGCAGGTCCTCAGGTTGCTGCTGAATCAGTTTGACTGAGATGCTGACACTGGAGATCCAGGATCGACTGCATGACACCTTGCAAACAGGGGCAAACCGAGACAGGGATCTCAGACCCTTATAAATCATACACATAAATAATCCTTGTCCGTCTCTGATTAAATGTGATCCAGCATGTAAGGATTAGTGTTAATACACTGGTGTATCAATGACACCTATTCAGGGATGCAGGCTCTGTGTGCTGAAGTTATGTACCAAGATACCCTGGTATCCTTCAGTGATCTGGGGGGGCTTACCACCCCAGTGCCCTTGTGCCATCCAAAGATTAGTGCCGGGCTCTAAATAAACACTTCATCAGGGGAAGTGACCACCAGGCAAGGCTACTTTGTGGCCCTCCCTCCTTCCCTCTCTCCGGAGGGGGTACCACCTCCTCCCACCTCCTTGTAGCCTCACTCCTAATCCCAACCTGCTCACCAAGAAACCGAAGGGGGGAAACGAAGCAGAGAAATGTTTTATTGCTTTTCTCACACATGGCGGCCCGTAAGTCTCCCAGGTACTGGGGCGTCTCCTGGCTCGCGGGGCTCAGCCTGTGCGCCCAACTGCTTTGTCCTGATGAGGCTTTTAGGATGCTGGAGAAGTGCCTCGGAGAGACCTGTCACGAATCCAAATCAAGAGGGGAGTGACGGAAGGTGAGCATCGGCATGCCGTCCCCAGAACCCCTGCTGGTTCGCTGCTAATTAACAGATCCAATTAGCATCTGGATTAACACAGCCGTGACCCTGTGTAAGTCGTTTGTGTGCTTTTTAAAACTCGGATCCGCCGGTTTCCCTGTCGAGATGGATGCGAACGTTTCCAACTGTGGCGGTTACCCACAACGTGAAGACTGTAAGACTGCGATTCCACTGAGGCAGACCGAAGGTGTGTTATGATGATAAAAGTGCACAGGAGCTGTAGTAGTTGGCCAGTGGGAAGAAGGGGCAATCCCTGGCACTACCTCCACCCTCCGGGGGATTAGGAGCTGTCAGTGTGTGAGCTCCCATGGTATGGCTCCAGGTGTAACTCTAAGCCAGACCGATACCAGAGAAGTGGGGTCTTATAGTGTTTGGATCCAACACTTAGCCTAACCACGGTGGCTATGGTGGTTCAGAATGGATTACGGTGAGGCAGGTAAGTAGGTAAGTCTCATGGGGTGGCCCCCATGCTGCATGGCTCCTAGAAGGAATCCATTTTGGCTTCTCCATGGGCTCCATCTGACAGGTAGCAGGAGCTGTCTAAGCACTCCACATGAGGGCCAATAAGAGAAGCTGAACACGGCGGATTAGCTCAGCATTATATTGTCAGAGCGAGGCCTGACGGACAAACTGCATGGGAATAAATAGCAATCTGCTTGAGGAGCGGGCTGCCACGCAGAACCAAAACATGCTTTCACCCCACCATCAAATCGAAACATGACAGCATAAAAAACCATCAATAATTCATAAACACCGCTCCATTACCCCAGCCCCTCCTAAAAAGCATCTTGATGTATTTATCTGTGCATGCTTAAGCCAACCTGGCTAGAGTGCTGGCTAATGTTATTTATTTTACCGCGGGGATGGGGATCTGGGGGGAGATAAGAAAGGAAGACGAAAAAGAAAGAAAGAAAAGTGTGAGTTGAAAAAAGACATGTGGAAAATACCCACTTTTTCCAGCTTCTGTTTTGTTTCTCGTTACTTTGCAGGATGGGGAAGAGGGCGGAGCTTTGAGGAACTGGTGGGACTGGCATTTGTCAGTTTGTAATTCTGACTGATTTTGGGCAATGTTAACATCTTAAAAGTATCTTTTAGTACAGTACTAAAAAGGGCTTAAGCGGCTTATGCAATGAAAGAACAGCGAGTAAATGTATCCATATGTTTAAAAGGGGGCCCATTAGTTACGAAGTGCTCGGTGCTGCATTGCGGGCTCCCGTAAATCACCCCATTCGGCTGCTGCCCAGGTCCCTCTGGCAAAGCAGTCTGGTCTACGTCAACAGGATCAGTTCTACATTTGTAAGTCAGCGAACAAGAATCACTGTCTCCTGGATTTTTAAAAACATATAGTACACATTAGCTGTGCTCATAATTGAATATTTTCATGATCTGAGCTGATTTACTGCATTACATGTGGATATATCCATGAGCATTACAACTCAGTCCTTTCTGCTTTTAATTAGAAAAAAGTTCCGTTCAGACATGGTTTAGCTTTTAGGATCAGGAGGCTAACCATATGACGGTGAGCAGAAAGTGGTGCAGTGGTTAGAGCTTCTGCCTTTGAATGTCACCTCCTGAAGCGGTTTCCTCCATCAACACACCAACACACCTGCTCAGAACTGAGAAAAAAAAAGATCTGATTATATAATTATAACATAATTGTATATAAATGGGGAATATTGCTGTAAATTGGTTACTCTTACATGATTTTATATAGCTAGATTGTCCACACTATTTAAGTTTAATAATGCTCTTCTTTTGCTAAGAAACAATACATTGCAAACGTCAATGTTAAGTTGCTGTGATCATGCTGTACGGACACTTTTGAATATTGTAGTAAATAAGCAAAAAGGGTTTTAAGGCATTTGAAATTTTTGACACTTTCTGGTGAAGTGTCAGTGGGTTCTTTAGTATCAGTAGGGGTGGTCTGCAGGTGGGGGTCTTAGAAAGGTTAGGTAAAATCAATGAAAGTGCTGGTCATACTGACTACTTGGACTTTACCGACAACCAGATGTCCAGCCTCAGGTCCTGACCTTGTTTTTCCAAAACGGATGGAGGCCAGTCATCTCAGCAGAACCCCCCACATGGCCTGGATCTGGGGCTCATCCCTTGAGCTGCTGTACAAAGAACTGGGGCTTTCGAAGAGACGTTTTCTCGCGATGGCTGGCCGTGAGCGGGTGACCTCTTCTCTCGTCTTATTTCAGTCCCATCTGGAGATCAAGTGGAGACAAAATGGTCCAGGGCTTCATCTGTGGTTCACTAACACTTGTTTATGGCCTCTAGCCGTTACTTCCCATTAGCAAAAGCAGCCCTAGTAAAGGAACACACACTGTCGATAAAGCCCGGCTGCTGAAGAAAAGGCACTGGCATCGTTAGCACTATTGTTTTTGATGGGATCTTATGCAAATATGCTTAATTACTGCCATCAGTGTTGTGCTGGAAAGTATGGCACGTCGTATTAATGAGCTGAGTGCATTCTCTCTCATTCTGGATCATTAGCAATGTGTGTGTGCAAGTCAAACAAATGAATATGCATTGCTATTGAAAAACTGGCTCTCAGACTTAGCGATTAGCCAATGCTGTGCGTTGAATATTAAACCATAGATGGATTTAGAGGAAAAAAATCCTGTGTTTATGGTTCATTTTGCTTCCGTCCTACTTAGCATTTTCTGGCATATTTTTGCACAGACACACAAAGAAGTTTAACTTGGAAAAAAAAACCACCGTCAGTCATCCACTGAAGCCTACTAATTCTGTTTTGGACTTTAAAAAAAAGTCAGAGAAAATATATATTTTACCTTTTAAGGTTACAAACTGTGGAGCGGCTGCCTTTGGCTCCAAAGGTTACCAGTTCAACTGCCGGCTCCAACTGTAGTGCCCTTGAGCAAGGTCCTTGCCCTGCCATTTTTCCGGTTCCTTTGCCCGGCTATGTGCCTGGGTGACTAGCTGTGGCCCTGCGATGGCCTGGCATCACGTGCAGGGTGTGCCCCCCCAACCCCTTCAGCCTTGCACCCAATGTCTCTGGGATAGGCTCCAGCTCGCCTCAACCCTGCTCGGGACAAGTGATTATTGAAATTGGTTGGTTGGTTACAAACTGGTTCAAATTCAATTATGTGTAATTATAGGAGGCACTGTTCACTTTATACATATATAGATAAGTGTAAGAAGCTTAACATAGTAAGCTTCTCTCAAGAAAACCATCAGCTAAATGAACAAATGTACTAGAAGGTTTAGTGCTTGGAACCTGCTGCCAAAACTTGCTAATTTCAAGAATGTGGAATATTAAAAAAAAAAAAAAACAGACATAACGGTATTAACTATCACCAGAAGTATGGTTAATCTAGCAAAACTGAATGGAAAATGCAAAAAAAAAAAAAAAAAAAAGAATTTGACACTCTCATTTTTTTTTATATATCATGTAATTGGAGGTAGCAAAGTGTACAAACCCAACATTGTAAGTCGGCTTGGAGAAACGTTCCCATTTAATAATGGTTTATAATAATTAATAAAGATCAATAACATGGTGGTGATCAATAAGCAATGAACTAGGGTTGGCTGTATAATTCCTAAGCGGCGTTGCTCTGAAGCAGACGTTGCACCCTTGGTCAAGTCCGTCTGACTTCAGCCAAAGGCCGTAAGAGCCATGAACATTTTGAAACACACAAGATATCGACCGATGTGTGTCTTTCCAACACCCTCAGCGATATCTGCAAGAGGACTCTCTCTTAAAGTTGACTGAAGAGTTTAGTGCCCAGCGAGTTCAGCGGAAGTATTTAAGCTTTGCTTATTTTTGCCTGCCTCCGCTCGCAACTCATTCTGTCTCTTTTATCTGAATTTATACATTTGTATTCGGTGTTTGTTGGATTTTAACACTTTGTTTGGATTTGTTCAGAACATCCTCATCATTCAGTGGCTTTAAAGTCGCTACCGATCTGTACTGTACACTTGAACTTCCTGACTTCTCGACTGTAAGCATCTGAAATACTAACGTTGCCTCCTGTGACTAATGTGTCGCAGATAACAGAATGACAGGCCGGGAATTGGCTATAAAACAGAGATAGCTGGACAGAGAACAGGCATCACAGTCTGCAACAACTTGTAAAACCCGTATCTTTTTACCGCTAAATTTGAGTAATTTCTTCAACAAACTTCTCAAATTCAGCTTTTAATGCTACGCTTGTTCGCTGAGCTCTTTTAAACAATCCACCCATTTATAAGCTGAAGTAGGGTAAAGGTAGGGTAAGTAAATAAGGGTAAGTTTTGCCAGAGCAATACAGGGTAAGTACCTTCATTAAGGGTACAAGGGAGGATACTGATCCAAAAAGTCCAACATCACTTCCCGAGGACCATCCATCCCATTCTGGTCAAAACCGTCTCTTAACCAATAAGCTAAAAATGATCCCTTCATGAAGACCGAGTCTGAGCCAATGACCTAGTGGCCAAAGAGCCAGAAATGATCAGCAGTGTGAATGCAGATCCGCATATTTGATAGATCTTGAAGGACAAAAAAATGGAAGGAGGGAACATCCAATGTCCATTTTTAACAACATTATGCCAAAATGTTAGTAGTGACCTCATCATAACCCTTCCTTGTAGTTAAAAAGCAATTTTGCGCTTTGGATCCACAATCCTTGTATACAGTGGGGTTCAAAGTTTTTCCCATAAAAGATTTATAAAGTTATTAGTTATTAATTTTTCTCATTGTGTTATTAATGGCTGCTTTATGGAATTTTTTTTTTTAATGGCTTTGCATAGGGCTCATCACAGTTGCAGGCTTCTCGTTGTGCTGGGGTGCTCTATGGCCACACATGCGGAGCGCATGTTTGCTCTCGCTCTGCTTCTGGATAGTCTCAGGGTGACCGCAGTCTCCTTCACAGAACTCTCAATGCGATGCTTGTGAGACATCTGTCAACTCGCTCGTGTTTAACTCCTTTTGTGCGGCTCAGTGAGGATCCAAGGACCGGCAAACTGCGAAAACACTGAGGGCAGTAATATCGACTGCTCGCGTGATTTTCGGAGGAAACTGACACCGGCGGTGACAAACACAGCACGCTCAGATCTTTCTCTGAACGCAAGCGTGCTCCACCCAGGGGCCTGTGGGGCATCCGACCACATGCTTATGTGGTGAAACAGCGGACTCTGCGGGAATCCTCAGATGCTTTTCATACATCAGTCAGGGCTGGATGGACAATGAGGTATGGAGATCGAGGCCCTGTCAGATGGGAGATATATCAGTAATCTGGACATGCTGCTGGTGTAAATTTGAGCCATGAATTAGCTCCCATTAGGTCCCATCCAAGGTTGTAAACGGTGGCCCAAAAAACTCCCTCTACATAATAATTTATTGTTAGTAAAAACTGTCTGTATGCTCCCCTCCATTGCCTGCATAAACTTTCTCTTTTTCCTATGTTCTTTTGGGCATCTTTTACATTGTTGACAGTTGGATGTCATTAAAGGTCCTCAACTGCTGTCATGCGGAGTGGGGGGATGCGGGGAAGGCTGGACCCAAGTGCAGGATCGTTCATTCAGAGCTGAGGGATCAGACGAGCTCTCGTTGTCAGAGACGGGCAGTGAATCGGCTCTCAGAGTGAGAGCGAAGATCTGGGGACGAAGTCGGGAGACAAGGTGAGGCGAGGGGTCAGAAGCCAGAGAACAAAGAACTAGAGATGGGGACAAAGGAAACAGGACACAGGTCCTGGTGAAGATTGTAGGCGCAGAGGGGACGGTTGTCTCAGTGAGATTCTATGAGTGAAAGCAATCTGGCGAGTGTCTTTTGAAGGTGAGGGCTTCGATTTCTGCCAGGTGCTTTAATCTGAGTCAGGTGCTGCTGTTTGAGGTGCGGGTGTGGACATGACAACTGCATTCACGCATAAGGACTTTTTGGCCACTCTGAGTAGCTCAGTTAACGATATCACATTACTTACATTTCACTTTCATAGACAGAAATTTGCATAATAACTCTGCACATGGCCTGGAGCATGGTTTGTATCATAACCCACTTCACATTAACTACCCATTTATACAGCTGAGTAATTTTAACGGTACCTTACTTAAGGGTACTACGACAAGGGGTGGGATTTGAACCAGAACTCTTCGACTGCGAGAGGGTACACTGCCCACTGTATACTCGCAGCCACTCCAATGTACTGTACTGTGTAAGAATCGCACTTACAGTTTCTTTAATTGTAAATAAAAAAGTAATACACACACACACATTGTTTGAAACTGCTTGTCCCGAGCGGGGTCACGGCGAACTGGAGCCTAACCCGGCAACACAGGGCGTAGGGCTGGAGGGGGAGGGGACACACCCAGGACAGGGATGCCAGTCCGCCGCAAGGCACCCCAACCGGGACTCGAACCCCAGACCCACCAGAGAGCAGAATCTGAGCAAACCCACTGCACCACCGCCCCCCCTCCCAAGAAAGTAATATAATTAACTAATTATAATATAATTAACATACAATTAACATAAATTAAGGTATTTAGCTGATACTTTTCTCCAAAAGCAACCTTTAACATCAAACTACTTACAATTTTTTGACACCCTGTTAATTTTACTGGAGCAATTTAGTGCAAGTACCTTGCTCAAGGATACTACACTTGGAGGTGGGATTTGAACCTGCAACCTTTAAGTGAACCAATACTCGACCAGCTGCCCCATCTTATTCACTGTATAGTACCGACACTCTACTAGAGTAAGGCACAAGCAGACATACAAGCATAGTGCACATATGAACAGTATCAAATATGTGTATTATGTCCAGGAGTGTCATGTTGAGAACTACACACACACACACACACACACACATTTTCAGAACCGCTTGTCCCATACGGGGTCACAGGGAACCGGAGCCTACCCGGGAACACAGGGGCGTAAGGCCAGAGGAGGAGGGAACACACCCAGGACGGGACGCCAGTCCGTCACAAGGCACCCCAAGCGGGACTTGAACCCCAGACCCACCGGACAGCAGGACTGTGGTCCAACCCACTGCGCCACCGCACCCCCTGTTGAGAACTAATTTAATAAAATATTATTTTAAGAATTTCATAGATGGCATTTAGTAGCATATCTCTGAGCAGGGCGTTACTGAGCATTGCTTTTGAGGACGGGTGGGCTGAACATGAGAGCACTTCTCACAACCCAATTCCCTCCACAAACAAATAAGCGTATGTCTACACACAGATCCTTTGACCCGCACTTATAATTCTGCTCTCGCCAGATTCTTGTTTTCACTGTTATTGCTCTTCTCGGATGACGTGAGGGTAAACAGTAGCTGTGAGAATCGCATGTCTCTTTAAATAAACCGTGCTGTATGATTATATTTTAATGGGTTGATCTCACCCCCGTGGGCCGCGACCCCATAAGGGTCTGGGAGCCTTTCCTTGAAGACTCCCCGGACTCGGCTCGGAGATGTAATTACTCTGTATACAGCGATGAAAGGCCCCGGCCGTCCACGGTGCCCACTGTCTGCCGATAGGTTTCCCCAGAGCCGCCCTGATCCAGGGTCAGTTTGCTGAGAAAACACAGTGGAGCAAAGGCTCGTGTCTCCCCAGGGGGGTGGGCTGTTCTCCGCTCCGCATCCCTTGGGGGTGATGGGTTACGTCCACAGAGTCCCGTCATGGATCTACGAAGGAGTCCCATCCATTCCGCAGAGTCTCTCATGCCGCAGGAGTGATGGGCTACACGGGGTGTCTGGCATACCGCGGTCAGCTGGTGCAGTGACTCAGCTCCCCGCCTCGTCGCTTCTCTCCACTGCAAACTGAGGCCGACGGGCAGGAAGCGGTTTTGGGGTAGGTGAAAAAATCTCATCAAGAACAGGATGTGTATTCAATCGGACATTCAGACCAAAGCAAACTACGGTCGGACAGAAGTGTGATCTCATTTCGGAAAAATGTGACGGGGGCCTTTGGTTTTGCAGCCTCTGCTTGAGTCATCAGAATTGAAAAGGTTCTTTATAAACATTTCCATACGATTATATTCAATATGCACATCAGCTGACCTTTGTGTGCAATAAAGTATGATAATTCGAATCAGTGAATCATCTTATAGCTTGTAATTCGGTGATAGCATCGACACATAATGCCCGGTGACAATGTACCCTGCATCACACCCTGTGCTTCCAGGATCGACCCTGCATTGGACAAAAGGTTACTGAAAATGGATGGATGGATGGATGAATGAATGAACACATAATTAAAGCATATAACCAACTTGCTCGGGTTACTTTCCATATTTAAAGAGGCCAAGACGTCACTGTTATTTACAAAGGGGCTTTTCAATACATGACATGTACGAAAACAGTTTGTCATAAAGGACAGCAACGCGAGAGAGTGCAAGAGTATCATATACCGAACTGGGAGGGATGTCACTTCGAGGTGTTATTTTTGGCACAAAATGACCTGGAAGTGCTGTGATGTGAAAATGACAATAAAATCCCTTTCTTAATTATGGGCTCTCTACCAACAAAGAGTGATCTCCACATGGGTGTCGCCCTTGGATCCTGCGTTGGAAAAATTAAATTTCATGGTCAGAAATGTCATATTTACTCCTTGATTTATTGTATGCAGTGACATTTTTCACTTTACAGATTGCAGACCCAAGCCTTTCTTCTCTCTCTCGCTCTCTCTCTCTCTCTCCAAGTTCAGCACATGAATTTCATTAGCGTGCGATGGTCGGTTGTCTCCATTTAAATTCTCCAACAACGTACCCGGGAAAAAAATGTAGTGACACTGTGTTGCTGAGTCATTCACGAGCTGACGCTGAGGGTCGGGTCCATTTGGGGAGTAATGTAATATCCCACCAAAAAATGATATCACTCTTCTGCATGCAACCCGATAAGAAATTCACCTGGATCCTGGGAGCGCAGCGAGGCGTGTTCACGTTTGGTCATTATTTAATAATCCTGAGATCCTGGCTCATTTGACATGTCATTTTTCCTTCAGAAATATTCCTGATTGAGTACTCCTATGTATGGCTTAAAATGAAGAATGTGATGCTCATCATCAGCCCTATTAGTAAACAGTCAAAACCACACACACACACACACACACACACACAGCAAGCCAGAGCCTAACCTAGTCCATCACAAGGCACCCCAAGCAGGACTCAAACCCCAGACCCACCAGAGAGCAGGCCCTGGCCAAACCCACTGCACCACAGCACCCTCTCAGCCAAAACTAAAGTTTTTAAAATATTTTTACATGTTACAATGGGAGTGCGGTGGTGCAGTGGGTTGGACAGGGTCCTGCTCTCCGGTAGGTCTGGGGTTTGAGTCCTGCTTGGGGTGCCTTGCGGTGGACTGGCGTCCCGTCCTAGGTGTGTCCCCTCCCCCTCCAGCGTTATGCCCTGTGTTGCCGGGTTAGGCCTCCCCGCGACCCTGAATGGGTCAAGCGGTTCAGACAGTGTGTGCGTGTGTGTGTGTGTTTTACATGTTACATTCATCAACACAATGATGCGACTGAGGGCTTTGATTTCAATGGTCATGTTTAGTAAAATTTACACAAATGTAAAGAGGATATGACTGCAATTACACACTTTTATTTATTTGACACTTTCCGTCAAAGGGACTTATTCCCTTAAGGTACTTAGACTAATGTAGTCCAGTTATACAGCTAGGTAATTTTTACCTTATCTTTTCAGGTTATGTACCTTAATCAAGGGTACTGCAGCAGGAGGTGGGATCCAAACCCAGGTTGTTGGATTGCAAGGCAGCGGTTCTAAATACTACATCCCCTGCTGCTCGGTGTGCTCATGCAACGTGGATTTGGAAGAATGTCCGGAACCTCGGTTACACTAAGACAGGGAAGCAGGACAGATTGATGGACGAGTGTATTTTGTGTGCTCTATTTTCCTTCCCTCTCCCGACCTTTACACCTGGGCCCGGGTTCCAGCTTTGAGCCATGACGCCTACGTGTGGCCAGCCCAGTGACCTCTGCATGACTCCGATGTGAACTCAGAGGCAATAACAGTCGGGCCGCGTCTCGTCCCCAAACTCCTTCGAGGAGCGACGCTCAGAAAAAGTCATCAAGCGTCCGTGGGGTTCGGGGGCGGGGGCGGGGGAGGGGGAGGGTGGAGGGATTAAACTGGCTGATGTTTCCGCCTTGAGCCCTCAAATTCTATTACTATTGTTATCACAACTGAGATGACGCAGATAATCTTTGTTATTATTATTATTATTCTTTATTACTTTAATTTATTTCCCCCTTTGGGGCTGGACGGGGTAATGAAGACCATACGGGGAAGCTGGACTGCTGGCTCCCTGCCCCGGATGGGCCGTTCCGCGCAGCTGGGTTAGTGCTGCCATCTAGGGAGGACGGTCCAGTCCATCAAGGCAGCGCCCTCCATGCCCACGGGGCGGGAGACGCCGTCCTGTAGCACACTCTCCTCTCACACACACCCTTCCTGTTGACACTGCCACGGTGTGTGTCATGCGTAAGCTCCTCATTTCATCATTTTAACTACAGTAACGAGAGACTCCAGGTATTTTACAGTGAAATAGCACAGTGCAATCAACTGTGATTTATTTATTTATATTTTTAATTATTATTTATTTATATACAGTGTATGTCATTTCTTTAAGTCTAGAAAAATTGTCACCATCTTACATTTCTTGACATTTTATTCTTTCTTTTGGCAATTTTCTCCAGTGTTACATGGATACATACATATCCATTCAGCTAACATTCATCCAAAGCAACTTAAAATGTGAAACTACTTACCATGACTTACCTGTTTACAGCCGGGTAAGTTTTATTGTATCAGTTCCTTGATCTTACCCTGATCTCAGATCTCAGGTTTGAACCGAGGACCGTAATGCAAAGACTGTGGATCTAACAACTACATCACCTACTGTCCTTACATAGCATAATTAATAAATTAATGTCAATGTTTAACGCAGAAATGATTCGCCCGTACAGTATGTAATACAGGGAAGAGAAACAGCAAAATGAACTGAGTGGTAATGAGCTAAACAGGCACTTGTCGAGCTGGGACGAGTCCAACTGAAGCCACGGCTGTTTATCCTGACACTTCTTGCTACGGTCATTACGGGGACGGCGATGGCGGCTTTCAGCCTGATCCACTCCACAGCACTAGAACGAGCCTCTCGAACGGAGCCCAGGCGTTTACCGCTGGATTTGCACACATTTCATTGGAGTGGCTGCGAGCGGCGCAGCGATAATCTACAAGGCTGCCTCGGGATTAATCTGTTGAGCCAGGTGACCCCCGGGGTTGGGGGGGGGCAGGTGGAGGCCTCCCAACGAACAGGGTGTGTGTGTGTGTGTGTGTGTGTGTGTGTATGTGTGTGTGTGGGGGGAGTGGCCGGCAATGTGAGGCCGAGGGGGAGCGGGAGAAGGGAGGTGCTCGCGTCCAAGGAGCTGCGGCGAGAATTCCACTAATCAGCCGAGGATTAACAGGGTTTAAACAGCAGTACCGTCTAATTCCTCCTTCACTGGCGATGGGGCAGCAAGAGGCCCAGTGCAGCACAACACGGCCCGTTCTCTCCCGTGCGTGTGTGTGTTTGTGTCGGAGACTTTGTATGTAAATTTATTGCCACAGAGAAACACACACACGCAATGTACTTTATGTTGACCTGGCTATGCGGGTCACTCCCGGGAGGAGCGTTGTACATAAATAAATAAATAAATAAAAGCTGTTAGCTGGGCTAAACTACAGCATCTGGGTCTGAGTGCCGCATTGTGCAGTTGGATCCTGGATTTCCTCACCAATAGACCCCAGCGTGTGCGGATTGGCAGTAATACCTCCTCCCCACTGATCCTCAACACTGGCACTCCACAGGGAAGCGTCCTGAGCCCGGCGCTATATTCCCTGTTCACGCATGACTGTGTGGCCGGTCACAGCTCCGACACCATCAGAAAGTTTGCTGACGATACCGTCATTGTGGGTCTGATCACCAGCAACGATGAGACGGCCTACGGAGAGGAGGTGAGGCTCCTGGCAGAGTGGTGCCAGGACAACAACCTGTCTCTAAACGTCAGTAAAACTAAAGAGCTGGTGATTTACTTCAGGAAACAGGATAAGGTCCATGCACACATCTACATAGGAGGGGACATTGTAGAGAGGGTCAACGGCTTCAGATTCCTCGGGGTCACCCTCACTGCCAAACTCACATGGACTGAGTACACAGCATCGACCATCAAAAAGGCCCATCAGCATCTCCACTTCCTCAGGCATCTGAAGAAAGCCAGGATGCCCACTGCAGTCCTCACCACTTTCTACAGGTGTGCTGTGGAGTCCGTCCTCACAGGGTGTTTTACATCCTGGGGTGGCAGCTGCTCCATACAGGACAAGAAAGCCCTACAGAGGATAGTCAAAACAGCTCAGAGAATCATCGGCACACAGCTACCAGCGGTCCAGGACACCTACACCACATGCTGCCTCAGAAAGACGATGCGCATCATGGAAGATCACAGTCATCCCGCACGGGCACTTTTCTCTTCCCTGCCGTCTGCAAAACGGCTCAGGTCTATTCGAACCCGCACAGCTAGGTACAGGAACAGCTTTTACCCCACTGCTGTAAGAGTATACGACACTAACCAACGTGCCACCTTTAGTAACTAGAGTTGGTCGGCTTCACCCAAGCACATTGGTAAATTACACTGTCACTTCAAGCATTCTCATTCTCTCCTTCTGAGTTCTCTGACTGTTACCATTATTTATTGTTATTTGCTGTCATTGACACTGTTTTGTTTGTGCAGTATTTCTATTGTCTTTGTCCATAGTCTGTGGAGAAGCATTCAGGAAGATTTTCATGATACATGTACATGGTACTTGTATCTATGACAATGAACTTGAAACTTGAGCTTGAACTTGAAACTTGAATGATATGCAAAAGTGTCATATACATAAAGCACAAGAAACACTGGCAAACAAGTTTTATATTCTGGATACTGGTAACTGCTGTTGTTGAACAGTTTTCATTACCCAGCAGAGGGGTTATATGTTTCTGGGATAATGGTCTGTGTACTAATGTCACGGTGTTTCTCCGGAACGGGCGTGCCGAACCCAAATGCGGAGCTACGGGAGGTTGTTCAAGGGGCAATCCAGAAGACATGGTCGAGGAGACAGGCAAGAGAAACCGATGTGCGAACGGAGTCCGAAGGGAGAATCCGAGAAACGTGATTCAGAAGACAGGCAAGGAGTTGTGGCAAACCGGGAAGGCGAGTATGAGGAGCAGGACGAGGAGCAGGGCGAGGCTGAACAAGGTTCCGTAGCTTCCTACAGTCCGGGCTGCCCTTTTATGTGCCCGGACCCTGATCAGTTGCCTGTGTTGGTTGTTACCGAGTTGGCGGGTGTGACAGCTACTATAAATAAATAAATAAAAAAAATTATTATGTTGCTGCTGTTACTGTTTACTGTTTAGAAGATGCATTTGCTGAAGACCTGTTTATACAGTAGGGCATTTTTACTTTTGATCAGTTCAGGGTAAATGCCTTGTCAGAGTTCTACATTTCTGAATATTCCAAAAATTTGCGATGAAAATAAATTAATGAGGAGAACAGAAGTGTGCTTTGCAGTGTGAGATCAGCATGTGAGTGTTTGCAAGCTGAACGTGTCAGCGCCTGGGCGGGGCGAGAGGACATGGGTTCGAGCCCACTCAGTCTGTGCGGAGTTTGCACGTTCTCCCCGTGTCTGCGTGGGTTTCCTCCGGGTGCTCTGGTTTCCTCCCAAAGACATGCTGTTCAGGTTCCCCCACAGTGTGTGAGTGACAGAGAGAGAGAGTGTGTGTTCCACTGATGTATGGATGAGTAACCCTTTGCAAGTAGTGTATCGAGCAGTGCAAGTCATCTTGGCAAATAAAGTGTGTGGGCTGGAAACAATACATAGAGTTCACTGGAAGTCGTATCGGCAAAAAAAGAAAAAAAGTGTCTGCTAAATAAATAAATGTAAACGAATGAAGAGGATTTTTTGTCTCGGTGTCGGGGGAACTAAGAGCTAGAGGCTCCCAGCTTTGATGGGACTGGGACCAGTGACCGCTGTGAGATCCCCTGATCAATACTGCCCTCACACTGGTACGCAGGTCCTCATCCCAAAAACGTACAACCCCTCTGCTGGGTAATGAAAACTGTTCAACAACAGCAGTTACCAGTACGCAGAGTATGAAACTTGTTTGCCAGTGTTTCTCGTACTTTGTGTATATGACACTTTTGGAAATCAGACCCAGGTGCTGTAGTTTTGCCCAGCTGACAGCTTGCGTGTGTGTGAGATCAACAGCTTGCGCGTGGTTTTCACGAGTGCCATGTTACTCACACGTTCCTGTAAGAGCAAAAACACGAGCAGACACATGAGCTTTCTTCCCCACATATACAAATCCGAGTAAACTTATTCAAAATATATAGCAGGTATGTGCATTAATGCCTGCACGCATCTTTTTTTCAATAGACCAGTTAAAAAGTATTATGTGGGTGAAAATTATAGCACACAAAAAGTTGTTCTCCTGCTGATCATATGAAATAAATTTTGCTTGTATCTGTTTTTCAACCTTGCAAGCCTGCATATGAATATAGTAAAATGCAATGCATATATTACTAATTAGTTATATACATACTATAGCTTTTTTAGCAGTTATGCAAATTACCTTTAGTACAAATGAGTTGTCCAGAGCAACAGTGTCAGACAGCATCACACTTATATCAAGGTGATGAGAAGAGTCAGGTTTGATTTTTGGTAACAGGTCATAGATTATATTAAGAAAAATATAATGAAGATTAAAATCGTTTCGAAGAACACAACCTTATTTCTTAAGTTTTACATTGTGTTTGATATATTGTTTTATTTTGTGTTAAATTAACACACACACACACACACACACACACACACACACACACACATTTTCAGAACCGCTTGTCCCATACGGGGTCACGGGGAACCAGAGCCTACCTGGCAACACAGGGCGTAAGGCCGGAGGGGGAGGGGACACACCCAGGACGGGACGCCAGTCCGTCGCAAGGCACCCCAACCGGGACTCAAACCCCAGACCTACTGGAGAGCAGGACTGTGGTCCAACCCACTGCACCAACGCACCACCCTGTTAAATTAACATACACTGTAAATACACTGTGTTTACAGTATGTATACTCCAAGAAAATATTCTATTGTATATTACTACATTATGAAAAATGTATAGCAATTGTCAGCATTGGCTCATCTTAACCATGAAGTGCGCAGAGAGAGGGGGAGCAGAGGGATGTTTTATGTACACATGTGATGGTACGGCCTGACACGGCCTCTGTGTGTGTGTGTGTGTGTGTGTGTGTGTGTGTGTGTGTGTGTGTGTGTGTGTTGGGGGCCCCTTTTAGCTCCCCATAAAGATGTCTAATGAATGGCGCCGTTTGCCGGTGGCGC
Source organism: Scleropages formosus (assembly GCF_900964775.1). Classification (NCBI taxonomy): domain Eukaryota; kingdom Metazoa; phylum Chordata; class Actinopteri; order Osteoglossiformes; family Osteoglossidae; genus Scleropages; species Scleropages formosus. The sequence goes on from NC_041810.1 coordinate 16,250,247, forward strand.
CCACACAATTGACCGGACTCCCCGACATCCCGCCGCGTCGATCTCCTCCCTCTGCGCACGTCGGCTCCCGGCCCGTTCCACGGCACACCCCCACCCGTAGCTCCCGCTTTCAGAGTCCTCCCTCGACCTGCTGGGAGGGATTCTTGAGGAAAGCGCACGGGACTAGAGCTACGGCAACACCCATATAACACAGTGCTGAGACGAAATGTTGGGATAGCACTGCAATGTAAAGCATTTATAAATATGTATATACATATATACATTATATATATATGCAGTATGAAAAGTGCAAAAATGGTGGATTGTATCACTGATGTGTGCAATGAATGAAATTATTTAAAGGGTCGCCACGCTCGTAGCCATTATAACTTCCGTGAGCACAGAAATATAGACATATAGACATCATAAAAATGTATAAATATTAACATTTACAATCACAGTCCTTAGCAGATGCCTGCTAACAGTTTTCCACAACACCTTGCTTACAGTTTTATCAAATCACACATCTATATTTTTCGCTGAACTTATTCTGCAGGGAGCCTGCAGAGTCGCACTGCTCTCTGGCACACAGTATGTACGTCTGACCTCTGGGGGAAATAATAACAATGAGTGTACACTGGCTCATGTAAGTATATATTACTTCTGTTGAAAAAAATGTCACCTCATAACACGGCGATCTACTCAACGTACCCTAGGGCACCGAAAGCAGGACCATGTCACGGAGGAAGCACAACGTTCAGCATCCACCAGATATTTGTTATTTACCCCCCCCCACACCCTGAAAGGTCTTCATATACCTCCGTCGCGTATGCTTTTCCTGTTTAAACCTCCACAGCTGTCCCGGCTGGTACAGATATGGCGGTGGGGGGGGGGTGGGGGGGGCTGTGCCGAGATAAGAGGGACTCCCGGGATTAGAGAGGTGGTCGAGGTATATCTCCCGAGAGCCTTTTTGTTTAGCCGAGGCACCTCATTCATTAGCCTCCCCCCGAGATGCGAGCCCCGAGACGGGGGAGCCCACCTGTCTCCCTCGGCCTGGGGGGGATAATGAGAACGTCACACGAGACGGCCGAGGAGAACCCCGTTTAGGGCCACCGGACCTTTACCCCACATCTCCGATGGGATGTTTTCCTAGATGTGCGGCATCACATTATGTGTCAGACAAGGGCTGCGTCTCATTTCGCTGACGCATCAACGTCAAATTTGCTTTACTTTGCTTTAAAAGGCTGTGTTACTTTTTTAACATGATATAATTCTTTATTTATTTTTTTTTCAAAAACTATTATCTGTTATCGGCTGCATATATTAGTCTTTTATTTTTTTTTTTTTTACTACAAAACTGCTGTGACCAGAAAGGAAAATGAGTGCGATGAACCTGAAAACTTTTGGACAGCTACAAACGTACTAAGAGCGTGTTTTTTTTTTACACCCAACAATTTCCGTAAAACTACCTTGTGGGTTTAAACGTCGTTTTTGTGTCAAAGTGACGACGCTCCAAATTAGGGAGAATTCCTCCACATGGAATATTACTATAACTGTACTGCTTTGCACTCTGGAGTTCAAATTCCACCCTCTGCTGTAAAACCGCCGTTCAAGGCATTTACTACAAATTAATACAGTAAAAACTTCCTATCTGTATGTTCGGGTAAAAAAAAAAAAATTAAGTAAAATACAATGAATAAAACATTAATTTATATATTTAGGAAATTTAATGTGAATAACACAGCATTTATTCATCCTGAAATTACAAAACTTAGTGTTTGATAATGAACTTATGTTAAATTTTGACTATGCATGTTTAGGTACTTCATATTTTACCCCATATACAGACTATGTGAGGAAATAAATACTTTTATATATGTGAATCATAGTAATAATACTGTCCATGTTAAAGTCTAACCGTATGATCCGAGCCGGAGGCCGGGGCTCAGCGGGGGACACCCGGAGGAGGCTGGTACTTGGTCACACATCTGGAATTTCTGTGTGTTTCTGCATCAGGCATCTGAGTGCCCTAATCGCAGATTTACTCCCCACACCGGCAGGAGGGGAGTGTAAAACATAGTAAACATGGGGAAAGGGTGAGGGGTTTGACGGCAGCGAGGAAACACTTGAAACGCTGCACTCACAGGTCGCGTCTTGAAAGATGCCAGGGCCTTTTTCGTTCTGAGAAATCTCCAGGCGTCTGCGTGGGGATCTTCAGGTGATTAATGATGCCGGAGGTCTCCTGGAAATGTACGTCCTTTTCTTAATGCGCCAGTTAACACTTAACTTCTTGCACTCGGTTCTGAGTGGAGACCCGACGGGTCGCAGGGAAACAGCCCCAGCGCAGGGGCGGCTGTTGACATTTCGCCTGGGAACATTTACGGAGTGTGTGGACATGGAGCGCACGCTTGCGGCGGTTAGTTGGGCTTTCCGAGAGCCGTTTCCAGCCTGATCTTTTCCCCTCAGAATAGTCCATTATAGAGTCCATTATGAAGCCGAAAGACTGATGCAAAAAGTGGAGCAAATACTGTATTCATTTACTATGTATAATATATAGTAATATATACTGTATATACTATTAGACCATATATATACACAAATACACATACACACACACACACACACACATATATATATATATATATATATATATAAACATATTTATATATGTATGTATATATAAAATAGCACAATACTATACCTGTAATTCTTGAAAATGAATGAATATAATTTAATAATATCACTTGAGACACACACACACACACACTGTTTAAAACTGCTTGTCCCAAGCGGGGTCATGGTGAACCAGAGCATAACCCAGCAACACAGGACACAAGGCTGGAGGTGGAGAAGACACACCTAGGATTGGATGCCAGTCCATCGCAGGGCACCCCAAGCAGGGCTCGAACCCCAGACTCACCAGAGAGCAGGACCCGGCCAAACCCGCTGCGCCACCACGCCCCCCGGCACTTAAGACAGTATTATTAAATTATATTCATTCATTTTCAAGAATTACTGGTCTAATGTTGTGGTCCAGAGTCTATTCTGGAAGCATAGCATAGGCAGGGTACACAGCTGGAACACATCTCTCTGGTCTGTGGGAGGAAACCAGAGCACCAGGAAGAAACCCACGTGAACAAGGAGAGAAGAAAAAAAGAGGAGCTGTGAGCCACCAGCACTACCCGCTGTGCCGCCTTCACGTCAAAATGTATGTTCATATGTTCATATAAATACGATTAAAGTTGAATCTACGGACTGATTTGCATATTCCGATTCTGTTAATCATTTAACATTTAGTCCTGCATTTACTTTTGAAAATCGAGGCCTTTTCACTAAAGCTCTACATGCGTTCAAGATTTAAGCCACACATGTAGTTAAAACCTTAAGCGCCAATAAAATGACGGCAAATGTTACTGACGGGGATAGAAGAACAATTTAGTATTCCTGCAAGAAGCCGCGGCACACTCGTATAAATCCGCCTATTAAGACTTTAATGCTTTCCCTTCGCACAAGTGGTCTTCTGGAGCTTTCCGAAACCCACAGAAACTCTGCTCCAAAATAGCGGGATGGCTCTCTGGATTATGGGGTTTATGTTGAGCAGCGATGGAGCGATGGGCTTCCCGAGTACCCTGAATATTACCTACAAACCAAGAGGTGTGTGTGTGTGTGTGTGCGTGTGTGTGTGTGTGTGTGTGTGAGGTGTTGGGGTTGGGGAGTTGCGTGGCAGCTGATCCGTCATGCCAAGCCTCTGCTCTCAGCAAGCGGCTACATTTAGCTGATGAACAAGAGAGAGTGAAGGGAAATACGGTAAATGCACAGCGAGGTCTTTGACCTTCTCACTCCGAGCCATGTGGAGATACATCTCAAACACAGGCTGAGGTTTACGGACAGCAGGTGGCGTTGTGGTTAAAGCTCTAACTTAGCATTCATAGGACTCTGATTCAAATCCCACCTCGTCCTGCAGTACCCGTGAGCGAGGTACTGTACGCTAAACTGATATAGTAAAAATTACCCAGCTGTATAAATGGGTAAATCACTGCAAGGAGCTTAACGTACATTGACATGAAGAAAGATTTCAGATGAATAAATAAATTATTCTTGACGCTGTGGTTTAACCTTTCTTGTGATAATGTCCAATTGCAAGGATGATGTTGCTTGCTCTTTGCTTTTTAATTTTTATTTTTTTTTAAATTAATAATAATTTCTTTTTAAGAAGGTCAACAAATGGCCAAAAGAGGACTGGAACTCCAAATTTTCTTAGCATGAGGAGAGAGGAAATAGCAGAACTGCTGTGATCCGCAGTCTGGCTGTAATGGCACTCTGAGACACACACACACACACACACGCTTATCAAGAATGACTCCTCTTGTCCGCCGCTCCTTCCCTTCTTCTCAGTACTTCCATCTCTCCCCTGTCTGCAGGGGAAGTGGACGCCAACAGCAGACTCTGGAACCCTTCACCCGGCGCATCGAGAGCGATCCCGAAAAAAGCACACGATATCCCCGCTGTAACTGTCCCTAAACATTTCAAGATGTGCACCGTGTGAGTGTTGTGACCAGGGCAACTCGACCAAGTTGCTTTGTTTTACCGTGCGCTTAACGTTTCAGATTTACGCCCCCGAAATCGAACTGGTTTTCTTAAGCCCTGTTCTTACTTTTATTTTTCAGACACATTTTCAGAAATATGGCCTGCAATATGTCAGCCAGCAATGTCACCATACTGAAAAATACCTTAAGCCATAAATTACTACATCAGCTGACTCTGAGGGTAGTTTAGTCTCTCAAAGTGTAGGGTACACAAATGGGCAGCAGGTGGCTTAGTGGTTTGAGGTGCCGTCTTGCCATCCAAGAAGCCACATTCAAATCCCCCCTCCTGCTACAGTACAAATGATCAAGGTACTTAACTGATAGAGTAAAAATTACCCTGCTGTATAAATGGGTAAATCATTGTAAGTACCTGTGTGTCCACACACACACACACACACACTTTCTGAATCACTTGTGCCATAGGGGGTCGTGGGGAGCCGGAGCCTAACCCGGCAACTCAGGGCATAAGGCCGGAGGGGGAGGGGACACACCCAGGACAGGACGCCAGTCCATCGCAAGGCACCCCAAGCGGGACCCGAACCCCAGACCCAGCGGAGAGCAGAACCCGATCCAACCCACTGTGCCACCGCACCCCACACTCCCGAAAAAAACATTATTTTAAAATGATCTAAATATTAATATTTTTTTAAAACTATGTGTTAAACACGTCCTGATACAGCAGAAAATAATACATGTGAGGAAATACTCCCAATACTCACTAATGTCTCACCATGTGTGCAGTAAACATTGTGTAATAGGTCTTCCATTATCTCTGTTTGTGGTTCAGATCATTTGAAAGGGCCGGATCTCTCACTAGTCTCTATTTCTCACGTCACTTTCTCGTCCTCGGTCAAACACGGCCAAATAAACCCTTGTTCCCTCCGTATTTCAGTCCAACATGAGGATCAACACGAGTAAGGAACGCGCCCTTCATCGCATCCTTTTTCGAAGTTCCTAGCAGACCGCGCCGAAAAACAAAGTTAATAAAAAAGTCAGGACCGAGTTGATGGAGTCAGACGTGCGCCAGACGGAGCGTAGCGAGAGGCAGAACCTCCCCGTCTGCCCCGACTCTCCATCTCGTCTCCTCCTGATTACGGTTTACGTGCATTTGTCACGTCAGACCATGTTTTACTGTCCGCTGCGGAGGGGAGAGGGGTACCGGAAGGTCACGAGCCGCCAGCCCATCACACACTCATAAATCACGCTACTCTTTTTCATTTTTATAAGATATGCACTTGCAGAGCTCATGATTGTATTTGCAGCCCAGCCTCCTGAAATAAAATGTTGACTTTATGCCATGATATTCTCTTCGGCTTCCAACGGGCCTGGTTCACAAAGTCCGCCCACTAACGCCCGCCCGTCCGCCCGCCCGTCAACGCGGCGACGCCCCTGGGTTCCACTCCCGAGTCAGCGCCGGGACAGATCCCGCAAGACGTCAGGCCGACCGCGCACAGAGCGCCTCGTCTTCTCCGCGCCCATCTCCCTCGAACCAGACGCCGGAGCTTTCCGAGCCGATACCGCGGGACTGGAAACACCTGAGCGGGACAGAGTGACCCCTCCGTGACACGGGCGGCATTTCAGCGGGAACAAATATTCCCATAAATCCCCGTTTCATTCCCAAGAGGGTTAAATGACATTAGCTCAGAGGCCGCTGGAGGTTATCCTCTCAAAATCAGTATTTTATTTAGATATTATCAATTTCCTTTGTTGTGTCCATCGGAAAGCAGACGGCCACTTTCTCACTGGTATCGGTTTACCACGGTGGTAAACGCTGGTAGCTGAGAAAAGCACATAAAATATGAAATCCCGTTCAAAGCACGGCCATAACGTACAGTATCTGTTTCCTTTCACGGCTAAAGGGAACGAGTCTTGAAGGCGATGGCGTCTATGTGCTAGGAGTCGGGGGAGCGCCCCCCGACCGTAAGGCACTGGGCCGAGTACGAGACTAAGTACGCTTGAGTTCGCCAAGCTGAACACAGCTGTGTTTTTACCTCGATGAAATACTACGCTGGAAGGAGTTTCCCCCCCTCGCCGTCTGTATACGCCGCACCTGCCATTTCCATCACGGCAAAGTGGCCGCAAGGAGGGCCGTATATCCGTCAACGGGGTTTGATGTTTAGCAGCACCGCCGAGGGAGACGTCCCCCGTGTCCACGTTGCTCCCCCGTGTCCTCGAACAACCTGGGCACCTCCTCACCTGTCTTCATCACAGGGCCCCCGAGAGGGTATAATAAGGTATGATAAACGGAAACCCTAACATACCGAACATGTCCGCTTCCTCAAATTTTACCACGTCGCTTCACGCGACCGCGTCTCCGTACCGCTTATTTTTTTTGCTTCCGTCGCAAACCCCCGAAACTGCGGTAAATCAGGCTCTCGGCAACGCCGGGGTCAGACCCGAGTGACCCGGACCGCTGCGGCTTTCGTTGACCCGTGGACCCGGGGTCAACGGGGACTGCGGCGTTCCTGCTGCGGTGGGGAGACACGGCGCTGACCCGGCTGGGATTACTGGGGTCGCGCTGGATCAGCTGGGTCTTCCTCTCTCGCTCTTGTGGGAAAACAAATATTAATCAGCACCGGCTCTTCAGGCACAAAGGTCCAGGTCTCCAGCAGCTCAGCTCGGGGGTCTCGGGGACCAGACGCCGCGGCGTGAGGGGTTAATGAAAGCTTCCGGGGAAGGGGGGGGAGGGTGCCATGTGGCAGCAGGATGCCGATGACGCGGTGGGGGTGGGCGACCGAGAAGCAGCAGAGAGGAGGACCAAAATTCATTTCTATTTGACTTCTCCCAAGATTGGCACGTCACCTCCTTCACCGGGGTGCGGGCGCGTGGGATGAGGGGGGCCCCTCGACGGAGTCGCTGAGCTGGGTCCCACCTGCGCGCCATCTGGCCCCCCACGCCCGCCGCTCCTCCGCCCGCGCCCATGCCTCGCTCCCCGGTGCCAGCCCGCCTTGTTTAATGAGCACATATGAGCAAACAGAGCGCTGCCAGGTGGCGTCGCCGGGGCCATGTGACCAGCGGCTAAACCTCGCTGTTCAAACCCGGGCCATCAAAGGGGCCCGGGATTTAGAAAGTAACCAAGGCGTAATCCACCCCCTTATTGGTCTCATTCATATTGAAATGCATGATCAGAGGAGCACAGGCGCATAATCTCGCCAATGAACAACCCAGCACAGCTGCGGGGATAAAGTTAGAGTATGAGACCACCACTTTATTAGAAAGCTAAGGCCCCCGTGATTGGATTAGGTGGAATCGAAAGGAAATGTCATCTTACCCCATTCGTCCTGGTCATGGTCGCATGGTCGCTCGCTCCTTGGCTCACGCTTGCGGAGGCGGGGGGTGGGACGGCTCGCCTGCTCACAAAGGGGAGAGGGGGACTGGGACGGGTACCAAGGACTCGCCGTGCTCCGTGTCTGGGCTCACGCTTGATTCTGACTTGGCCTCTCGGCGGGAGATTGTCTGGAATTAAGTTGCATTGCGGCAAGTTTCGGGCGCGAGAACTCAAAACAAGAATTAGCCGCCGACTTAAAGGTTCTCGGCGCATCCCGTCGGTGCGAAGCGGAGGCCTGTTAAGTGCAATTGAACGCAGCTTAGCGGGGATCACCGATTAGCCTCCTGACTGTAACGTTTTTCGCCGTTTTATTCTTTAATTTCGGGATGGAACCCGTTGCCATGCCGTAATATTAAAAATACAGCGCACTCAGCTTCGTGATGTACGCAGAGAGAGAGAGACGAGAACAATTAAATTTATGAGAACGGAAAATTCAGCCAGTCCTTATTTATGATGGTGTAATTACACAGGTTAATAATAATAATGAATTATGTTCATATTTTCCAGAACACTAATTCACTTGTTCAGAATAACATAAAACGGTCAAAAAAGCCGGATAAGCGCTGCATGAAGGTTATCGGAATAACATTGTTTTCACTTTATTGAACAGGCTTTGCCCTGATTCTGATCTCCTCTCGGTCAAACAGCACTAAAATACCAGGCACTCCTTTAAATTTCTTGGATGTTTCGACTGGTCTGGCCACAGCAACGCGTCTAAATCGCGTTCTATACGCCGATCAGGGCCCAGGAGTCCTTGGGATGAACGTGGGGAACCACAATAAAATATTATTGTACACACGTATCAAAATGTCATTTGCTGAACATGATGGTCGAAGAAAGAAACAATCAGCTGACATAACGAAGTAATGGTTTTTTCTGATTTAATACCTTTGTGAACTGGTCATGAGTGTTGAGTGCTTTGGTATCACGGTGACATGACATGACTGGTGGTCTTGGCACTAAACATTAACCAAAACAAAAGAGAGAAAAAAAAAATCCCTACCAACATGACAGGCAAAAAAAAGTGAGGACTGGAAGATGTAATCAATAAAATCAAAGTTGTTCAATATGGAAAGAAAGGTCACACTTGTTTGGTTACACCATGTTATGATTTTTTTTTTGTTATTATGGGATCAATCATTTCTCTGTGATCCTTTTACAGATTGTTTAATCGGGGAGGCAGGTGGCGCGGTGGTTAGAGCATCTCGTGGAAGGACATAGGTTCAAATCCCATTTACAGCTATAGCACCCTTAATCAAGGCACTTACCCTGAATTGATACAGTAAAAGTTACACAGCTATATCAATGGGTAAACCCCAGTGAGTACCTTAATACTGTAAGTTTCTTTGGAGAAAAGTGTCAGTTAATTGAATAATTATATTTTCACTACATGTTACGGTCCAGTGTTTGGACACATCCCATCATACCGGGTCGCCTCTACAACCCAATAATTTGTGATGGATTACAAGCCATAGAATGAGCTATGTGCCATATCGGTGGGACACTTTTCGGGCCGTATTTTCTGCGGCGCGTGTTGCTATAAGCGAGCGGTGCAGAGAGAAGACCGGTTCCACCTGCAGAAGTGCTCCGCAGAGCGACGTCCCGTTTTAAAACACACTCCCGGTGTTACTGGGACCATTCCAACTGTTGTTCTTTTTTTTTTCCCCCCCTTTTTTTTTTTTTCCAGGCCCGTGTTTTGAGACGAAGGTGAGCGGTTCACACAGCGAATGCATTAGCGTTCTGAGGTCCCTTTTAATCCGTCTTAAGTATGTTTAGAATTTCCAACTAGCAGCCCTTTCAGGAATCCTTGTACAAATTCAGCCCGCCGCGTTATTAACTGCGAGCAGTTCAGCACTTGACATCTTATTTAAAGCTTATTGAGTGCGAGGACTTTGTGCCAAGCAATTTCACAGTTATTTGCAATAGATAAACCTTGGATCTGGAATCAGAGAATTTTAATCCGACAGCGGTAACTGTTACCACTGCTAAAGCCCAAGGTTTTCAATTGAATTAATTCAGAGCGTACACAAAGTGTCTCGCTCGCTCACACACTGTTTAGCACCGAGCGCATTGCGCACTTAATGGCCCTTTGCCCCATCGCATCTTCTTCTGTAATCGCCGAAACGAAATCAATAATTCCTTCACTGCTCATTTTCTTTCTTCTGCTCTCATTCACACATAGACATATATATTTTAAATTATAAATAAAAAAATTAGAACAGAAGAAATGAAATGAAAAAATATACGCAAACACACAAGGATATGTAAAATTAATTTTTTAACCGGTCGTAGGTGAAATAATAATCAAATTTGTGTTCATGAACCTAAATTTATGCTGAATATATTTTCAAAGTATTTTATAAATACGCATAAGTGACAGACAGACAGGCATACAGTATGTTATTTGGAATGTATGTGACATTGATTTGATAAAGCTTGATTTACATTATCATTGTTTAGTGATTTATTTATTGTTTTTTAATAGTTTTAGTTTTATTCTAAATTTGTTTTATATGTATTTCTAATCAGAAATCCGACATATGGTGCAGACTCTGTAAATGCAAGCTTTAGAGTGCATGGATTTAGTTAAAGCAAATATTATGTAGTGTATTAAGTTTTTTTTTTTTTTTATCATTATTATTGTAGCTTTCCCTTTACAGAATTATTAATTTCATGTACATTAAAATAGAAACAACATATCAGACATTCCCATATTCCCATTCCGTACTTAATTCAGTTAGAATGTGTCGTTTCAAGAAGCACAAAATAAGTTGTCAATATATAAAAGAAATATATATATTTCACGATTGGTAATTTCTACATTATGTAGAAAATGTAGGACACGGAACACACTCTCAAAAGCGTAGTGTTTCGCTGGGGATACTTCGGATCCTGTTAATGTTTATTAACACGGCTTGTTCTCATGTCTTTCAGCACCGCTGTCAGTCACCACAGGCCACGCCCCCTCACCATTGTTCCCACATTCCAGCGGAGGTGAGCGAGGGCCTTTCGTGCCGCTGTGTTATAAATACACATGGCTGCTGTGCCCTGATCTATGGGGTTGCCCTGCCTGCCAAACCGCAGTGCGCTGGGGGCGTTGGACAGCGGTTGGGCATTCGGGGAACATGCCTGGCAGGGGGTTCGGAGGCCCAGTGGCTTGGGTTTTGGATCGTGGGCCACCTTGTTTACCATGTCACCCTATCTCACAGCCCTTGGCCCTGCAAAGGGCGTGTTGACGGGAAGCCTGGACAAGGACACGGCCCCCTGTCCACCTGGGAAACCCCAAAGAGCAGTGGCGCGACCTGCGTTCCTCAGAAAACGAGTAGAGTGTGTGTGTGTGTGTGTGTGTGTGTGTGTGTGTGTGTGTGTGTGTGTGTGTGTGTGTGTGTGTGCGCACCAGTGTAAAGTTATTGTTAACCGCATCATTACCTTGAATCAGCCTGTGTGTGGCTTCCTGGAAGACCGTGACCGGACCACAGAGGCAGGACCAGGGTATTTCTGGGACGCTGGTGGTGCAGTACAATAACACAGAGACATCCGCGTGCGTCACGTCTACAGTGGAATCGAGCAAAAAGTCTCAGTTGCGTCTCCACTTCTGCAGTCGTGTCCATTTTTGGTCGTGAAAAGTTATCCACGCTGTCAGCAGGTAACGTGATGCTGGCAGACATCTCTGTGGGGGTTTGACATACAGTAAAATTATAACAACATTATATAAATAAAATATTTATTGTCTCCAAAATAACTGGGGTATCCGCTCAATGAGTCTGTGTGTGTATATATAGAAGAAGCGCGCGCACGCACACACACACACACACACACACACACACACACACACACACTGTCTGAACCGCTTGTCCCATATGGGGTCACGGGGAACCGGAGCCTAACCCGGCAACACAGGGCCTAAGGCCAGAGGGGGAGGGGACACACCCAGGACGGGACGCCAGTCCATCGCAAGGCACCCCAAGCGGGACTCAAACCCCAGACCCACAAGAAAGCAGGACCTGGTCCAACCCACTGCACCGCTGTGCCCCCCGCCTTATAGAAGAAGCCTTTCTCCAATTATTTTTAACTTACATTTAGCAGATTCCTTTATTCAGAGTGAATTGCAGTATTAGACACCCTGCAGTAAAGTCAATAACATTCAAACAGCAGGGCAGTGACACACACTCAGTGCGTTCAAGACACTTTACCTAAGCAATGTGTCTTTGGACTGCGGGAAGAAACCTGAATGAACACAGAATCTGCAGACATACAACTGGGGCTCAAACCTACAGCTGAACCCACAGCATAGAAGCACAAGGCACCATTTACATTTATTTATTTAGCAGACACTTTTCTCCAAAGCAACTTCCAATGAACTCTATGTAGTGTTATCAGTCCACACACCTTATTCAGCAAGGTGACCTACACTGCTAGACACGCTACTTACAATGGGTCACTCATCCACACATCAGTGGAACACACTCTCTCTGTCACATACACACTATCGGGAACCTGAACAGCATGTCTTTGGAGTGTGGGAGGAAACCAGAGCACCCAAAGAGAACCCACAGAGACGTGGCGAGAACATGCAAACTCCACACAAATTGAGCAGGGATCAAACCCACACCCTCTTGCACCACACAGGCACTGTGAGACAGCAGCACTACTCGTTGTGCAACTGTGCCACCCAATTTATTCATTCATTTAGCAGATGCTTTTCTCCAAAGTGATGTAGAATGTGAAGTTACCTGCAATTATTTACCCATTTATACAAGGAGGTCATTTTTCCTAGACCAGCTTTCAGGTTAAGTACCTTGCTCAAGGGTACTACAGCTGGAAATGGGATTCGAACCTGCAATATTTGCATCCAAAGGGAACACCTCTTACCACTACACTACCGGCCACATTATTACTCCCTCCCCTCCCGTACCGCTGTTTTAAGAATTAATATCCTGACACGTTTGCAATTTTGCGTGAAGCCGACACACACGGAAGGCGACCCGTTGAGAGGGGGGCGCTACAAACTGTGGTGTGTCGAAGCTGCAAGGCTGTCCTCTTGTGGCCGCTCCTCGTCGCTGCGTCACCAGTTGAGTGAGTAAATGCGGTGCGTCGCTCATCCTCAAATCAAATATTTGTTAATAAAACAATAATCTGCCTGTGCTTGTGTGTCCCAGGAGGACCACCACTCCTTACAGAGCAAGGGTCAGGACACACCACGGGGCATAACCACCGAAATAAATATTTCAAAACTTTTGCCCCTCTACCTCCAGCATCACTGGCATGATGACCTTTTTGTCGTTGGTTTACCACTGGTATGAACCGTCAGAAAAGGCGTAGTAAATCAGGGCGCGTTACACACGACCCAGGTTCGTCACACACCTGCACCACGGCGCGCTCCGAGCTTTACCAGTTCCAGCTGTTAAGTTATTATTGTGCAATTAACAGGGATATGAAATAGGATTTATACAAAGCCCTAGTGGCCAGGGGTCAGAGTGCACTGGCCTCGATCAGGAGCAACGGCGCTCCCCTGCGGGGGGGGGCGAAGAACAGTCCGGCTGCGTCCCGCAGCCCCCGGGCGACAGAGCATGTCATCTATATCTCTCCTTGCTGACAGCAGCCTTGTGCCCCCGGCGGCCCGCTGCTCGGCTCCTGTGCCAGGGAACGCGGCGCATTCCCCCTCCCCACCCCGCCCCCAGAGCACCCCCCCAAACACACACTCTGTTTCCCCTTTTCCACGTAGAGGCTGGCAGCCCTTTTGCTTCAGTTACACCGAACCCCACCATCAATCAATACTAGCAGGGCATGTCAGTATGTGGCTCAGCAGGGGGCGCCGCCCTGTGACATGTGCCCTTCGACACGCCCCAGTATGACCCGACACACCGCTGAGCGTCCATAAAACCACATTCATTTTTAGGTGGTGGCTCTAACCACCGTGCCCCCTGCTGGCCAAGGGCCTCTACTACTCTGTAGTGTACAGTTACATGTTTCCCACCACCTGTGCATAAGAACTCTTTGTATTTCAGGTAGAGGAGCATATGTAGATGGGCTTGAGACCCAGAACAAAGTGGGTTTGAGGAGCGGTGTGGGCGGGGCTGCGGTACCGACGCCTCCTTGTAATTACCAGATCTTGCACAATGAATGGGCCCAGTGTTGAAACAGAAGCGGAGGCACATAATCCCGCGGCGGCGGCTGTGAAATATTAAAGGCCCTTTGTTTTGCGTGTGTAATAACAGCTTGTTTGCAGTGCGGATCCCACTGTAATATTTCCATTACTCGCCTTTAATTGTCCCGCTAACCACCGGGGTTCCAACGCAGAGGGTGTCATTGTTATTAGACAATTTCCCTCTGTCTTTACCTGCATGAGATCAGAAATATGACACACAACATGCTCTGTTTGAGCGCTGTCTCTCTGACCAAAACTCCAAAATATTCCCAGTGACACCTTGTTCCATCAAGTCACGTGTTAATATCGGTAAATCCCACAGTTCATACATAATCCCTGTGTGTCACATGCTATATATGACAAACGACTTGTTTCTCAGGATGAAAGTTGTGATAAAGATGCCAAAGTCTGAAGATGGGACATATCACCTCAAGAGATTATTATTATTATTATTATTATTATTATTATTATTAGTTGTGCAGTTTCCCTCCATGAGATCTGGGTTGGGTTCACCTGCAAAGTGTTACCAGAGACCGTTCCTCTGACATTTCCGAGAGCTTCAGTCATGCATTTCTTCGCACAAGTGGTCCCGCGGTAAGAAGAACACGTGAGCAGTGCCAACAGCAACAGATGATGGTGATGAAGGAGCGACGCACACGCATCTTCCGGGCGAACGGGACACAAATGCGTGAAGAGCGGTGTAATAATCCATCAGGTCTGCAGCCCTTCTTCTTCTCATCACGACTATAATGTCATTAAAAGAGACCCCGCTGTCAGCCCGCGATTCACTGCTGCCTGTCAGGTCTCGATCCGAGGAGCTTTAGGAGGAGCTGGGATTCCAAGCCGAGTCCTATGCGTCTAACTGACAGCCCGAACCACTACGCCCCCTGCTGCCCTCGCTGTGCTTGTCCTCCAGACATGATCTGTATCACATGTGTTTTTCACATGTCTAAAAAGACAGTAAAATAAGCAGCGAACTGTGGCCGTGCTGCTGATGTTGGAATTAAAGAAGCAGCAAAAAAGACACACAGGTGACTAAGAAATCGTGTCGAACACATTTACTGTCCGTCAAGCCGTCCGAACTACGGACGCAGGTCAGTGATGCTGGGAAACTGAATGGTGAAGTCAGATTAGAAGAATTTGTATATTTATGGATTATTGAATTTTTTTTTTTTTTAAACAAATTCTCTACTGGAAAGTAATTGCAAAGTAACACAATACCTCATTATTTCACTTTTCTAAAATTTTTTCCCCCATAATTTATATCCATGTTCATTTAAATATGAGAAGATGGAGAAGACTTTTAGGACGGTGCTTTTTTTTGGATGATTTTCCTGGCCTAAGGTGCTCCGTGGCAGCCCTCTTGGGAAGGGTGCGGGAATGAAATGGAGAGATTGGAAACTTATTAAAAAAAAAAAAAACAAAAAACTTTGTGACGATCATACTCGACAAAATCAAACTCTTTGACTGAGTAAATTGTGCAACGTGGTGGAACTGATCCTAAAGCATCGCTGTCTTCCCTTATTTCTGTAGTCCAAGTCGCCCCCTGGTGACCACTTTCCACTTCCATTGCAACTGAGTAAAACTCAGGTAGTAGTAATAATAATAATAATAATAATAATAATAATAATAATAATAATGGCTGTAATGCAAGCCCTGATATTTATTCATACATTAAAGACTTTCACAGTAGTGTAATGTACCTGTGTCAGTGCACAGAAGAGGACTAAGTAATCCATGAAATTTCTAATAATGTCTCATATCATGTGCAGATACTACATCTGCATGAAGACCATGGAAATGTATTTTCATATGGTGCCCAAACATGTTTTCATGGAAGCTTTGGTGTACAGGCTTTGTAAAAGATGCCAACCACTGAAATAGTGTGTAGTTTCACAGTAAAAAAAAATTAAATAATAACAGTAATACAGTGGGGGGCACAGTGGCGCAGCAGGTTTGGCCAAGTCCTTCTCTCGGGTGGGTGTGGGGTTCGAGTCCCGCTTGGGGTGTCTTGCGACGGGCTGGCGTCCCATCCTGGGTGTGTCCCCTCCCCCTCTAGCCTTGCGCCCTGTGTTGCCGGGTTAGGCTCCGGTTCACCGCGACCCCGCTTGGGGCAAGTGGTTTCAGACGGTGTGTGTGTGTGAACTGAAAAGGACTGCTGATCAATTTAATACCAACTTTCCTTGTTTTCCTTGTCTCCCTCATTACACCGTAGTAAACATGCTCCCAGGTGCTGCTCTCGAGGCAGCCATCGATGGAGGAGAGATGAGACACGGCTGCATCGCTTGTTGGTGTCTCGCTCCGCAGGCCCGCCTGTAATAATCCGGGTAAAACCGAGCTTATCCTGTGCCGAGTAAGGACACACTTCCTGCATCGAGGCCTGTGTACACACACACACACACACACACACACACACACACACACACACACAACACAATCGAGGGGATTCCACCAGGGTCTCATTTGCTCTGTCCACAGGGAGCTGAATCTCCCCCCATGTGTGTGAAGTGTGGAGATTCCCTGCCCTCCCCCTCCTGTGACCGGGGGGGGAAGTTTAAACCGGTCCAGGCCCTCGGTCGTGTTGGCCACGCGGAGCTACCTCTTTTGTTTCACTGCGCTCGCTGTTCGCCTTGTCTGCGGGCGATCGTCTCGTTGCACCGGCCGCCCCAGCAGACCGCGACTGTGCGCTCCTGTTCTCTTTACCCCACGCATCAATTATGAGATTTCCAGCATGAAGTTATAATTGCTCTTTTGGCTGATATCACTTTTGTTTCTTTTTTTTTCTTTTTCTTAGTGATGCAACCGTCATGCTCATGCTTGTGGGACTCATCTCATGTTGTTTTTCCTTCTATTTACTACCGTCATTCATCGCATCAGGTCCTAGTCGTTCCCTCTGTTCATCACTGTTAAAGCCCAGTTAGCACTGGTGCGAAATGTTATTACCATAGTGCCTCTCCGGAGGGGAGGCATGGAAATCTTTTTTTTTCTGCTCTTGGGAAATGTGTGTGTGAGGGTATCCTGACTCACTGCATGACAAGCTCAGGGTGGCTCCACCGCCGCAGGGTCTCGCCTCCCAGCTCCGCTGGGAAAGGGCTGCCCTGGGAACGGCCTGCCCCTCCTGGGTGTGCCTCGGGATGCTCACCTCAGGCCTCAGGTGCCACGCACTTGCCTGCCGTGGATGCAGACATTGGCGTTCTCCTACCTTTCTGCCGAGCCCCTCTCTGGGAGCATTAAAGGTCGCGATCTCATCCCAGCCCGAGCCCGACTCGACCACTGCTGGAAGGACTCCGGAGCGTCGATCCTCACCGTGTCGGGAAACGCAAAAGCGCAGGAGGCCCCGATTTCCCACAGTCGCCGCTCAGCTCTGTGATGAAGAGTTTATCTATAATTAGCACAGCAATGATACATTTTGAAATAATTGATGAACAAACAAGGCTAAAATTTGGCCACAGTTAAAATGACTTTAAAATGGTGAAATTTTTTAAATATCTAAATAACTATTTTAATGATTTTTTTTCTTTTTAATGTTAACATTCAACGTTTTCAAAAATGATCAATGAAATGGAATAAAGCTGCCTCTTTATCACCTGTATTTAACAACATGTAAACAGAAATATAACATTTAGCCTGTGCAAATAAATGCATACACAAATGTATACGTACAAATAGTTTACAAAAACTATTCAATTTTTTTTTTAATACTAGCAATTCTGAATAATTCATGTTGCTCCCAAAAATGTCGAAAAATTCTTAATTTGAAGAACAAATCAGTAACAATAACAGTAATAAATATAATGCTGTATAGATACCTTTCTTAAAATGTTTTTACATAGTAAACAAATAGAACAATTAAATATTACAAAGTTAAATTGCAGTAATTCAAGTATAATTTAATGTAAGAAAATTATTAAAGGGGAACTACAGTTTCTTTCCCGCAATGCATAAACAATTTTAAAATAGATTATTTTTATATTTGCTATCTAAAAATGTGACTTGGGTGTCTGATGAATCTTGAAGCCTTTTTTGATTCACACACGACGAACCATTTCATAATGTGCCTGAGGTCGAACCCTACAATCAGGCGGTGAATATAAGCGTTCTTCAAGCTATTGACCCAAAACCCTCCCCACAGGAAACCCAGCAGTCGCTTCCAGGACACGCTGTTTATTTATTTCATTTGTCCCCGGTGACATTTCACCTGCGACCTCTCACAGCTTCATTCCTTCCACAGCCCGGTTTATTTGCACTCTTTTCTCACATCTTTTCATCCCGACGCCTGTTACGGACTTTGCGCTACAGCAGCTCCCCGATTCGCCCTTATATCGTTATCATCATCGCTGATGTCTCCTTTTAACCCTTTCGCATTTCGGCGCTGAAGCTGGGCCTAGGTGTGAGAGAGCATGAGAACGTTCGCAGGTGCAGGACGCTGCAGTATGAAGGAAATCTGTATTTCCCCGTGACTGCGGCTCCAATTTGTATGCATCAGTGACGGAGGTTTAAAAAAAGGGATAAAAAAAATCCCTAAGAATATCGCAGGACGGCAGCAGAATGATCGCCCCGCTAGGGGGATCTAATGCAATTATGAGTGTTTACTTACACCATGTGTCCCCGCCTGAGCTGTGGCACAGCCGATATTGGCAGGGGAGGGCCGGTGTTCAACAGCGACTAGAGCGCTGTTTGTTTTCGGTGCGCCGCAGACTCCGGGCCCCACAGACACCCTAATTAAAGCAAACTGCGAGGGCCACAATGGAACAGACGTGTTTGGGCATTGGATTGAACCGGGCCTGCAAATGAAAAGTCAAAAGAAACAAGAGCTGGGTAGTGGTGGTGGTGGAGGGGGTTGAGGGAGGCATAGGGGGTGGCAGGGTAATGACCCAAAAATATACATTATTTATAACTTCAAAGGGACGCAACGAACGGGGGGTTTATTTAAAGGATTACGGACGGACGGCTTATTACTGGCCACCCGAACAACTGTCGCTGGGGGGGCTCATTAATTCCGCCATCCGCTGGGGAGGGTTTAACTAATTTATAGATAATAAAGTATAAATCAAACAAGCCAGGCTTTTTTGCCATCATTCTTTCAATAAAGGTGATTTTCAGAAAAGTAATAGTTAGGAAATTGAGCGTTGATGTGTGTGCGTGCGTGTGTGTTCGCTTCCTTTTTGAAGATCGTACATGATTCACGCGTACAGAATATACTGTTTAACTCCTGGATTTTGACTTTTTGATTGTCGAAGAGGATCCGGGAGCCGGGTCGCACGTCTCTGCGTAAAAGACGGTATTAAGCAAGTCTGCCTGTGATTATGTTTGTTCTTGGGGATTTAGTGATGTAATCTAGCATGGCGAGGAGAGGCAGTGTGTGATAATCAACGGAAAGTGTGGATTTCATGTTTTCTAAAGCGGTCGTGCTGCATCTAAGCAGTATCTCCTTTTGAAATCGCTGTTTAATTTTCAGTTTCAGAGCTCTCATACAGTATTGTTCTGGCTACATCTTAATGTTACTGTTGGTGTCTCCTTCAGGTGCTCTGGTTTCCTTTCACACTCCAAACACGTCTTTCAGGTCAACTGGAGAGTCTAAACTGCGCAAAAGTCCGTGTACGTGGGAGTGAATGAGTGTGTGTCACTGCCCCGCCCAGCGAGAAACTGGTGTCCGGTTAAAGGTGTATTTTTCCGAACACCCTGTTTTCCAGGGTAGATTCTGGACTACTGTGACCCAGGCAGTTATTAATGATGGACGGATGGATGTTGGTGCTGTTATTCTGGCAGAGAAAAGAAAATTCCAGAAGCTGGGTAACAATCTGGGCCCTGAGAACACAGTTGTCACAGTGTCTTTTGGGACCCTGCAGTTAAACACACCTGAGAGACTCTCGGATTGGGTTTGTTCCATTCTCCTTAGGCCTTTACCTGGCTGGGCACAACTGGATCGGTGGGTGACAGACGGTGAGGAATTTTACCCTGGGAAGCCATAATCCCCCCTTAGCATATTAGATTTTACATTTACTTTTACTCATTTAGCTGACACTTTTCTCCAAAGCAACTTCAAGTTATTTACCCCTTTATACAGATGGGTAATTTTTTTTTACTGGAGCAATTTAAGTTAAGTACCTTGGTCAAGGATACTACAGCCAGAGGTGGGGATCAAACCTGTGACCTTTGGATCAAAAGCAGCAGCGCTAACCTCTATGCTACCAGCTGTCCCTGATTTATTTATTTATTTATTTTTATTTACCTCGGAACACCAGTGTCACCAAAGTGTCCTGACTCCTGTGCACTGGGTAAGAGCCTCTTTTGAGAATAACAGAGAAATAAGATCACAAAAAAAGCAAAACCGGTTGCTCATTTTTCAACACAATGTCTTTGTTTTGTTAGTGGTGTCATTTCTTTTTTTTTACGCTTTGCCAAGACCTACGCACCACTATGATGATAGCTGCTTGAAGGGAAAAAAAAAAAAGTCTTATTTTCTAAAAATACTGGATAAAATCCAAGACTGAAGAATTATACCTCAGGTCTTTGTTTCACAGACTTATATTCATAGCATATTTGAAAAAAATAGTTTTCAAACAAAATTAGTTTTGATTGCATTTAAACTTGGTAATTTACTCCATTGCAGGTTATTATAAGCATATTACTTATAAGTATATTAAAGCAGACATCTCGATATCACAGCTAATGCATATTTGAAAAGAACTTTTTATAAAACTATTAAGTTTAAGTCAGTTCCGTTTGGAGGACTGAGACTAAATACAATCACATAAAAATATAAAACATATAAACCCTGGAAAAACATCAGTAAATGTGTCTAAATAATTGATTTTATTTCATGTAACATATTTTGATGCATTTCCGCCAATATTAATTGCAGTTTTACTTGCGATATTAGACAGCACTGAAACTGAAAAAGACCGAATTATTCTTTAAAATGTCGGAGTGACAGATTTTTCTTTATCTGTCTCGTGAATCTCACTGGGCTCCGTGTCAACTCGCTGACTTCTGCCGTCTCCTGCTTTGGCACGGTGAAGGGGGTGCGGCTGCCAGCACCACGGAGGGAGTTGGACCGTTGGACCATCACAAGCGAGCAGACATTACAAGGTGTTTGATTTGTTCAGCCTGGGACTGCCCAACACCTCAAAAGCGGGAAAAACCTATCGGGGTTTGGGGGGGGGGGGGCTGATTTTAACATGTTTCATAGTATTTGAGTTATTAGAGTTTCAGTTATGAGGGCTTTTTCCCTTTTTCATTCTTTTTTAATATTATAAAAAAAGGAAAAAACACACCATATCTTAGAAATTTTATATAATGGGACTGAGCAAACCGTAACAAAAAAAAGTTTTTGCATATATTTCTGATTTGTGCATTTTCGGGCCCCACTTAAAAAACAGAGTACAGAAGAGTCCAGAATGTCCTAATAACTGCATTACAATTTTGTGTTGTACCATGTCCACGTGGGGAAATACACATATTTTTTAAGTGTATCTCCTCTTCAGTGGAAATAAATGAAGAGCAGAGCTTCAGGAGCTCATAACAATGAATTGGTAAATTTTAAAAAAACAAAAAAAACAAACAAAAAAAAATGGCAATTTATCTGAAGTACACACACACATTTTCGTAACAAGATCTTAATTTTCATTGTGTCGCTATTTACACAGCGGGGAGCGTAGTGGTTAGAGCTCTCACTTTCCACTCAGAGGACATTTCAACATCTGCATCTGTGATTTTGCCATCATTAAGGGTCTTACCTTGAATTACTATAGTAAAATAAAAAAATAAAAATGCCCATCTACCAACATAAATAAGTGGGTGAATAACTACAAGTAGGGACAGCTGACAGCGTAATGGTTAGAGCTGGTGCCTTTGAACCAAAAAGTTGAAGGTTTGAATCGCTTTTCTGCTGTAATACCCTTGAGTAAGGTACTTAACTAAATTGCCCACCTGTATAAATGGGTAAATGTTTGTAAGTCACTTTGGAGAAAAGCATCAGCTAAATGGAGGGAAAAAAAAAAAAAGTAAGTAGGCTGGTACAAAAACAATAAAATGCCCCTCATCTTGGACTAATTAATGAGTAAAAAACAAAAGCGAAGAGATGGCATGACAGGAACGCGTCGTCCCAGTGGACGCGACGGTCCAGCACGCACACATTTGTTAGTGAAACACAGCAGTACAAACCCCTCCAAAGACACCAAGTTTATTTACAGTCGGAGGTCTGCTTGCTTTATGATGGGATGTAGCACCATAATCCGTCGGGGAGCTTTTCGGGTGCCTGTCAGCGCCATTCAGAAACAAGGCATGGGCGTTTTAAAGAAAAGCTTAATGTACGTTCAATTAAAGTTCAGCGTTTGCTAATCGTTCTTTGTGCGTCCTCAATGGCGCATGACACAAGTGCTTTGCGCAAAAGATGAAATAAATCTTGCGGATTAGAATTAGGCAACGGGGGGGAGGGCGATAGTCAGCGATGAGCGTGTGACAAAGGGAGACGTCTGCAGAGGTGTGTGTGTCTCCTTGACAGCAGACAGGTGTGTGCGCCGGGCGAAACCTCCCCGTGAAGACACCAAACAGTTCAGTTCCAATTAAAAGTGTTCTCCTTTCTTTTTTCTTTTTGCAACTGCAAAAAAAGGAGGCAAAGTTTTCTTTCTTCTGTTCTTTTAGACAGAAAAGAGCGATCTAATCCGTCTCTAAACAGACTCTTTGGCAACGGAGACGAAGCGCATTCCGAAATCGGCCGCAGGCGAGCCACCGGTGCCCACACAGGCCTTCTCTCGGGGTGACACAGGAGGCAGACGGGGGGCAGTTGGGGTGGAGGCGTGTACGAGAATGGCAATCGTACAATTAGTACCTTACCTGTGTTGACAGACACGTCTGCAGCCCAGCCAGTGGTTTGCTGCTGCCCTGCTGAGAAGCCATACAGGTAATAATCAAGTACGGGGGACCGGGAGCCCATCTGGTCCGTTCCCAGAGGTCGGCAAAAGCCACAAGGGATCCCCCTCCCCATCCCTACCCACCCAGGCCGAGTCCGTCCACACTGTGCCGGGACACGCAGTCGCGGTTCTCCTGAGCCGACCAGACTGTTGTATGTAGTTTGCCCATCATTGCCAGTATTTTTAGCAATCACACAACGCAACAAAATGTTTCAAAGTTCTAAGTTATGTCTTTCTTACTTTTGCGTTGATTAGGATTAAAGTTTACTGGTTACAAAAACACAGCTAGTTCTTCCAGAGTGTCAGTTTTAGTTTGGTACTTTACAGCCATTGGGAGATTCTAGAAGGCACCAGGACATTCTAGAAAGCATCCAATTCTAAAAGGTATGAATATATGGTGTTTGGAACCCGGTGCCAAAATTCGCCAAAATTTCCTATTTTCCAGAATGTGAAACATTTTTCTAAAAACTGACCGTATAGTACAAACGAACACCACAAGTATGCTTTAAACTAAGAAAACTGAATGGAAAATGGGGAAGGAAAAAAAAAAAAAAAAAAAAAAAGAGAACATAATAAAATTTCTGTTACATTGTGCTATTCGTTTCTAACATAGTGTGCCAGTCACGTTCAGTAAAGGTTGCTGGTTTAAGTCCAAGAAGGAGTCCTCCTGTAGTAGCTTTGAGCTGGTTACCTCACCTGGATGGTTCCCCTGAAATATCCAGTTATATGAACACATAAAACTGTAAACCACTTTAAAGAAACACAAAATTAACAGGAGGCAGCAGGGAGCGTAGTGGTTAAAGATGCTGTTTTGCACTTTGTGGACCCAGGTTCAAACCCCACCTCCTGCTATCGTACCCTTGAGCAAGGTACTCACCCTGACTGAAACAGCAGAAGTTGCTCAGCTGTATAAACTAGTAAATCAGAGTAAGTAGCTTAATACAAACCTAATGTTGTAAATTGCCTTGGGGAAAAGGACACACAAAATGAATAAATGTCTAACAACATACCTTCTTATCATAATTCCTTTTGTCACCTCAAAGAACACGTATTTTAACCCCACCTCCAGCTGTAGTACCATTGATCGATGTATTTACCCTAAACTGAGTGAAAATTACCAAGCTGTATAAATAACCACAAATAGCTTAAAATTAGTGACTCTCAATCAACAGTGATGATAAATGATACATGAGTGACTTCATATAAATAAATGTAACTGTTTTCCCATCGCTGCTCTATTTCACCATCAGCTACCACCGGAACTGTCGACTGGGAAAACATGTACTCATTAGCCGCGAAACTAAAGACGGCAAGAAACTCTTCTCTAAGAGTGCGGGAGTGTGCGACGCGTGTGTGGTGTGGCGGGGTATTCGCAGCAGACCGCGCGCCGGAGGTGTGCAAACACGGAGCCTCCCCGCTCCCGATGGGCGGCGGCAGCCCGGCGCAGGCAAACACTGTCTGATGAGCTGTTTGTCTTCTGTCATCACAGCCAGGTCCCCGAGCGAGACAGCGCCTCCGCCGGAATGCGCTAACAAATTGCCCGTGAATCGCGCGCCGAGGGGAAACCCAGCGTGGGGCGATGTGGGCGAGGCCTGTCCGTGGACTCCGGAGTCGAGTACGCTGCCGCGCGGCGCTCGCGGCCTCAGGGCGCCTCGCTGTCACACGCTGGCATGCTTGTGTGACGCACACCCTCCAGGGCCCACGGGGTCCATTCCCGCTGACACACAGTGTATCGGTTACTGATCAACGTGGTTGAGTGTTAAGTGGTGAAAGCGTGGAAAGGAATCGTGAGCTGAACATGTGGGAAATCCGTCAAACACGTTTAGACACAATATGCCAAAATTGTACGACATTGTAATTATGGGTAATTATAGGTCAGGGTGCATTTACGGCATTAATACACAGCCTCCACCAAAACAAACAAAAAAAAAAATTAAAGGGGGCTATTGGGGAAATTGGTGGCTTAGTGGTTCAGGCCATAGCCTTACAATCAAAGGAAACGGCTTCAAACTCCCCCTTCCACTTTGGTACCCTTGAGAAAGCCATCTACCCTGAACTGATGCAGTAAAAAATGCACTGCTGTATAAATGGGTAAATCGCTGTAGGTTGCTTAGCGTACAAACTTAAGCTTGTAAGCTGCTTTGGATAAAAGTGTCAAATTAATAACTGATTGTTGTTGTTGTCGTTATTGATTAAATATCTGATATTTCACACATTACTTTTTCAAGATAGTGCCTGACTTTAGACAGCACAGCTCAATCTTGCCACCTACTGGGAAGGGCCATATTTATCAAAGATGCTAATAATTGAGGGATAAATCTTTTGATCCCGATCTAAATATTGTGGGACGCAAGGCAGCTCTCTGACATTTTTTCTTCAAGGGTAAGTTTGCTCTGCAGCATTTACCTATGTTGGCATTTCCCTAGTTTGTCAATTTACTTTATGAGTGTGGGGTGTTTTTCGATATTACGCAAACAGCGAAAACTGTTCTGCAGTGATGAAGCGCTCAAATATTTGATTAAAAAAATTAAAGGTGATTTTTTTTCTTCATGTAGAAATGAAATACATTTGTGATTCAGATAAAGCTGTCCTGACCCAAAACCTGTCTCTATAAGCAGAAATTCCATCCATCCATATCAGTAACTATTTGTCCAATGCAGTGTCACAGTGGACCAGAATCTATCCTGGAAATTCAAGGTATGTGACAGGATACACCATGTATAGGACCCCAGTCCATCAGAGAAATCTCACAACTTTGTGCAAGTTCGAGTAACCAGTTCACCTAGAACAGATGTCTTTAGACTGTCAGAGAAAAAAAATCTTGTGCATTTTGAACTTCTCTGTTGAAACACTCAGCTCTGTTAAAAGTTTCAGATATAAGTTAAGCGATAATAAACACTGGGTGTCTTTAGACTGTGGGGAGAACATGCAGACACCACAGAGACCGAGTCGGATTTAAACCCACATCTGAATCCACATCCCAGGAGATGTGAAGCACCAGGGCTACATAATGGAATATATCAGGTTTTTCCAGAAGATAATTCACAATTAATCTTATTATAAAATATGAGAAATAAAACACTGGAACCATCATGGTCTCTTCGCTACCCCCCTCCCAGGGCAGCCTGCTGGTTCACTCTCACAGGAGGACCTCGGCTCTCCTGCCGTGACACTGAAAAGGCTCATCCTGAAGGCAGAACAGGCACGGGTCCCCAGGCGAGCAGTGAAAGCACCGCTCCTCCTAGTCCCTGCGGCAGGTACACATGTGCAATAAGTCCCCTCAGGGCACGTCTCTGCTTCAAAGTTTTTACTCCCCCCCCCACCTCCTCCTTTTCCCTCTTCGTAGTCTTCATTCCCCTTTCTTCCTTTGCCGGAACAACGGTGACCTCACAATCCTCGATTGATTACCCTACAAAGGACCACAGCACAGGCAGAGGGCGGCAGCTCGTTTTCCATTTTAAATAAAGGCTGAAAATCGAGGAAATGGCCTCGACCGTTCATCTGATCTGAACGGAACTTCAATGAAGCAAATTCTTAGATGGCTATTTCAGCTCATCACAATGAGGCATTCCCAAAGCAACCTTTTGTCTTATGGGCTGACAGCTCACAACTGTTATTTTAGCCCTCTGGAGCGCTCCATATTAAATCAATATATAATATTACCAAGGTCGAAAACTTACCCCACTGCCTGCACCATATATTTCTCAACCCACACCCCCCAGCCATTTGTCTCATGATGACAAAGCATCGACTCTCCGCTTTTCTACCGCTTCTTTCATCTTCATTCAAGGCTGCGTGTTGCTTATTCAAGAGGATCGGCAGTTGGGAATGTCTACAAATCACGAGGAGGAGCCGGTATTTTTGGACTCGGGTTGCGTTTGACGGACGCCCGCCGTAGGCGAGTTTAGAGGGAAGGCTTGGCTCGGGAGGTTCGCATGCCGATCTTCTCCGAGAAAGCCTGGATCGGTTATTGGAGGTGATTAATATCGGTGACAGCAAACTCAGTTTGGTCAGTATTGCATTACTTAGGAGACTTGATTCATCTGCAGGCCTGCGGTGCCCCGGAACGCAGCGCCCGCCCCGTGTCGCAGGCGCATGTGGGAATCCAAGCTGAGCGCATTAACAGCAGGCTCCACTGGAAAAACGTTCATCAATCAGCACGGGATCACAGTGACCCTTCCCGCCCTGCCCCCTGCACTTTTTGTCGCAGAGGAGTCCTGGGACTAATTCTTTACATACCCCAAAGAGACGCAGGAAATCTGCTCAGTGCATGTTTGGTAGAGCAAGTCTGCCATCTGCTGATGCAAACCTGCATACACACTGCTGTTGCCTTGGAGATTCTTTTGGGATTCGAACCTGCTGCCTGTTCAGGTTCAGCAGAGTCACCCTGAAGAGTTGAGATCAGTGTTTCAACTTTTACTTTGGTTTGCTGACTTGGAATTAACTTTGATTAACACATTTAATTTCAGGGGCAGCACGTGGCGTAGTAGGTCGAGTTCCACTCGAAAGATGCAGGTTGGAATCCCACTCCTTCAGTAGCACCCTTGAGAAATGTACTTTGTCTAAAACTGCTCCACTGAAAATTACCATGCTTGATAAATGAGCAAATCATTGTAATTATCTCAATCGCTTTGAAGAAAAGCATAAGCTAAAAAAAATACATGTAAATGTCTAACAAACATAAATTAAATGCAAGCAAACTGTTTTACTCAGTGTTTGCCACTGCAGTCTATATACCAGCTCAAGCTTGAATTGCATCCTTGCAAAGTGCGGTTACTATGACAACCGGGACAAATGCAAAACAGGCAAACACCGGGTGCGTACACAGGTGTGACAGCACTCTTATAACCGAAAGCACATTTATTAAGGGTTTGTCCTCATCCCTAGATGAAAACACAACATAGAAAATAACATATATACAAGATGAAGCTGCACATTTTTCATTTTCCTGGTATAACCTGAAACTGCGCTGGTGGCACAGCTGTTATTATTGTAACATTGAAAGTTGCACTAAGAATTAGACATAGTGTGGATACATTACAGAAAGACAGAGCACAGCGGTGGAGCGCTCTGCAACCTGACCCGTGTCACCGATGTCAAGGTGGAATGAGAACAGGGGTAACGATCAAATGCCATTCTTGGTGGACATTAATTAATTTCTTTGTACAGGATTTATCTTAATTTTGGGTAAAACAAATCAGGAACCCGAGTCACTGCTTCTAACCAGAAAAGGCCTGTCCGGTTGAGTGCTTTGACCGCACTCAACATCTTAAAGGGGTTTATATCCCAGGTGAAGGAAGCTGGCTGCTTAATGAACGTGCTGCTCCAAAAGCACGAGTGCGCATTTCCTGGGAAATTTGTCAGAGGGCAAATTCCCCGCAGGTTCGTTAATGACACATTTGGAAGACGTGTTTCTCACCAACCGACCACATTGAGTCTCGTTTTTCATTACCACCAACTTGATATTTTAGAAGAAAAAATAATTCCTAAAAAAAGTTTATCTTGCTATTCTAAGGAACATTACACAATATTCATATACATATACACATTTGTAGACGCCAGCCTAGGACAATCACCTTGCTAATCCACGACATTGCAGTATTTGATGTTGTACCCTTTCTATCATCAGCTCTGAACTCACAACCTCCTGCAGCCCTTTTTCATCTCTGACTCCCACCCCGCACCCCAGCCTATGCCCTTATTGCGGTGAATCACTATCCACCAGTACGGGATCCACACCCAATCCATGATGTGAAATACTGTAAAGACTCGTTGCTATGACCAGAAATCCCACTTTTGCCACTCCATCGTCTGCTGGGCTGCTGGTTGCCATAGCAACAGCTTGCTCTCAAAAGCTTGTTCAATCTGCTGTGAACTAAGAATTGCTGATGATTTCCACCAGGAATGTCCAGGTGAGGCCCTCACCTCCACATTTGCAGCATTCCTGGGCTCCTCTCCTCCTCCTCTGCAGACCCCACATCCCCAGACAGGTCCCTGGTAGTTTAACTGGGCCGATGAAAAACTGTGGACCAGAACAAGATTAATAAAAAGAAGTAAAAGCCAGAAAAATGTCCACATCTTGCAATAAGTACTAAAAATCATATTATTAGAGAAAAAAAAAAAAAATCATATTCACCAACAGCCAAAGACAGAAAGTCTGAGAGCCAAGTCAGAGATGTTGCGAACCTCCCCAATCTGCTCCCCAATTTCCAAGTGAGGTGCAGAGGACCAACCAGAATTCATGTGGCAGGACTATAACAAAAACAGGATCAAATTCAGTAATAGTATCTAGCATTTTAAATCAGTGTCCAGCCACAAGCGTTCCTGTTTATTGCAGTGTTTTTCCCACCACAACTTCAGGTAGTTAACGCTCTGTCTTTAGTGAATCCAGTGAATTCAACTCCCCCTTGAAGACATCCCAAAGGCTCTGTCTGGAAGCACAACCACTAAATACAGCATGCAAATTAAAAAAATCTCGATCGCAGCGCATGGTTTATTGAAAATGGTCAAAGGAGAATAAACAACGCTGACGATTCATGATCATAAATGAATATATTACATCTCAGCTCACGCCCTCATCCACCTCCTGTAATTGTTCCCGACCCTGATCAGTTTGGCATTGGCTCAGTTCGCAGTGTTCAATGTAACTTGAAACAAAAAAAGTGCTGTGTATGTTATGAATAATAATAATAATAACAACAATGTGTTATTATTATTATTATTATTCATTGGCTATTAGTTTCTCAAAAGTGACTTACAATGCTAACACTTGGTAATTTTACTGGAGCAATTCTATGGTCAACAGCTTGTTCAAGGTTACTACAGCTGGAGATGAGACTCAAACCTGAGGCAGAGGGGCGAAAGAAAAGCGGTTGTTATTTTGTTTGGTGTTTCTCATTCAATTTCCAACAAGCTCCCAAAAGGTGAATTCTTGCTCTTCGGAAAGACAAGCCATTACTGTGTAGAGGAGTCAATATTTTAACATGCTATTAAACTTATGGATTAAATAAATGCATTGCTCTAATTTCTTCCCGTAACACGCTGTCTCCTTTACCTTTTCTTGAAACACGCGCCACTTTCTCCCCCGGCCTCGCCCCTGCCGTAAATCAAGTCGCAGCACTTCCGGCGGTCGTAAAGCTGTCGTGATGGTCAAATCGTATCCAGTTAGGAATAGACGACTGAATTAGGCAGTATTTGAAAAATACGATGAGCTGCTAAGGTATGTTTCGTGAACTTTAAACAGTGCCAAATCACCTGCGCTTACAAGGCGCAGTTACCAAGCTCTCCGGAGAATGCGGCCTCGCGCGGTTCCTCTTCCGGGAAAAAGTCACGTGACGCGAGCCTTTAAATGAGTAACAACAGTCGAAGACGTCATCGTTGAAGGACGGCAATACGGCGATCAAAACCAACAAACCCGAGGTATTTCTTACACAATTCGTGCTCCCGCTTTTCACCCAGTCCCTGTTTCCCAGGCTAGTAGATAGAGTTTAACAAAATACACACGACGTGTGCCGCAGCGGCAGCGGGCGCATCAACTCAAAGTATGGCACTCGGTTTGACTGTGCTGTGGTTTTCTCTGCAGGTTTGGATCTCGGCTACATGTAGCTGTCAGCAGCTAAACGTCCTTGTCGCAATGGCTGATGTAAGTCAGTGTATACAAACGTAATTACAGTGTAACCAGCCTGTAATATATGATATGGCACCTGGCCCTGCCCGAATACTTCCGAGTAACATATTTGCAGTGTACAGCCACTATGGGGCGGCACGACGGTGGCACAGCGAGTAGCGCTGCTGTCTCTCACAGCCCTGGGTGGTGTAGGAGAACGTGGTGGGTTCGATCCCTGCTCAGTCTGTGTGGAGTTTGCATGTTCTCCCTGTCTCTGTGTGGGTTTCCTCTGGGTGCTCTGGTTTCCTCCCACACTCCAAAGACATGCTGTTCAGGTTCCCCCATAGCGTGTGAATGACAGAAAGTGTGTTCCACTGGTGTATGGATGAGTGACCCAGTGTAAGTAGTGTATCTAGCAGTGTAAGTCACCTTGGTGAATAAGGTGTGTGGGCTGGTAACACTACATAGTATCCATTGTAAGTTGCTCTGGAGAAAAGTGTCTGGTAAATGTAAATGTATTAATCCTGTGTTTGTTTTGCAGGACCTGAAGAGATACCTGTACAAGCAGCTGCCGAGGTGCCTTTTCACCGCCAATCAACAATAACGATAAATTAGATAAAGACAAATTACACCTTGTTTGTTCCCCAAATGGTAGACATACTAATATTTTAAACTTCACTGTAAAGATTTTTTTTTTTTTTTTTGAAAAATTGAGATGCCTGTTGAGTCTTCCTTGTTTTATTCTCACTGTATGTTTTTGCAGTGTTGAAGGGCTCCATGCAATCGTTGTGACAGACCGAGATGGGGTTCCGGTAATCAAAGGTGCGTGTGTGTGTGTGTGTCTGCGAGAGACAGAGAGAGAAAGAGATGCAGACGAGAGACTATTGCGACTTTTTATAGTCCATGGTGGCTTATAGTGCTAGACGTCTACACTGCGCTTCTTACGATGATTTCACACAACAGGGTTTCTTTTTGTGTCGGTTGTTACTGTATTCAGTTGACATGCCTTGCTCAGGGTGATACAGTAGGAGTGGGATTCAAATGTGGGTCCTGCAAGGTGATGGCTCTAACCACTGCACAACCTGCTGCTTTTGAACCCTTGACTTCTCTCCTGCCCCAGTGGCTAATGACAACGCCCCAGAGTACGCCCTAAGGCCTGCTTTCCTGTCCACTTTTGCTCTGGCCACTGACCAAGGCAGCAAGCTGGGCCTCTCCAACAACAAGAGCATCATTTGCTACTACAACACATATCAGGTGAGCGCAGCACCAAACCAGGGAGCACGAGCACAGCGGTAGAATAATTTGGTGGGCTGGAGATAATTTACACAGTTGACAAAACAATGTAAATATTTACCCTGAACTTAAGTTTTTTCTTTTGATATGAGTGATAAACTGATTTTTTGCCAAATAAAATCTAATTTGACTGGACAGTAATGGTGTTCTTCCCCCTCTTTTTACTAGATAGTGCAGTTCAACCGCCTGCCTCTGGTGATCAGCTTTATTGCCAGCAGCAGTGCCAACACAGGTAAATTCAGGTACACACACAAACACAAACAAGGGCTGACAGCAGAGCCAACACAAAGATGAACTTTCATCAGGTTCCAAGCCAAGTGCAAAGAACGTAACTTCAAACTCACACTGAGGAAAAACTGCAGAAAAGAATGAAGGGAGATGTCAACCTAAAGTGTAAAGAGAGCAGTAAAACTGGCAGATAGAATAGTTGTTAGAGCTGTTGCCTTCTACTCACACGACTCAGGTTCAAGGTATAGTAAAAGTACATCAAAATGTAATGTATAAATTGAACAGTTCTAATTAGCTTAGGATAAACACCTAACATTTTCAGTCCCTTTGGAAAAAAGAAGCTTTTTTTTTTTTGTCTTTATGTGTCTAGGTTTGATAATCAGCTTGGAGAAGGACCTTGCTCCCTTGATCGAGGACTTGCGGCAGGTTGTGGAGGTTGCTTAGAGAAGATCTGCTGCGGCCCTGAAAGGGGTGGTCCTTTTGAATTGTGGAAATGACTTGTCACCGTCTTTCACAGCTGATGCTAAACAGATCTTTCGGTTCAGAAACACGCAGCACAGTCATGATTTTAAAGAAAGGATACATTGGTCCATCATTCTTTATTTTTTCTTTCCCAGAATTTTCTTTTGATCTCAATAAAATTATTTATTGATGATGTGTTCTGTATATACATATGGTATTTGGAGCATATTTACAGTCCATGTTATTGTACATTTTTACAGTGCTGGTTATTCATAAAAGATATGTTGGTTTCATTTTTCCACAAGTGCTCTCTAGATTCAATCCAGGGGTGGATGCAGTTGATTTTTAGAAAACAGAAGAAAATAAAAATGTAGATCATGCCCATGTTGAAAAAGTGAATGCTGTGCCTGGTGTGGTGATGAGGTGGGGGTGTATCGCAGTACAAGATCCTCTTTCCTCACTTTCAAACACCCCACACTTCTCTTTTCGTCAAGGTCCTTTCCGATTCTGTGACTGGAAAACGCGCAAATGTTTCATTTTCTGCTCCAGATCCGAATGTGCTTTTAAAGTAGCACATTCAGCCACCGCAGTTTACTGTGGTATTTAACCCTGACCATGCAGACCTTCCAGCTCCAGTTTCTCACCTGCCGTCGCTCACGCTAAGCAATATTGAACATATTCATTAGGTGAGGTGGAACTGCAAGTTTGAGATACTAATCATCAGGATCACTTCCCGAAAAGGTGAGGCAGGGGAACATGGCAGGTACTGTGTTCTCCGTAGTCATTAAAAAGTAAAAAAAATAAATGTATTTGTAGTGGTCAAATGCCAAAAGCACTATAACTGTTTACACAGACACATAGTGTGAAGGTCTCCCAACACTTAAAATGAAACCAAGGTTCACGTTGCTGCTTTGTGGTACTGCAATTTAAGTTTAGATGGTCAAGGATTCTTGTTACCCGAATTTGTATGCTTTACATTATATACATTAAAAAAATAAATTATGCAAAAAAAAATCAGTCAAACCAGGCAGTTTTCTTTTTTTTTTTTTACAACCCACCAGTTTCCAACGCAGTATCGCAATCCACTCGTCTGCCTCTCCGCCGGTACGTGCACACAGATAATACGTCCTCTCGGGAAACACCATGCTGTTAAGCAGACGGGAACATGTTACCCATCATGCCATGGGGCTTGTGGAATGAAATGGTGAATTCATCTCACAGTCATGTTCTCCAAAACCTGTGTCACTGAAATTAGTGTTATACCATAATGAGAGCGCACATATTTCTGTTTTTAATGTATAAAGTCAGTGTGGGTAAGTACTGGTTAACTATAGTTTATTAACATTTTATTTTTACAAACCATATGAATTCTGTCCATAATACTGATCATGGAACTGGCTGGTCTTTTTTTTCCTTTATCATCCCCCATTTCTGGTAAAAAGGGAACTAGACTACACAACCTCACCGGACTCAGTCAAACTACAACTTCCTATTAATCGCTGGATTCCAGTCAATTTACTTAAGAACGGGGGCCAGAAAGTGAAACGGCTTCTTGGGAGCCCGCTGACACACACTGCAAAGCTCAGCATCGAAGCAGCGCTGTTAACATCTCGAGTGTGTTTCAGCACCCAGTTAAAGCATTTCTTTAAGTTGGGTCAAATGGAAGGACAGAACACTTTTTTGAAGTCAGGTTCCCCCCCACTTTTAATGTCAACTTTTTACTTATATAAGTGATATAATTTGCTAATTTCTTCTTCCTTATTGCATTATCTCAGCAACAATCAGCTCTCATATCTATTATAAACCAGGGGTTTTCTGCAGATTAGCATGAGAGGCAAAGCAACTTACAATAATTTACCCATTCATACAGCTGCATAGTTTTAGTGCTGTAATTTAGGGT
Organism: Scleropages formosus; assembly: GCF_900964775.1. Lineage (NCBI taxonomy): Eukaryota > Metazoa > Chordata > Actinopteri > Osteoglossiformes > Osteoglossidae > Scleropages > Scleropages formosus. Next base: position 16,284,692 of record NC_041810.1, read on the forward strand.
AAGTACCTTGCTCAAGGGTATGACAGCTAGAAGTGGGAATTGAACCTGCAACCTTTGGGTCCAAAAGCAGCAGTGCTAACCACTGTGCTGTCAGCTGCACCAATTAGAATATTAGAGACTTCATACAGAAACTTACTAGATTTTTTTCATAACAGCGACGATGTTTTACACTTTAACCAGAGCACAAGCTGTAAATTGAGCAGAAGTTGAAACACAATATCTATATAAAGATTCATCCATCCTTTATCGATAGCTGAAAGCCCAATGCAGCAGCACAGTGGTGGGGAGCATATCCCAGAAGCACAGTGACTTAAGCAGGGCACACTATCACAGAACAATCATACACGCACTAATTTACTCATAAATACAGACAAAGTGCAAAGCAGAGTCACCACATCTGGAATAGCTGGTAGTGTAACGGTTAGGGCTGCAATATTTGGACCCAAAGGTTGCAGATTCAATTCCCACCTCCAGCAGTCATACCCTTGGGCAAGGTATTTACCCTTAATTGCTCCACTAAAACTATGCAGCTGTATAAATGGGTAAATAATCTGAAGTTGCTTTGGAGAAAAGCATCAGATAAATGAATAAATGTAAATTACCTGAAAACTTGGATTGTGGGAGGAAACCAGAGCAAATTAACACACACACACAGCCAGGAGGTCCGAGGCATCATCGCTACCTGCTGTGCCACCATGCTGCCCCATTCATGCAAAGAACTCTTACAATAAATGTTCAAAGTAAGCAATAGACATGAAGAGGGCTAGATATCCATAGGCAAAAAGGATATTTTTTTGCAGTGTATCATTGCAGATTCGGAGAGGTAACAATACTACACAGTGTTCCAGGTGGTGCTGCTCTGAGCATCTTCAGGTGAGTGCGTATGGACTTTCCATGTTACTTAGTGACTACAGATACTCACCAGAAGCAGTTGACCCTGTTTTTGGAGTAATCAAACTGGACCGCTGTGCACGCTGTCAGATCAAGGGTTCGAATCGGTTCGACTGACTGTCAAGAGGAGACAGGGGACACTACAGTGTGATTCTCTCTGCCAGATACAAGTCCCTTATGAGTTCAGCTTATTGGTCGCCCAGTTCAGACTCCGCTTAATACTAAGGCCTACGCAGTAAATTACTGAGATTTACAGATTACATGATAAAAAGTCTATTTCCTTTGCAGCTACCTTATTCTAGATAACGTGCGAGCATAATTCATGCAGTCACAATGCGTATGTGATTCTAATAAGCTCGACAAACCCATGTAAAAGCTGACTCACCATTTTGTCTTTGAAATATTTCATTTCATTTCTATTTAAGGTGAACCACCTTGTTTTCCAGTTCTGAAAACAGGAACAAAGTCAAGGCAATTAGCAGCACATTCATACACTGACTGTAAAAACACATTTGCCCCACGTTATCAGAACTAAATTCTTCTCAGCTTATCATCAAAAAAAATGTAAATTAATTCAGACCTTTAAAAGGACGAAAGGATAAACTGAATACTAAATTACATCTTGAATATCTCTCAGCAGTGGGGTCATATCAGCATGTCTTTTTTGTAAATTCAGTTTTAAACGCAAAAAATAGTCAGGGTAGAGCAGGTGGCGTTCTGGTTAAAGCTGCCACATTGTATCCAACAGCGTGTGTTTAAATCCCACTCCCTGCTGTAGTACCCTTGAACAAGGTACTTACCCTCAATTTACAGTTAAATTACTTCACTATATAAAATGATAAACTCAGTGTAAGTTGAATCGTACTGTATATAAACCTAACATTGCAGGTCAGCTTGGAGAAAAAGGTGTCATAAATATATAAATAAATAATAATAATAGCTACCATTCCAAGTGCTTGTCTGCAGTTATATAGATCAACACTGAATGAGGGACGTGATATGTCTGTATACATGAGTGTGCAGTGAAACATTTTGTATGATGAAGACATCCTCACCTTCACTATTGCTCCTTGCTTGATCAGGTACCCCTCTTTTGTCCCCAGCTGTAAGAGGAAAGAGAAGGTATGAAACATCTTCACAGGCCACCCTCAGCGAAGGGGGACGGCATGTGGCTGATCGACGTCCCGACTCACCGAGGGAGCGTTTGCCACCAGATCCTTTTCGGTTAGGCCTGTATGCATGGCCGTGTGCACCAGCACGGGTTCGTAGATGCAGGGCTCGTCCACCAGCCGGGGGTACGGGCACTTTATGACGATGAGGCAACCTTCACACGTAGTGGTACAGGTTCACAAGTTTATTTTTTGTATGTACGTATGTATGTATATCTGTTTGTTTTTATTTGCTTGTTGGTAACAGAAAAGCTCTGGGTCTCAGCAATAGAGACATAGAAATATCACAAGAGGAAATGTAAATACATCCACGTACATCATTTATTATACAAGCGTGAAAGATTACAGCGTTTCAAGTGATGATGATGATATGATTATATAGCGCTAAGAGGTTCTTGATGGGTGTCCAGACGTTTGAGAATTCCTATCAATTCATGTTCTTATCAATTATTATGCAGGAAAAGTGTTAATTTTTCTATGGAAAGAAAGCTAATTGCTTTAAATTACCAAAAATAAAAATGAAAACAATACTTTCCATATTAATTATTTTTCTGTTTAACTAAGAACATCATAATGTTCAATAATAATAATAATAGTAATGATAGTGGACTACAGTGACTCTTGGATACCTGAGACATACAATGTACAACATACAATTTACAATGTAGATATAAATGTATCATCAGACACTAATGGAAGATAATCATAAATGATGGTATAATTGTATAAATATCAGTATAATCTGTGTTCAGTACAGTCCTGTAACTTACTGCATTCGTACACTTCTGCTTGTGCTCTGAAGCAATCCAGGTGTTGTACTGTACGTAACTCAAAGGTTCAACGACATGGCCCTTCCAGTCACTCAGAAAAAGGTGATTAAGGAAAATTATCTCACCGGTTTCGCTTCCTATCAGAGGCTGGTTGGCGAAGTGGTTAACGAACTCACGGAGGGAGGGAAACTCTTGAAAGCCGAACGAGTAGCGGCCTCTGCTTCGCGACACTTGGAAGTGTTTGACAGAGTCCTTGGCCCTTTGGGAGAGGAAGACACAATGTATAAAGGCTTCTAATTGTGATTTGCCGTGCTCCTCCGATGACCCCTGTGTACGGAATGATGTCTTAGCTCACACAGGTAGGTGTGTGTGGCAGGAGGCTGCGGGCACCTGACAGACAAGGCGAAGCTACTGGGCCCTTCCTTGCTGTTGCGGAGCAGAAAGCTCCCGCTGCTGCCGTTGGACATGAGCAAGACCTCGGCAGCGTGACGTGACAGGTTGCCATGGTACCACCTGGAGGATGCCAGACAAACACAGGCCACGTGATCACAAGGGATACAACAGTTACAGGTAGTGATACCTCCAAAATGCAAGTGTGCTACAATATTCTGCTCTTGTTTCCTCCCACAGTCCAATGACAGGTGTTGCGGGTGGATCGGTGACTCCGATTTGATCTTTGTGCGTGCGTTAGAGAACGTTCCCCATGGCAGAATTTTGTCTTGTCCAGGGTTTATCCTGACTCACTCCTTATGCTTCCAGGATAGACTGTGGACCACCACAACCCTGCACTGGACAGGCAGTTATTGATGATGGATGGATGGATGGATGGATGGATGATTCATTCTGCTTATACTAGAATTCCAAACATAAATATATACAAAAGCCTTAAACACAACATCTAAATCACTCACTTCCTCAAAATGTTTCCATTAATTACCATCACTTAGCTCTTACTAGAGTGAAATGGTATTATTCCGGTCAACTAAATAATTTCTCAGAAAATACACAGCAGCATGAAGTGGGTGATGCAATTGTGGAGTGCAGCCCAGCAGTGTGTACGGATAATCATTGACGATGGTCTTCTCAGCACTAAACACGCCAGAGTCTTTGACCAACATAGACCAAACTGGAAGTGAAATTGTGCGTCATGTTGTATTTAACAGGTTTACAAATCTCACTTCATCAGACTGCTGGGACTGAGATTGTTTATTCCAAACACTGCGTATGAAATGCTGCATGAGGCCTCGACTGACTTTCTTACAGCCTTTTTACTCCATTCTCTTCGGTTAACATTACAGCTACCATGCAGCATTAATACTGTTATTTCTAGTAACCAAATTATCATAAAACTATAGGCAACAGTTAATCTCAAGTATATTATATTAGGTCTTAGTAGAGTAAATTGGTGGTCGAGGGTGCATTAATTACATTTAAATTTATTTAGCAGACGCTTTTCTCCAAAGCGACTTCCGATGAACTCTATGTATTGTTTCCAGCCCACACACCTTATTCACCAAGGTAACTTACACTGCTAGATACACGACTTATAACAGGTCACTCATCCATACATCAGTAGGACACGCTCTGTGTCACTCACACACTGTGGGGAACCTGAACTGCATGTCTTTGGAGTGTGGGAGGAAACCAGAGCACCCGGAAGAAACCTACACAGACATGGGAAGATCATGGAAACTCCACACAGACTGAGCAGGGCTCGAACCCGTGTTCTCTCCCACCACCCAGGCGCTGTGAGGCAGCAGCGCTACTTACTGCTCGCTAATTAGAGCTGCTACTCTTGAATTCAGAGGTCATAGGTTTGAATCCCACCTCCTGCTGTAGTACCCTTGACCAAGCTGCTAACTCTCAGCTGAAAAGCATCAGCATTAATAAATTCCCCTATTTATTTTTACGAGTGTGTTTTCAAAAACAAACGAAATGCAGATGTAGATGAAGCTGCTTGTAGGAACATACCACAAAGCCTCCAGGTCATCCAGAGCTTTGCCATCGATGGAATCGACATTCTCCACAGCGTGCTCCGCAGGACCGTCTTCGCTCATCGTCGCATCACACGTCACGCACCTGCACCTCGCACTTGCGTCACACACCTGTGCTGTGCGAGCGAAGGACCTCGAACTCGAGCCGTTCTGTTCCGAGGACCACGCAGAACGAAAATGAAAGAGCCGGGAAGGGAAAAACTAGCCCCAAAGAGGAAGCTGGGTGTCGTCACGCCTAGATTGAACCTCCTCAAATCTACCGTTAGCTCATGATATTAGACATATGACAAGATTTAGTCACGAGTGAAGATGTTTGCATTATTTAACATATTATTAAATGTACTGCAGATCATTCACACACAGACGCTATTGTAAAGAGTATGAAAGAGCCAATGTGTAAAATGTTCACTGCACAAAGGTTCGGAAGAGCCAGCGACAGAAATATTCTAATGTTTCAATGGTAATCTGCTGAAGGTTGTGAGCTCATAGCCCACGACAGCTATTAGTGTGTGTACTGAGCACCGAGGCCATGAATGATCTCTTTCAATCCATCTCTCTCGTAATCGGTCTTTAGTAACACGGGAGGCACAGAATTACTCAAAAGGGAAGGAGGAACTGATCACACTGGCAAAAGAAGAACATTTACTCATTTAACAAATCTTGTAGCCATGAGTTGCTGACATTTCTCAATAGCAAAATACCGACAATGTAAAATGATTTAGCTTAAATACATTAGAAATGTTTTATTTCTAAAGTGTCAGAAAGCGCAATTTTCTCACTGTGTCTCAAAAAAATGCTTTCGCTGGACAGATATTGGAACGGAAGCTTTAAAACTGTTAATTCGGCAGTGGAATTTGCGTTAGTAATGTGTTTGTTCTAAGATACTGAAAAGCTAAAATGCAAAGATGTAGACCCCGTATTTCTTAATTATTTATCAAAGCTAATAGAGTTCCATGAATTACAAAGCAGAAATGGATTAGAATGCCACTGAAAACTGATCAACAAATTATACGCACTCGCAAACTCTGTGTTAAATCTCAGAACAATTAAGGTTCATTTATTTAATAAGAGAAAGAATAATTTCAGGCTGGGGACAAATTGGCTGTGAGTTGTGCTGGACTCATTCTTCTCCTGTCTCCTGAATGGTGATGTGAGCCTCTACATGTCATTTTTTCTTTTTGATGGGCAGCTCTTTGGAGAGCTTCCAAGTGCAGAGACCATCATTTCTCTGTGGAACTCAATTAACACTCGCAGGCTAATTCCGTGCAGTTGGTGCAAAGTGAAATATAGCGGATGACACACACATGTCAGCGAGGAACTAGGGGGCCCAATGGGACAGCAAGCTGTCGGGTCTAAGAGCTCCAGTGGTGTGCGGCCCGTTGGCGCTCTCTCGGCCATACAACACGGGGCACGTGATCAGCATACAAGGCCGGCGCTCGGGTTTTTGGTGGACATGGGCAAGAATCACCCTCTAGACCTCTACCACTAAATTAATAACATAAACATAAGTATATACGTATGCACACTATATATTGTATATACATCTAAATTGTCCTATATACTTATGATATATAACATAAGTATATATGACAATTTAAATGTAGATGCATATGAACGATCGAAGGAAAATAAAAATTGAATTTACAAACAAAACAGTATTTTTATGTAATTATGACCATACATATGTGAACATTATGTACAGGGGGAACAAAAATTTGCAGCGCTACTTGTAAGTATCTGAAGGATTCTCGAGGGAGGGTCATTATTCTTGCATGAAACCCTAATCAAAATACGGTGCTGTTTGAACGTATGTGAACAGCATAGCATTATTCTTGCATAAAATCTAAATCTTAAAATAAACTCAGATGAATACACGATGATGATTTACACCCTTGATTCTGCTTACCTACTTGGGGTAACCCAACAACTTAGGCTTTACTTATTTTTTTTACCTGCACTACTTGCATGTTTCTGCTACACACACGAGTTCCTCCTATCCAAATATATGGGGTTGATCACTACGCACAGCACTCCTAGGCAATGGCCCGAGTTCTCCTAATTGTAAAACTGTCAGCAGCTGGAGAAGATGCCTTTAGAGAATGCAGTGCAGCTGCCAGTAATTGTTCAAACTACACGTCATCCCAGGGATTTAGTACATTTTTATTCCTGCACGTCCATGTCGGTGTGTGCTGTGCGCCTCCTAAGAACTGCTGAACCCCTTTCAACATTCAAGAAGGGTTTTAAAGCACATCCCTTCAGAGCCTTTTCTCTCCTGACGGCGACATAAATTGGCCTCGCACCACCTGTCACAATCACCGTAGTATTTACTAACCCTCCTACGTCTATATAGGCAGTCGCTTGAGGGATGTGTACCAGCAAAACCGTGGTACCAGACAAACCGTGTTTTCATAGTCATGTGTCTGTGTCTAAAGCTCTTTGTCTGTTGACGCACTTCTGTTTGCCCTGAGTAACTTGAAGAGTTGGGTAAATACCTGAATATGAAAAAGCAAACATTAACAAGCTGCGGAGTATATAAATCCCATATCGGCAGTGAATAAGTAGGAACAAAAATGCAAAGGTGTTTTGGAGAAGTGCAACTGTGATATATCATTGAACCTTATGTCCCAATACAGCCAATTACACACTTCATTGCCTAAACAACCCTGAGAGCTAAATTTCATTGGCCTCTACAGCTAAATGCCATTTGCCCCGGCTGTTCTAGCTGCTATTTTTATCAAAGCAGAGCCACGTGCGTGCTGCCCCAGGCCAGTGCCATCCCACACCCCTCGGTGATACCCCTGGGTCCTGCACCGCTGCCAGCTTGAAGCGGGAATGGTTCCACGGCTCCAACGGCAACGGAGAAGGCACCGAGCATCCGCCTCTCCGGCCCACCTTCTCCATCTGCCGATCCCTGCTTCCCGCCCACATTGATGCGTTCGCGAAGCGTGCGGCACCCTGGCGCTCAGCGGCGCTCCATACAAACACGCCTACTGCACACGGACCTGCGATCATGAGCCCGAGGAATATCTTGGTACAGGACACCGATGTCACGTAAACAAAACCATATGCAGTTTCCACACATTACACTTCTGAGTCATAGTTCACAACTCAACTATTCATTACATTTTTGCTTATTTATTCCTTTCATGGTGCCTTTGAGCGAAGCTACTAAGAATTTTCGGATCGTTTCTTCTGGTATTTATAATTATTTACCCATTTTCAACAGCCGGGTAATTTTTATTGTGTTCTTTCAGAGTAAGGACCTCGATCAAGAGCGTTACAGCAGGAACAGGAATTATAAGTCAAGTCTTTCCATTTCAAGGAAACAGCTCTAACCACTATGCCACCTGCTGCCCGAATTCAGTTTTGTTTTTTGCTTTTGGGGTGGCAAACGTCCCTCTGGATCCAAAAAGCTGCATGTTCAAATCCCATCTCCTGCTGTAGCACCCTTGATCATGGTACTTACCCTGAATTGCTCCAGTCAAAATTACCCAACTGCATGTTTAATGGTAAATCATGCATGGTAAATCGTTGGAAAGTTCTTTGGGGAAAAGTGTCAGGTAAACCTACATAACGCTTTGTTTGCCGCAGAACTGTTGAAATCCATTAATCGGTTGCAACAAGAATTAGTGTATGAATGTTCTGTTAGAATTATGTTTTTCCATATGGCCACAATGAACATTTTAATGACCCTGAAAGCTGATTGTGGTTAAATTCAAAGTGTTAATAGAAGTGAATTAACGTGGAAAGTGTGCTTTGGGGGGATCAGTGCGGAAAGCACAGAGGAAGGTTTGGAAACCGAACCCCCTTCGCGTCCAGCGTCTGTCCACTCCAGCAGGAAATCCGGCGACTGATGATAAAAAGATCTGATCGGTGGAGACAGTGATGGAGACGTGAGCACAGGTAGAACCACGGTAAAGCTGTGGGGGTTCGGCTGAGGTATGGAAATCCGCAGGCCTCCCTCTCTATACGTTTGACCCTGTCTGCTGAGGGCCGTGGGAGAGACGTATGGCCGAACCCCAACGGGAAGGCGTACCAGAACTGCGGTGAAATAAAGCAGAAACCTGCTGGCTGACATTTCCTTCATGTCAGAATCCGAGGAGGTGGAAACCAAGGGGCTGACAGTTTGCATTTGTTTTTATCCAGATGATTTAAGAACCGAAGCGTGGCTCCCGGGACACGGAGGCTCAGCATTCTGTACAGTGATGTTCTCAGATCAATCTGAAGGCAGGTGCGTTTACAGAGAAAAAATAAGGAGGGCAACGAACATGATGTTGGCAAATCAGATACTTCAATGCTGAAATTATCTTCAGTGCTGGTGGTGAAGACTGAAGCGGTTGACAATTTTTGCCAGTGATCAGCAACAAGGGGTACAGCAGTCGAGAGATACATCAAATAATTACACTTGGCGGGGAGCAGAGAATGATGCGGAAAAGATGAAAAGCGATGTCCCCACGTGATGAAGGACAGAATTGCTTAAGCAATAGCATTTTCAGTCATGTCATATGGATATGAAAGCTGGACATCGAAGACAGAGGACAGGAAATAAACATGGACTCCTTTGAACTGTGGTGCCAAAGGAGACTTATGAGGACACAGTGGACAGCTAGGGAAACAACCAGATGGGGGGGGGGGGGGGGGGGGGGGGTCAAATCTTGGGTCAAATCAGGCCACAGCTGTCATTGGAAGAACAGATGATGAGCGATTATCATACTTTGACACATCATGTGAAGATCAATACGGAGGAAAAAAGGAGAGGAGGACGACCAGCGATGAGATGGATGGACTCAATGACAGTGGAATTGGACGGTGACATTGGACATCACCAAGGACGCAAATGGATGACAGAACATCCTGACGGAACTCGCTCCATGACTTGTCCAAGATTCACCGTTGACTCCGCAGTACTTAACAACACTGATAAAATGAAACTGTACCGTATCAGTAACTGTCCCCACTCAAGGATTCCTTTTTTTTTATTATAACATGTGATGTTTATAACCCCACTTGAAGCTGCTTCCCTTTTTAATGCTTGATCAATGACACAGTTATTTTGTTTATTTATTCATTTTTTTTTCAGCAGCAAATTAATATTACAATACGGCCCCTAAAATGTGTTTTCAGCCCCTGATGCGCAAGAGTCGCTGTAACCATGCACACCGTGCTTCATGGCATTTTCACATCTTATGCAAATAACGTCCAGAGCTGATCTGCAGCCTCCTAGAATTTCCCAGAATTCTGTTGCCATCTCGGCACTCCTAGCACTAGGGGGCACAATGGAGCTTTAGAAAGCCACCCACAGAAGAAACTTAATTAGATCATTATAAAAGGAAAAAATAAGCAAACGTGGGGCTGCACAGCAATAACAGGGCTGCAATTTCAATATTTATCATCACCGTTTGTGTAATTGTGTTTATATGTGTGTTAACGCTCAGGCTCTGATTGCTGACTCCATATTTACGAAGGAAAATTATATTTATAAGGTAATTTTAATAATACTGACTTCGAAGGGGCTAATTCCCCTGGCAATCTTTGGTTATTACAGTTGTTATTTTGTTGCTTAGCTGACACTTTTATCAATGCATATTACAAGTTTTATTCATTTACACACTTCTGCATTTTAATTTTAGTTCAGGTTAAGTACTTTGCTCAAGAATACCACAGCTGGGCCTCTCCTGGGTTTTGAACCAGCAGTCTATGTCCTTCTCCACTTTTGTACCAAGGTCAGCATGAAAATTCTCTACTTATATATATATATTTTTTTAAAAAAGGTAATTAGTTAATGTTAAATGCAATACCAAACATTTACTTTTTCATAATTAGCATTTAATAACCGATATAAATGCAGTTCACAGAGGAGGGAACGAAAATAGGGCAAAAAAAAACTATTCACTCTACATGAACATATTTCTGCTCCTTCCGCTGGATCATGGATTTGTTTTTATGCACCACCCTTCCATAAACACGCCTCAAGGGACGAGAACATGGCCACTTTACCAGTGCCATTACATATGAGCTTCATTGTAAAACACTGGCCTAATATAGATTATAACAGTAAAATATCCATTTATATTATTAGCTTGTCCACAGCATATACTGCCATGCCAGACATGGGGAAAATTAATTACAGCACTGCTTGATAGTATGTGAAATATTCTTATTATAAAATAAACATTCAATCTAAATCTCGCGTCTTAAAGTAAACTTGAATAAAGGATGATGATTTACACGCTTGATTCTACTTACCTACTTGGTGTAACCAGTACAACTTGGGCTTCACTTATTTTAGCACCTGCACCACTTGTGTGTTTCTACTACACTCATGATTTCCTCTAAAGCAACATATGGAATTGGCCACTACACACCTATTATGTCACATGAGAAACAGTGATTCTCATCAAATAACTATTCTGCGGTAAAACTAAGGGACTCGAAGGGTTCACATGCTTTCAAGCACCACTGTATGTGTTGCTCCCAAACTGAAAAACCAGAGACAGGAGAGAGACGTGTGTGCTGACATGCTTCAACATCTCATATTAAAAGAAATAAGTAATCATTCCTTCCAGTCCCTAAAAGCAGTAGAGCTTCATTCCTCCTTAGGTAATTATTGCCACGCTCAGTGATTTACTAATGGAAGTGCAGTCTTGTCCGATTTAAATCGTTGAGATACAACAGAAAACTTGGAGAAGAGCTTTCTGAAGGACCCTTCCTGGAGGAAACCTCTCACTCATGTACCATGTGCCTTTCCTCTGTGCCAATCCATAGCAGCGATTAGTGGAGATGGGGGAACCATTAAGAGAAATCAATAGTGAGTTACAGCGCAAGGCGTAGACACACTGGGAGAAAAGCGGACACATTTATAGACTCCTTTTAATCACATGCTTTTGCAGTAATGGTGCCACCTTCTGCGCCTTTGCCATTAAAGGACTCCCTCGAGCACCATCAACTTGCAGACGAGTGACATCTTATGTAAGAAATAAAGAAACAGTTGGAATGTAACGCGCAAACGGGCACTGATGTGACTTTTATTTGTAGCCTGGTAGGGTTGCATACTCAGTTCTGATTGGTTGAAGAAGTGATGAATGATTTCATATAACTGTAGAGCCTCTATCTATCTATCTATTTCGATAAAGACATAGTTGGGCAGTACTTTCAACCAACTGTGATCTGTAGTTTATGTTTTACATGGTCACTGAATGAAGACTCAGCAGGGTACAAGTCCTGGTAGGTGAAGGAGGGACTGTGATTAGGACTCGGAGGGCGTGGGAGGGGGGTGACAAGCATGCTGGGAATGATTCACCACGATGGAGGCAGGTGCGAACTCAGATGAGCCCCTAAGCTGGTGCACCGGCCTGCTCTCTGCAGGAGATGAGGCCCCCGATGGTGGGGCAGGTGTGACCCCCTGCTGTCGCACCAGCCTCACATCAGCCACCCTCCCTCTTTGAGCACAGCGAGGAACCACCGTGGTGAAAAAACTGCAAGAACATGTCTTTCGGTGGATCAGATGGCAACTATATACGTCAGATACTGACATTTTGGCTGATGACAAATTCTGATGCAAACATCAGATTTATAACGAAGAACTGTGCTTTCAAAATACATTCACAAGAATTAGTCTCCTGTATGAAGTTTGCCCTTATGTGTGGCTACTTCAAACCTCTCAAGTCCTGATATAAAGGAACACCCTACTGTATTTTAAGTATAAAGGTAAAGTATTTTTCACTGTGAAGGTGACCATAGGAGAAAGGTCATGTCAGATTTACTGGAGACCATAAATGCAGATTTTGTTATTTGTTATTATTTATTATTCATTTTGTTGGGTATAACTGTGCACCTTCTTGTCACTTGTCACATGTTTAGCTGCTGTGCCTGCATTTCCCTGCAGGGATTAATAAAGCACCATCACGAAATACTATCCACGTTTTTGTCTGTTTTTCAGTTAGGATATTCATGGTGACGTGTGTCAGCCGATGAAATGTCATATAAATGGGTCAGAGATGTGACTCGATCCAAGGCCTTGTTTGGTGTCTCTGTGTCCTGATGGACTGATGAAGGTGTATCTGGGACACGGCAGGCCAACGCACCCCGAAGCGTGACTGTGCCTTTCACTGTCTCCTTCCCTTCCGTAGTTCTTGGAAGCAGATCATGTGACGTGGAGCAACGCTGATGGGTCAGAACACAAAGTACAGTTACAGTAACAACATACATATGTTTGATTGTTAACATAGCTGGAGGGTGTGGCTTCTCAGACTGTCAATACATTGTTTCTGTTAGATTTGATTGATTATTTCATTTGGGTGTTGTATCGAAGAGCTGCTTTTATTATTCTGATTTAATGTTTTGTTTTGACATTTTTAGGATGGATGTGTTATCGAGAAGTGAAATGTGGAATTTCATGTTTTTATTTGGAGCATGCTTATATTAATGTAACTATGATTTCTACATATTCCTTGTAGTAATTTATTTTGTTCCGATACATAAATGGCAATTCTAACAGTGAACTTTACTTTTTTCGATAAACTTTGAATTTCAAAAAAAAAAAAAGAAAATGTTTTGTGCACTTCCAAGAAAAGGACATTATCGTATTTTTTGTGCTTCTATTATGCAAGGGTAGCTCACTCTGGTCACAGAAGACATAATCGAGCAGATTGTAGGGAGTGGTTTTTAATTATTGCTTGATTTACATTTGAACTACCATGCCAAGTGACTTATCCTTCGAGTAATTGCTCATGTAAAAAGTTTAAAGCAAAAAAATGCAAAGACATGTTTAACTCAAAACTTAAGGACCAGGGCCAGTTCCATAATCACTTTTGACATACATACCAGTTAAAGACCTTTTCAGGAAGTAAAATTAATTGATAAAAAATGTGAGTTGCTCCGGATAGGGCTGAATTTAGAAATATAATAAAATTTAGTGATACTGTCCTGCAGTGACCTACTGTCCAGTGACACCCGGGACGCAAATCGCCCCTCAGTGATTTCATGGAAAGTGTCTTCACTCCACATGGCCTTCCAAACCGATGACTCCATTTACTTTGGTTTTACTATGTTATTTCCCAATGCTCACCCTTTCAATGATTGGTATGCCTTAGAACACATCTTTCCCACTCAGCGATGTGCTGTATAGCCTCGTTCCACCGCCTGTCCCTAGGGCAGCGTGTGTTGCGTTGCCTGCGTGCGTCTGCCGTTGAATCTGGCCTGATTTGACACAGCGAGCGAGTCTCCAGCCTGGAAGAGGCTGCTATTTTTAGTACCGGGCCGTTCCCATTTCCGTTCTCTTCCTGGGGCCTCCATCCCCCACTTCTCCCATTCTGCACATGCCCCAACTCCCACATGTCTCCTTTGCATGGCTCACACAGCTCCAGGTAAACACACCTGCAGTCCAGGACTTTCTGCATGAATTAAGTCACTTGTACTTGCAGCATCTTCTCCAATCGGCGCTGCTGTCCTGAGAAGATTCGTGGTCTTCCAATCCTCACCGGTGCTGCCACTGCTTGTCGGACCTTCCAGTGGACCAGTGGACTTGGGTGTCGGGTCCACACTTTGTAGCGTTTGCATTTTGAATGCAACCAACCAACCAATATCAAAAACCACCTGTCCTGTGCGGGGTCGCGGTGAGCCGGAGCCTACCCGGCGACACAGGCCAGAACATGCTCGCCAGTCCATCGCAAGGCACCCAAAGCAGGACTCTAATGCTGGACCCACCACATAGTGGGCAGTTGTTTGGTTGACATTTTGAATCTTGAGACAAAAACATTCCTCGTACTTCAGTAATTATTCAGACATTCATAATAAATACTGAAAATGTTTCTGCCATGGCAGTTGTCTGAAGGAAGATGGAAGACACAGTATGCAGAGCTCCAGGCTTTTATTAGAGGGAAAATCCAAAAATCGTAGTTGTTGTATGGGCCAGGTCAGTCGAGGTGCAAACGGGGTTTCCAGGACAATCCGAGATCAAGGTCGAAGGACAAGCGGTGGTCAAACAGAGGAAGCAAAGCAACGGGGTTTGAGGGTACAACGAAGGGACAGGAACAAGGAAGGGAGATCAGGGGAAAGGTAAATAGTTGAGCGCGAGCTACAGCGAAAAGGTTTGCGGAACTAGGTTCCGCGTTGTTCGTCTGCGCCCTTTTATGCCTCTCCCCGGGCTGGGTGTCAGGTGCTCCTCGTTGAGACGATGGCACGGGCGTAGCAGTTTCAATGCAACTTTTCACAAATACACCTCACCCCCAGGTAACGGAACAACAGCAGAACCACAGAACCACAGTACACACTTCTTCCTTTCAAAACTCTGTGTCCATGTTCTCCAAGGTGATGCCATGACGCTCGTTGTCTCTTTACACACACACCATTACCACTCTGTGGTTTCACCACATTCTCATTATCAGACCGCAGTGACCTTCTGACCTTCTCCCTCCCACCTTTTGACCTTCTTAGTGCTTTGGAGGGGCAAATTTGGAGTTTGGTCAAAGTTCCTGGCTTGATGGAGACGGCTGTGGCTTCATCGGAAGCACGGCTTCTTGTGGATGTTCCTCCTCTGTGGGGGCAGGAGACAACTTGTGCAAATCCCTCCAAAAACTCAACTCTAGTCTTTAGAGTCGGCTAGTACGGTCAAAAGGCGATTTTGGAGTCCTTTTTTTCCCAAGTCATGTGCCATGCCATCACTTTTATTCTTTATTAGATTATGGTTATGTTTTCATCCCATCAGAACTCTATTGCAGTTGGATGTTTCACAGAACCAATTCAGATTAAGTGCTTTCCTCAAGGGTAAATGGCAGCTCTGCTCCTGGAACCTGAACTGGCAGCCTTCCTGTCACAAATCCAGTTTATTAACCACGGTCCACTTACTCCTGCAAGTTCCCACCCGACTTGACCCCCTTAAATTTTTTTTTTAAAACTTGTTTTTTTTTTTTTTCTGTTGAAATGTGAGAGGAAAGAGCTCTGATTACACATTAGTGCGGCTGATTATTCTGTTAGACAATCATAGCTCAAGAGCTGAGCACGTGTTGTTTCGCCTCCTCGGCTAAGAAATGAGGCACGACCCCACTTTGGCGAATCCATCTATTACCGCCATATCTAGAGAGAGCTGTCAGGCTGCTAATGTGGCAGTGGAGGAAGCCATGGGGTCCGTTGGATCCGGGGAGAAATTAGTCCTCTGTGACTAATGGAATCTGGTAAGGCTCGCATGTCCCTGCTGATGGGGCGGTGAGGCAAACTAATGTAAACTACAACAGACGCAAGAGGAAATACCTTCAGAACATTCTGTTTTCTGCCAACCAAAACTGAACTAAATAGGATTGCAGAGGAGACGTTCGTATTGACTTTCTTTTTCAGTTCTTTAGTAAACTCCCTTTACGACTCCTCAGGAATCCAAAGAGGTTGGTATTGACATTTTCGTTTGGTTGTCTGTACAAAAAGATTAAAAACAAAAAAAAAAGCAAAATACTGCTTCTGATGGAGTTTTGTACATTAAACTGTATCCAGGTATTTCTCAAAAATATAAAATGGAAAAAAATTGATCTGCAGATCAGTTATCAAGTGTGAATAATGTATTATGTCTTTCTAAAAATGTGGCTCCCGGCATCTGGCTTTTTCGTGATTCTAGTGCAGGAGGTCTACAAGCCTCAAGAAAAGAAAAAAAAAAAGGATATATTAAACAGTTTTTACAGATAGTCCCAATAAAATCAGAGGTGGCAGCACGTCTCAGTTGTGTGCAGCATGAGCCAGAAAGCCTGATTCCACGGTCCCAGCTTTGTGCTCTTCTCCAGGGTGAGACCGCTAAGCTGGTGTCCATTAAGATTAACCGTGATGAGCTTCAGACTCAAGCTCAGTCATTAGAACGAGGCACCATGGCACTTGGCTTTCCGTTGTGGGGGGATGCATGGGAAACAATTTCTCAGTTGCTTGGCACTCAGCTTTACTACGGTAACTTATCTTTTACACTGTTACAGTTGACTTTTTTAAATTGAATTCAAGCTCCTTTGGCTGCAAAAGGAGATGAAGTTTTTGAAGGGTTCATGATTGAGATTTCTAGCTTTCAATGTGACTTTACTGTGATATCACGATGTTTGGAGTCATCTCTTACTCTGTACGTACAGAGCAGGAGGTAATGTTGAGAATAAGAATATTTGCTTGTAACCTTTAGGATGTTGGGTCATGTTTTCCACGGGCGAAACTCAAGCAGTGTCCTTGAGCAAGGAAGATCAGGTAACTGCACTAAGATGAGAACTGACTCATAATAAGTACATGTGGTTCATGGTAAAGAATGGTATAGGAATGGATTACCTTTGCCTTCTTCTCCACATGTCTTTCGCAACCACTAGGAGAATATGAAAAATCCACACACCCCCAGTTCGAAGCTACAACCAAATATTCACCCACTGTGAGGCACCAGTGTTACCTGTCAGCAGGGAACTTACCCAGAATTTGTCCAGGTAAAGTTGTTATTAAAAGCAAATGATTAGTATAGGATAAATTAGCTGTATTACAGCTCTAAGAACCCTGGAGTTCTATGACTGTCAAATGTGACCATTTACAACTTTCGATAACAGTGTTTCTTTTATCCGATCAACATAAGTCTTCATGACACCCTCCACACCAGGCATCTGAACAAATAAAATTAATGATCACCAGATTCATAAATATGAAAGGTGTTTTTATTCAGTGCCTGTGGAAACATAGGGGGTGTCTGAATACTTATTCAAGCAGCATATGTCACTTTCTGGCTCTCTTTGAAGGTATGTACTGACAACTAGTTTTGTCTCAAAGTCTTTTATGCTTGAGCATGTGAGTTACCAGTACAAATACTGATTGGGAGAAAAAAAAAAGTACATATTTTTTATTGTAACAAATACATTTCCGGATATTTATAGGGTTTGTGGGCAATATAAATGAAGGTAAAACACTTTGTCCTTCCTCCACTATGCCATGAACACTTCTACATACTAACATCTTAGACAGCTATGGAGAGAGGATCATGATTTACGGGTAGCATTAGAAATCGGTGCACAGCTGTTAACACAATTTGTTTGGTTATTCTCTGTTTACGGAGAGTCAAGACCTTTGGCTCTTTAGGTAACTGCACTCTGTCTTTTCTCTGAACTCAATGGCTGACCTCACCATCCCTCCCAGCCATGGCGCGGAGGAGTGCTATGGAGCACCATGCTTCACCAAGCAGTTCCAGACCCTGCGGCCAAACAGCGAGTCGCAGGAGACAGGACCGGCATGAACCGAGAAAGGACCGCAGACTGTTGCGCACATGGTTAACTCTGCAGTGTGATTCATTGCCTGCATCAACAGGGGAGGAAACCAGGTGCCTTTTACCTTTACTTATAAATTTTACCTCTTTAACAGATGACATTAAAGTGGACTTAGATTGATGCTGGACAGTGGTGAGAGAATGTCTTATGTCAATGTTTAAAGGAGAGAGCTGTCTTTGTCACTGATGCACATGGGTTGTGTGTAGATGATCTTCATGTTCATCCCATTTAACTACATTGGTAGAGAGAAAAAAAGAGAGAAGGAAGAGGGAGAGAGAGAAAAAAGAAATCTTGTACCTTCTGTGTTCAGAAGTCAGTACAGTACAATAAACACAAAAGAGAAATCCTGACACTGGACAGAAACACTAAATTGTATTGAGAGGTATGCAATTTGGAAGCTTCCTCTGTTCATAAGAGCACACAGTGATGGGTCTTGATATTGGGGTGGTCTTTGCTCGCCTTTCCTTTCTGTTTACTGTTCATCAGAGCACAAACGGATGAGTGACCTTCGGTTCATCACTGCTCATAGCATCCAACTCTCTGTCTCTCACTATGAGGTACACAAATGTGTTTATGTGTATACTTTGTGTCTCATTTTTTACATGAGATCTGTTCATTTTCCGGCAAAGACTGCAATACTGTGTAAAAAGCAGATTGTTACAAGGTCATTCTGCATGTCTACTTGTATTTTCATATTACTCCTAATAGATATTTAATCAGAGCTGCTGTGCAAGTGGGAAAATCTTTGTAATTAACTTAAGTTTTTAAGTCTTTGTGATGCAATTCAGTTTTACCAACATTTTTTCCTTAATCAAGAAGAGATATACTGTTCTCAGATTTACTGAGTTATTCTCTTGGATTAGAAAGCTTTCATTGGGATGAGTGGCGGTAAGAGATAAAAAGCACGAGTTTTGCAGAGAAAGTAGTCTAATTTGTCTCCATTTTCATCTGGAATACTCAGGTTCCTTCGCACTTCACCTCATTTGTTAAGAATGATTAGACATGTAATTAAGCAAGTCCCAGACCTGAAAAAGGAAAAAAAGAAAAATCAACAACAATGGATTTAAATTCCACAAACACTCCTAAAGACTAAATTCATAATTTAGTGCATTCCAAGACATAATTCCCTTTTCTAATAGGGATAAAGCAAAAAGTTCATCTTTATAAGCAAAGAAATTAGAAGGAGAGAGAGACGCTTAATAGTATCAACTAATTCATAATCTGTTAATTTCATAACTCTGCAATATTCTGTGTTTATTTGAAAACACTGGCACTTCCTGTTGTTCGTGGTTTGGGTTTCTCCTGTACAATTGATCATTTTTTGGTCCCTTTTGTATCCTCTGATTGACTGCTGTTCTTGCTTCTTATTGTGCACTGATTGCAAACCCCCTTCTGATTAAGAGGAAGGTTCTGCGCTATAATATAATTCATTTTGTTTTTTGAAATCAATTTTCATTGATTCTACCGCAGTGATGTAAAAAAAAAAAAAAAAATACTGCAATGTCTGTTATTCCTCTATCGCTGTTAAATGTGACACAGAGACATGGTTGGTAAAGGTTGCGCCTGAAAGGGCTACGAATCTGAAATCGTCTCACTTTGCATGTTCTCCATGTGTTCATGTGAGTTTTCTCCAGATGCTCTGGTTTCCTCACACTGGTGAATTGATAATTCCATTGATAGCTCCATCCAATAGTGTGCAAATGTGAATGAGTGTGTGACTGTGATTGATGTGCCCTGCCTTCATATGACTACAGGATAGGCTTTGGACAACCATGTATTGAACAATCCGTTACTGAAGCCAATTCATTTTTATTTATTTTCTGTTATTTATTTTCTGTATTTAATTCTCAAAGCCATTTTTAAAGTAAATTCCTCTAAAAATCAGTAGGTTTTCCTTGAGAGGTACAATATTTAAATGCGGTATAACTGCTATTTGAGGGCTTATGCAGGACCCCTGTTATCTCCTGTAGAAGCAGCAGGAGCAGGAGCGACACACGTCTTCTCCCCTCAGTTTGATGTTCATTTTCAAGTAGAATTGCCCCCAGGGCTTGTTCTCTTGCTTATTATGAGGAAGAAAATGCTTTGGTCTGGAGCTCGCTCTCTTCTTCTTCTGCGTTTGAGCCGAAGACATCCCCCACTCCTGCCACAGCTGGGAAGCACGTGGCTGCACACAGTGTTCAGGGTTCTATCTAATTAAACCTTACAGCATCGGTGTTACTGCATGTCTACCTGAGAACATGCTTGTCAACAACATACTGGTTAAGTGTTCCAAGACATGCTGGGCAAAGCGAATGCTTTTCCTCGCAGGAGCGGTAAGGGAGTCCAATTAGAGCAGAAACTGTTGTCTTGTTCCTTTGTCAGCAACAAGAAGAAAACGTGCTTGTTATAAATTAAGGATCAGAGCTGTGGTCCCGCTCAAGTTAAAGGTGGCATGGTGAGGAGAGCGCAGAACTGGAGCGATGAGGGAATCACACCTACACTCTGGCTCAGTCTCTGTGGTGTTTGCAGTGGTGGGTTTCTTCTGGATTTTCTGATTTCCTCCAGTAGATATCCCAAAGATATCTGCCCCAGATCACTTGGTGACTATAAATTGCCCTTAGCCTATGTATGTGTGAGTGAATGAGTGTGTGTGACTGCCCTGCAAAGGTTTGGCATCCACATTACATCACACCCTATGCATCCAGAATACACTCTGGACCACTGTGACCCTTACTTGGACGAGGAGTTATTCATAACGGATGGGTGTTTTCATTGAATTAATAGGTAAGGAGAAATTTGCTGTGATACTGTAACAACACATTTAAGGTTTGACTGGGTAAACACTGATCAGCACACAAACAAAACCTATCTGGTATGACGCATTAAGCTGTTTTCTTTTAACCTTGGTTCACGCCCTCATGCCGGACAACCGCACCTGTAGCAGGTCAAGGCACGGGCTACATAAGGACGCCCCCAAACGCACTGGTCTGCGGAGCCTCGTTTGAGCCACCGCAGCTACCCAACGAACTGCGATCTTGCCTCCTTGCTTACCCCTCTATGCTCCTTGTTTTGCTCTTCTGCTTCCGACCTTCTGCATTGTCTCTTGGACCCTGTCTGCTGACTATTCCCCTCTACCAGCGTTTTCTGGACTGCGAATCTGCCTGGCCTTGCACCTCCGGCACAAAACAAAAGCTCACACATTTGGGTGATGTGAGTAGGGTGCAGTTTCCCCCTTTGTCTTATAAGATGACTGAAGGAAGAGAATACAAATGGCTCCATCAGCCCCTGTATGACATTTTGCAGTAACAGTCTTAACAAACAAAATACATGCTGATGGTTCTTCTGGGGAATGACTCCCAGTCATTTCCCAAGAAGACCACATTATCTTTACTACTCCAATGTCTCTGCTTCCTGTCTCTCGCCGAGTTCACTTTTGCATCCTGATGGCTCTCTCTCTGCAGCCATAATGAGGGGAAGATGAAGGTAATCGGCAACATCTATTTCCGTGACACTTTGAACGGAGGTGGCTGGGAGCCTGCCGCAACAGGCGGACCAGGTAGATGGCTCTGCTTCTGTTTTCTTTTTTGTCTGACACGTGATATGGCCAGAAATATGAACATCAAGTAAACTGTATAGGGGAAATGTTTGCCTTAGCTGATGGATATTATAGTTAGAATTTTGGGTGTCTCTTGTTTAACGATGGAAGTGGTCACTGTGAGATAAGTTGGACTCAGCAGAATTTACCCTATCCTATCCTAACCTACCTTACCCTACTCTTGACTTACAGTTTCCAGGTCCCGTGCTTTTGCCTTGGGGTTGTAGGTCCAAATCGTACCACACATGGCTGTGCCCCTCAATTCTTGATACTTGCTCTCTAGTGGGTAAACTAGGGTCCTTCCATGGTCCAAAGAATAGCTCTTTAGATGCTGGGAATTTACAGACAATCGATGGTTTGTGTTCCCTGGCTACAAAGTACAAGACTTGCAAAAATGCTAAAAGATCCTTAGATGAGGACTGATGTATTCCAGCATGACATTGCTTCATCCTATGACTTCTTTCTGACGTATTCTGATGTAATTTTCTCCCATGCCGAGCTGCCTCTATGTGCTATGTTTGAGGAGGTCTCACTGCAAATCGATTTCTGCAGATAGCGAATAAACTCAACCCTACACACCTGAGGTGACGTTCTACAAAACCTTCTGAGAATCACCAGAGCCCTGCTCAGAGATTGCTGTGAATATATCATTGCCACCATTATATGCCTCAAGGCAAAACAAAATATGATTTTGATTTTAAAATTTGTACAGCCAAAATTCACTTTGCTTGGAAAAAAAAAGGTGGACACGGATATTGGATTCTATCAAATTCAATTACAAGTTACGGCGCGTAACTGTGTTTTACAACTGGCTCTGGGTTTGTGCTGAAACCGAATGTATGTTTTCTTCCCCAAATTGGGTGAAGGCATCAAGAGGCAAGTCTTTCATCTTATTTAGGCCTGGGTGACATTTTTGGCAACGTGAGCAGCTGTCTTTACAGTTTCCTTCGCCAGCTGTAATTTGCGGGCGCGGGCTGTGAGCGACACATCCGTAACGCCGTGCCAAGTGCAATCAGCCCGCAGACTGGCGACTGGCGGTCCGTCACTTTGCCTCTCAAAAGGGGGCACAGCAGAAAATTGCCACTGGAACTGTTCACAATCAAGACCTGCTTGGATAGCCTTGCAAACTGGCGTTCCCCTGGTCTGGCTTTGGACTGTCACAAAAGACACAGTATTGATGGGGAGGGAGGATATATAAGGTCATAGAAGTAAACTGTGCTTGAAATCACATATGTTGTTATGATTACTGTCATTTAATAACTCATGTGTTTCTTCAAAAAGGCCATGATGCTATGCAACTGTTTACTCATTTTTGTATCTAGATCATTTTTACTGTTCCCATTCAAGGTAATTACTTTGATCAAGAGTACAAGAGCAGGAGATGGGATTCAAACTTGGGTTCCTTAAGGGAAAGATGGTAGATTTTAGTACTGTTGCACTTTTGTACCTTGGTAATGCGGCCATTTTTTTCACAAAAATGGATGTTATGTCAAAACATATAAAAACTTGTGCAGCCATTTTTTTCTACAATATTTTGAAAACGTATGCAGTGCATTCGGTGTATAGGGATGTTATGCACAAAATTAAAATTGATGTAACCCCACTGATGTGCTCACTTGCACAGTATTCTCAGAAACTTCTGACTTTTGCCTATTAAAAGTGGCTCTTAACAACACTTGTCAGACTGAGAAGTTTAATTGCCGTAGCAACGGCCTGAATAAATGCCAGCAAATTATATTGCAATACATGATGCTTTGCAGCCTGATACAAAATGAGAAGATCCATATAAAAGGTGAAGAAAATATATTCATAGACACAAATCAAAGCCGTCACCAAAGTTTAATGTGGCACAAGGGAGACTGCGACAAGTAAATTACCCACGATAGATCCTTCTACTGTGAGACAAATGATCAAGCGCTTGCACTCTTGCAACGACAGGGAACAGACTAATGTGGTGTCTCTGAAACTGCTGCAGTCGGAGATGTTGACTCTTCTTACCTGTGATAGCGGCTGCATTGTGCTGCAAGGAAAAGGCTCTGCTGATGAAATAACCTTGACATCAGTAAGTATATAACAAAACATAATCAGAAGGAAGAGTAAAATTGGGCAGTAATAGAGGGATCAAGGTTATTGATTCACTATTTCACAGTACCTTTCAGTCATGGTCTCAATGTACACATCAGTCAGACAAGACTGTTTCACTGCCTTCCTATAAGATACGTGAATAAAGATGACCCCTCTGCATTTATAATAATGTAATCTTTAAAAAAGAGGAGATATTTAAATCAGTTAAGATATCATGGAAAAAAATGAAAGTGAGTTGCCTGGTGAGATAAGACACTTGGAGCAAAGTATTAATTTCTTGTATTAATTTCATATAATTACGTTTTTATGTGAACATGTATTGAAAGCCATTACCGGATAAGGTCATCTTTTAATTTAAGAAAAATTTCTGAAAGAAATACTTTGAATATGGCTGCTGAAGATTAGACCTCCCCCCCCCCCCAGGTCCATTAAAACCTACACTGAGCCTTGTTTGATAGGGTCGTTCAGGAGAAAATCGAAATGGGGGTGTGATTCTGGAATCCCTGGGGGTCCATCCCCAGTGAAAGCCACTCTTGAGTGGGAATTGAAAGGCATCGCATCCAGGGTGAACCTTCCTCTGAGGACACACAATGCAAGAAGACCCCTGAATGAGGAAAATGAGTGGAAGAGCCGTCCTCCCACTTTTCAGTCGACTGTAACCATTGAACACAGATGAACAGCGTTTCCCTCATTCTTTAAACTGCAAAGGGTGTTTCTTGAAATGGAAAAAAAAAAGGGACATATCTTAATTTTTCCGTAATGGCCATATGGACAAGAATGATTGATAAATGAGCAAATGAGAAGAATGCAGGACAGATACCAGATGTTTGCAGTAAAAAACAACGAGTTGTTATCTGTGTTAAAAAGCCAGGATAACTGGTTTAGCAGGACTGTAAAAAATAAAAGGTGTGCTTTCCATTTGTAATAAGGGAAATAAAGTTATTTTTTACTAACCTGCTATCTAATTTGTTGCTAAGGGACCTTATTTGCTCCAACTCAATATCTTATTTAAGGGTGTCTGTCTCTCACAGTTCTGCTTATAATTAATTCAGGTAGCCTTATATTCCTCATTAATTAATTTTATTCCTTTACTGCAGTGACACTGCAAGCCTGATTTTGAAGACACGATGATGAATCAGGTGGTATGCTTTGTGGGCACAGACATTCAGAAGAGTTATCTCTCTTAGTTGCAGAGCGGTGATAAAAATGTCACTAGAAGGACAGGAAAACTAAAACACAAATAAAAAAAAATATATATATATATATATATATATATATTTTTTTTTTTTTTTCTTTTTTTAACTTATTGCTGTATCCACCACAATAATGTACATGGTAAATGGAAGTAACTTTTACTTGTTTTCCCTTGAACCCTCTACGGGAGGGTGTGAAGAAGGAAAGGAACTGCTTTTCCTCTGCCCTGGCCTTGGGGAGGGGTGGAGACTGCTGCAAGGACAGATGGGAGATCAGTTCCCCCCGTGCTCCATGACATGCAGTCTTCACGCTCGGGAGCGTAATCCCCTCTACCAGCAGTGCAAGAACCCGGGGGGCGAAGGGGGGGCAGCCTCATACCAGATGACAGGACATCTTGACTTTGATCGCGTTCGAACTTGTCTGGTCCTGGCAGTTTAAACCCAACCAAGATGACAAGCAGCTCTGTCGGGTATCAAATGTCTAGGACCAGGTATAGAAAATTACCAGAATAGAAACAGAACCACTTTCCTAGATGGGTATCCGTTGGACTTAAAACATCTCAGCGGTCTTACAAGCTACACCACTTGACAGTTTGCGGCGTTAACGTGCGGCCGTCCCACTGCGGCTGGAATATTCGCCAGTGTTATAGAATATGGAAAGGAGAAGGGTCGTTCCGCAGACTTTCGGAGCTCAGCAGATGGGGCCCAAAATGAGCTGGCTCATTTCAAAGCAAGTCACTGTATCTTTGAGCAAGCCTCAAACTCGGATCAAACGCTTTTCATTTTCGCCGTGAGCCTCCGCGATTAACAAAAAACTTTTATATCGTCCCCAGGAGGCCGCAAAATGGGCGATTGCTCCGCGTCTCTCGTTGCCATCATCTCAGGCTCAGCTTTATCGAGAAAATCTGCCCAGCGTGGACTTCTTTAAAACCCCCTGCCTCATGGCGCCCTACCTACTATTCATGCCCGTCTTGTCCCGAAATAGTGTCTGGCGTCAGGGAAAATGATCACCGAGCCAAGGGTGACGTGTCTGTGACGGCGAGTGACGGAAGCAACTGGCAGCCCAACTCTTTCCAGGTGCCCGTGTCAACATGACGGCGTTTGCATCACAGCACCGCAGCTCTGAAAGAGATCTACAGATGAAGGGAAATGCATGCTCTTAATAAATAAGAACATGAAAGCTGATCTCAAATGAAAAAACCTGAAAATAGCCACCTGTTCGCTGGACCGTAATGGCATTGGCAGAAAAAGGCAAAACAGGAAGGGGACATTTGCTGTCAAAGTTGGAGAGTGACAGTGGCTTGGGGAGGAGGAGATGGATGGAAAGTGGATCTAGGCACGGTGTTAATGAACCTGCCTTGGCTGTGTGCTCCGTCTGTTGTTTATAATCTACCACACTGGGTCACCCTCCTCTGACAGTCTATCCACCCTAATGAAAAGTCCCCTCCTAATGACCCAATCATGGTGTCTTTCCAGGCACCCTGCTGCGCGCTCCGTTGCCAGGGAAGGGGCTGTATTAATAATGACGGCCGTGTGTTTTACCTGACTGCCCCGACTCTAAGCTTGTGGGTTCAAAAGTGTGTGTGTGTGTGTGTGTGTGTGTGTGTGCAGTTGCCTTTGAGGCAGAAAGAGTAATGCTTGTGTCCATTATGCCACTTGATAACTTATCATTTTGTTGTGATATCGTGTCTTTAAAAAAGAGAGTAAAAGTATCAACACCGATGTAATTCCAAGGTCATGAAAGAATTATCAGCATGCACGATAAAGTAAGAACGTATTACGATGTGAAAACCGAACAGGGACGCATTCATTTTAAATGGAAAACATTACAGTTTAATTGCTAAGTTTTAATATTATGTTCATGGGGGAAAATGTTGATAGGTCATCTCTAATTGCACATGAATCACAGTCGCTTTTGATCTCAAAGCATGTTTTACGTTTTAATATTGAAATGGCTATAAATATATAAATATATACTTATTTATTTATATATCTATTTCAATATTGAAACAACTATGTAATGAACTGATGAATTACGTAGGTTAAAAGAAAGAGGATTTGGCAAACAGCGTGAACATGGATGGGATGGGACTTAATGTCAACATAGCAAGGCTTGGGATGGCAGGGGACCCACCAGGTGATGCCCCGGGGGCTGTTTGGACTGTCCTCTACGCCTCCCTGCTTCTCCCGGACACACACCAGTGGGCCCTGCTGACCCATTCCACACTGATGTCATATAAATGTCATGTGGATGGGAGAGGTATAATATCACTACCAAGAAAACACTTCCCTTCAAAGTGTTTATTATACATCCAGGAGAATACAAAATATAGATCAATGCAGCAGACATGTTTATGATAAAACACATTTCTTCTTAGCAAGGTGTTTTATACAAAGCATTTACAAGACCCCCCAGTCATATCAGGAATGTACAGACTTGTAACCGTGACAGTTACATTTAATTATTGAAATATACATTCAAATTATTTCTCTGTGTATAATAGCCAAGTACTTCAGAAGGGGACTGTGATTACACTCATCGCATTACTGAGCAAAAACGGGAGTCCAGTGTTTTCACTGAGGTTTGAAATAATTTTATTTCTTATCATGAGGTGCAATATCATTCAGGATGTATAACCCTCAGTTTTGACATGGCAAACAGCAACGGCAGCTGCTCTGCCTATACAGAACGACGCAACATGGGTATAAAACGTTGCAACAGTCTTTCAAAGCGAAGTTCAGCTGCACGTGTAAATTTATCCATTTAGCAGATGCATTTCTCCAAAACGAAAGTTCCGCAAGGTGTGTCCGTTTGGAAAGCCATACGCACCGGGGCAGTGCGTTCGTGGCGTTTTTTCGATGTCCTGTTACATTCAGCTCCAGCGGAACGCGGTTGAGCCGTGCAAGTCGGGGGAATCGAACTCCCACGCGTTCACACGTGATGATACATTCACTCATACAATCAAATAGGCCTGTAGAGGATGTGTGCTTAGGATGTCAAACTCGGACGCGACACAAACTTTGTCCAGTCCAGCATGTCCCGAGAAAGGGCGACACCCATCTTCTGAGTCTTTCCAAGCATTGCCTTTCTTAAGAAAATCTATGATGAAGCACTCCGTCTTTAAACATTTTTTTCTGCCTCGATTTCTTTAAAACAACAATAACAAACACAATAAGAACAAAGAGAAAATACTTGCAAAAAAATATTTCATCCTATGTACAGATTGTCTTTAAAATAAGTTATGACTACTGCGTACGCGTCGAAAAAGTTGGAAATGGCACACTGCGTTTTAGCTTATTTTAAGAAAAGTCTGCGTAGTATCCGAAATTCGACACAGTAGTTATAAACTTAATTTTGTGACATTTTTCTTTAGCATTTAAAGGCACGATAATTCGCTGCGAGAGAAAACTGCTTCATTTAGTGGTAAAGAAGTGAATGCATTCTTGTGCCTTTTCCAAAGTGGATGAACCTGATAACACGTTTTCACGTCTTTGCTGAATCCTGCCTAAAAAAAAAGAACCTTATCAATCTTTCAAACCCAACTTTTTAATACAGGTTAGTGCACCACAGATCGTAGAGGATGATTACATGATCCATTCAGTTTTTTTCTGTGCTAGAAGAACACACGTGGCAGTGTTGTACACAGTAAATCCCACTCGCTCCAGCTCTTTCCGCCAATGCTGGACTAACGGATCACGAGACTGTTCTTTACACACCAAGGCAAGCAAATACACCTCTGCATTGAGCTGCTTTTAGCTTTCCAGTGCCAAACTCCTTTCTGATATTTATAAAACACCGTGCTGACCTTCCTGAAGAAGCAATGAGAACACATCATGTATAATAGTTTTTAAGATATTCTAAAGGTTTTTTTCCATCATACTGCATAATATACAGTGGTGCATGAAAGCATGTGAACTCCTTGAGTCCTTTAGTTTTACCATTAAATGGTTATTTAATGAGAATCAGTGTTTCTCATGTGACATAATAGGTGTGTAGTGATTGACTCCATATGTTGCGTTAGAGGAAATCGTGTGTAGTAGAAACACACAAGTAGCACAGGTGCACATAAGTGTGGCCCAAGTTGTACTGGTTACACCAAGCAGGTTAGTAGAATCAGGTGCATAAATCATAACCATTTATCCATTTTACAAGTTTATTTCAAGATTTAAGATTTAGATTTTATGCAAGAATAATGCTATGGGGTTCACATACTTTCAAGCAGCACTGTATTTTGATTATGGTTTTGCAACACATTAAAAGGGACACCCCACTAAATGAAGAAATCACTCCACTGGACTGTTCATCTCAGGAAACAAACATTTTTCCATCTGCTGAAAGCTTTGGTCCCTGCATATGTCATATTCTCATATAGGATACATATAATAGTCATGTCACGTGCTAAACTCACACATACTGTCGAGCAGGTGGCTCAATACAGTACTCGAGTAAGACCAATTTATAATGCAGGAAAATAGATGTTTTGGCATTACTTTGACACACAGCATCTCAGCATCTTCCACAATGTGCGGTCCATACCAGGCCGCTGAGCCAAAATGACAAAGCCAGTCGCTGACGGTTGCGGAAGCTCGTCCGGTTTCCGTGGAGCAGAGGAGCTTCAGCTCCTTGGTGAGTCTTCGCCTTGAATCCATGTCAGAATTTATGTGATACAAGTTCCTCCTGCTGTGCCATGAATGACACATCAATCGCAACCTTTTTACATTCACAAAAGGTTTCTGCGCCCCCCACAGCTCTGAGAACGTGGCGACTTCTGCAGATATATACCTGAATCCCTATGAAGTAAATGGTCTTGTGAGATCAGCAGTTTCAACTCAGCATCTTTGTATCTGTGAACTGTAATATGGTTTGAGACTAGAGAAACGCCTTGTAAATAATTTAGCTCAACGGAGAACTTTAGAGACTGAAAAAAAAAAAAAAAAAACCTTTTAAAATAGATAAATAAATAAATACAACAACAACATAAATTTCTGGCTCTGCAAACATGCAGCCATTGCTGAATGCAACATTAAAGTGCACCTAATCACCTATGTCATGTATGAATAACGTGCAAAACATGAATTGCCTGAGACTGGATCGAGGTCCGTGAATCTGGAAGATGCATTTCGTTTCAGGCAGAAAGAAACATTCATCTGCATCACTGCTTATGTTACATTCCTTTTTCACAATTACAACCTGATGGTTGTATCACATGCAGGATATTATAGTAGCTATTTTCAAAAATAAAAAAAAAAAATGAAGAAATCTCAAAAAGAAGAACCACATGGCTTGGACTTCGGCTCATTTGGCACAATACACGATCCACCAAGGACGATGTTTTAGGGCCACAGGAACAATGAAGCGAGTCAAGTCTGACCTTATTTGGATTCATATTCACATTCTGATAAACATTTCACTGAAAAATTCCCATTTTTAATATTAAATTTAGGATGTCAGAAAACTTGAACACCTTACCCGCCCAGTGAGACTTTTACTGCTCATACATAAATACGTACAGTAATGCTTTGGATTAAAACAGGTGAAAACTGCCATGTGTGGAATGAAGGGAAGTGAGGGGACCGTGAGGAGTGGGAAGGAAGAGCGAGGAGAGCGCAGGCCTAGTGGACGTAGTAAAGCCAGTAGACGAGGTTGAAGAAGGTGAAGGCGATGGGGAAGATCACCCGAGACCACTTGTCTATGGCGTTCACGTCCGTCAGGTCGGGGATCTTCACCTTCAGCTGGGACGCTCTCCTCCGCAGGTGGCCTTTCTTACGGTTCCCTGAGGCTTGGTCCCCGGGGGGTCGCCCGTACGGGTCCCGGACCCCCATGGGCCGCCGGTACTGGACACTGGCCGTGTCAAAGGAGAAGACGGCGGCCCGTGGGTCGCTGAGACCTGTCAGCATCTCGGAGCCGCTCACCTCGTTGCGGATCTCCAGGTTGGAGAGGAGGATGTTGCCGTGAGCGTCCACCTGCATGGGGCGTTTTTTGTGTGTGTGTGTGTGTGTGTGGGAGGGGGGGGATGAAACAGAAAAACCAGGGCATTGATCAGTTACAAACCATTAGGCTGATTGGAAATTCTGGCTACAGGACCACATTTATTTTGGTAAAGTAACATCTAGTAGGGCAGATGGCTCCGAGCAGACAGTTCAATTAGAAAGTGAGAGAACAGCGGACTCAGATCGCAGCCACTCCTCCGTCCTTCAGGATATGGGCATGAATTGGACACACCATCAGTGTTATTTCTTTTGCAGTTAATTCGCAGGTATAGTAATTCGTAGAGCTTGTTTTGGAACCTCCACATGGACAGTACTGGGGCCTTAGGATTCTTTAAAAAAGAATCTGTTGCTGGCACAGTGGTTAGCGCTGGTGCCTCACAGGTCCTGGACTATGCTTTTGGACATGGTTAATCTGCGTGGAGTTTGTCTGTTCTCTCTATGTTCGGGTGGGTTTCCCCGGGGTGCTCCTGTTCCCTCCCACAATCCACACTTGTGTTTCCAGTTGATTTGGTGACTCTGAATTGATTACGGTGTGTGTGTTTTCACGATTGCCCTGTACTCCGCCGGTGTGGACGGATGGTAATTCTCTCAGTTCGTGAGACTTCTCTCAGGTATTTTTGCAGAATTTATTTATGATCAAATTTAATTGAAATACAAAAAATAAACGCCAGTGCGTCGATCCATTAGTCTGTGACACCGACAACTTTCAGATCAAATGTCGGTTTATTATGACTCACAGAGATGGTTTTTGTCGACAGCACTGAATTGGATAATAAAACACTACAAGAGCTAGTTCGTTAAATGTAAATAACAATTAATTGACAAAGATAAATGTTATCCTAACATCCTGATGGCAATCAGCAGGGATTCATTTACTGAATTCCTAGGTGGGTTTAATGCAATTAGTGCTCTGCGACACACCGCTAAGTCATGAGTCGAGATACAGTCAGGTGTGGGAGCTGGATTTAGAGCTTCCGAGGCTATATGCAGTAGGAAGAAGAATGCACTGACAGTCAATGCCGGAGTACTGTCCCCAACAATAACAGCATCAGAATCATCATTATTATAATCATCAACTTCATCGTCACTCTCATCAGAGGCGCCAGATACAGTAACTGCTCAGTTCAGCCTCTCCCGCTCCCTTGGCCAACTTAGCAGACGTCCAAAAATAGTCTGTAAATGGCCACACCTGGGAGCGATTTGGCCATTTGTCTCAATCACAGTCTTTCTGAACTTATTTATACAACATAATATATGCAAATTATTTTTTTTCTTTATATTGTATATTGCAATCAGGGGCTGAGACTGATCGGGAGGGTTTATAAATAACGGCACGGCCTGCAACTGTAGCCGGGGGAGGCGGGTCTGTCACACGGGATGTCTGCGTGACAGAGGTGGAACGTGTGGCTTCGCTTGACAACTCGTTTCCCTCACTGGCGCCATATGCCACCCACCCCCCATTCATGCTGTCACGCACGCCCTGTTCAGAAAAGGGGCCAGTGCTCAGTGCGTGTCAGCCCTAACGCTGGGACGGTGGGATGGGGCGTCTGGGGGGCCGCACTGAGCCAACCTGCTGAAAGCTGATGCCAGTGTGGCATCCTGTCACTTTACATCACAGCGCATAGACAGGAAAAGTCACTGAGGGATGAATGATCACTCAAACAGTATTTCTTATATGGATATCATTAGTTATTATTATTAGACCCACCAAAACAAAGAAACTAACTAAACTTTTAAATTGATTTTTAGGAGTTACAGGTAGTTATTGAAGCCCCACCTCAAATATATGTAATGATTTATAAAGCGGTGTCCTCCACAGTGTGCATTAAGGTTTAGCTCTGCAGCATGTACAGTTTGTGAGACCGTTGAACATGTCCTTGAGAGCGGGCAGAAACGAAAGGAGGAGGGCACATGTAAAGACAAAATGAAATATTTATGCGTAATGTGATCGTAATGTAATATTAGAATTTTGTACAGTGCAGTTTTCTAATATAGCATTTTATCTCATGCAGCTTTTGTGCTGCTATTGGATTTCTAGCGGGAGCGTCTGGCGATCATTGTTATGTGCATTCTCGTGCCTTGTTACGAGCACCATCTGGATCTCCATCACATAAATGGCCGGTTAACCTTATCCTTTGCGCCGCAGAGCTAAAATTGCGGAAAGCTCCTGTCATCCTCATGCTGAAATTATGCATATAATTTGAAAGCAGTGGCAAGAAGAGGTAGACGGAAAAAAATACACATCTGTCTCCCGCCAGCATTTGAGCGCATCCAGGCACGAGGTGGCAGCTATTAGGTGCTAATGTGTCCGTAAACACTTGTATTGATCACTTGGCTGAAGAGGACGTGAGGGATCTGAAACGACGATCTATACCCCTCCTGCTGTGGGAAAGTAAAATAGCAGGACAAGCGCTGTGGAATAGTTAAAAAAAAAAGCGCAGAGGTGATGTAATGTCACGTGTGCATTGTTCCCGTGTTCTCACAATTTGCTTAACCTCCGCAAAACCCCAGCTGATGGCTGAGAAAAGGAAGCTCAATCTAAATCGCTGATCCACCAGCAAAGAAAAGCACAGCATCAGCTGATTTCCATCTTGTCTCCAAGTTTGGTTTTTTTCCCTCACATTTGGTACTACAGATGTTAAAAATGTTGTACTTTTTATCATTTACTTTTTTCCTTGTCATGATGCTCTTATAAGTCAATTGACACAACCAGTCCTGCTCTTCTGGGTCTGCCTTTAGGTGTTTGCAATTAATAATAATGAGGAAAAAAAAAAAAAAATAATAATAATAAAAAACAAGAGAAGGCTTTCAGTTGTGTACATGCTGCTTTGAGGTGAAAACGATCACCAGGATGGTGTGACTCTGAAGGAAACATGGACTGTCCATGTTGGGGGCACTGCTGATGTACTTCAGAGGGACATCAGAGAGATGGCCAGGGCTTCTGTGTCAGGGGGTCGCAGAACAAAGCCTGGCTTTGATCTCACAACCATTGCGTGGAGCGAAAATGTCGCGGTGTGAACCCGAGGTCAAAGGGACCGTGGTACCCGACAGTTCGGCACGAACTTCAACAAAGGTGTCTTATACATTATTTTACATGCATATTCTTACACGGTGTGGTGAAAAAGAAAGAAAGTTTGTATGCATGGGGAGCACAGTAGCAAAGCGGATTGCACCGGTATCTCGGAGCTGCAAGGCTATGAGGTTGAAGCCAGCTGTGTGGACTATGCATGTTGTCCTAGTGTTTGTGGGGGTTTTCTCCTATAGCCCAAAGATGTGCTTCAGGTTAACCAGCGACTTCAAACTCAACATACAGTGTGTGTGAGACTGGGACCGGCATCCCTCCAGGATGTCCCCTGCCCCATTCGTCCAGGATAGGCTCTGGACCGCTGTGACCCTACAATGGACAAGCTGCTCTTGATGACAGAAGGTTAAATTTTATATACACACACAGACACACATTTTCTGAACCGCTTGTCCTATACAGGGTTGCAGGGAGCCAGAGCCTACCCAGCAACAGAGGGCATAAGGCCAGAGGGGGAGGGGACACACCCAGGACGGGACACCAGTCCATCACAAGGCACCCCAAGCAGGACTCGAACCCCAGACCCACTGGAGAGCAGGACCCGGTCCAACCCGGTCCAATCCACTGCACCCCCCCTTCAATTTTATATACTGATGTATAAATGATTTTCATGTATTTTTCTTCAAGCCCTAGTAGACAAATCTAACTTTATGCAAAAAAATTACAAATACTTCATTCTGTTAAATTCTTAACTTACTTTAACATGTTAACTTTTTTATATTAACTTATTTAAAAAACAGGATTGAAAACCCTTGTGTAATAAATAACCAGCGACTCAGTAAGGTGTACAAACCCCCCGCCCCAAGTAGCACTGACTTGACATATGCAATTCTTACACGAGTTTAATTGTGTGTTACTTGTGGGTGTTACAAACACCTCTGAAAAGAGGAATTGAATTTCCAGGTATTCCAAACAGACACACACACACACACACACACACACACACACACAGACACACACACACGTCTACAATTGCTTGTCCCAAGCAGGGTCACGGTCAGCCGGAGCCTAACCTGGCAACACAGGGCACAGGGCGGGAGGGGGAGGGAATACACCCAGGATGGGACACCAGGCCATCGCAACCCACCCCAAGCAGGACTCGAACCTCAGACCCACCAGAGAGCAGAACCCGGCCAAACCCGTAGCACCGCTGCACCCCCCGTATTCCAAACATTACATTACAATTTCCAGCTATACCTGTGACATTATAAAGATTACAGGCACATCATATAAAGTAACCTACTAGTATGGCAAGGGTTCAACAGACTCAATGTAATTTGCAGTATGGATTGCCAGTGTGAAGGGGGTGCGGTGGGGCAGTGGGTTGGACCGTGTCCTGTTCTCCGGTGGGTCTGGGGTTCGAGTCCCGCTTGGGGTGCCCTGCGATGGACTGGCGTCCCATCCTGGGTATGTCTCCTCCCCTTCCAGCCTTACGCCCTGAGTTGCCGGGTTAGGCTCCGGTTCCCCGCAACCCCGTATGGGACAAGCGGTTCAGAAAATGTGTGTATGTGTGTGTGATTGCCAGTGTCATCACTTCCAGCCATGTGTTCGTGAGGCAGTATGAGTCATGTGTTTTACTGTGTTCTGTACCACCTGCACAGTTACATTTACCAATCAACCTTGTATCCCTGCTTGCGGTCAGGAAGGAGTCTTTAAAAAAATTACAATTTTGCTCATTTTTGTACTGTAGCGATGTTGTATGTAATTAAACCTGACAAATGATAAGGATGCTGATGCAGGCATTCTGCTGAAACGCATCCGTGTTGTGCAAATTAAAAATTGATTTTAATAATTTCCTGTCTTCTCTCCCATTGTGTTTTCTTAAGACGATAAGGTGTGTAATAGACACATTTTGTGTAGGAGATTGTTCCCTACCATAAAAAGGGGATGCTTTAAAAGGGATAGGTGAGGGGAAAGGAAAGGCAAAGGGAGATGGAACCCAAAAATAACAGTGACAGTGAACTGGTGCCACTGTTGTATTCCTGCTATTCACATAAAAAGGAGATTGTCTTGATTTTATATTAAATCATTTAGCTGATTTCTTTTGTCAAGGGAACTTACACTTATTTGCCCATTTATATACATTTATTTAGCAGACACTTTTTTCCAAAGCAACTTCCACTAAACTCTGTGTAGTGTTATCAGCCCACACACCTTATTCACCAAGGTGACTTACACTGCTAGAAACACTACTTACAATGGGTCACTCATCCATACATCAGTGGAACACACCCTCCCTGTCACTCACACACTATGGGGGAACCTGAACAACATGTCTTTGGACTGTGGGAGGAAACCAGAGCACCCAAAGGAAACCCACACAGACACAGAGAGAACATGCAAACTCCACACAGAGCAAACCCACGTCCTCTTGCACCACCCAGGTGCGGCGAGACAGCAGCACTACTCGCTGTATCGCTGTGTTAACCTCACTACCTTAGTACTTAGTACTTACCCCTTAATTTAGGGTAAGTACTTTGCTCAGAGTTACTGCAAACAGAGATGGGAGTTCAACTAGCAATCGCTGGGTGCAAAGGTAGTAGCTCTAACCGCTACAGTACCAGTGGCCCTGCTTCAGTTTTTATTTAGTATAAAAATCCACCCAGGCTCTCGAGGTTTAGACTGATAGAATTTCAATATGTATATTTCTATGTTATATAGAGTATGTGTGTATCTATGTAGACATACGTATGTGTGACTTCATGCTGGTAGGTTTGGCACTATAAATTAACAAGATTTTATTAATGAGGCCACTACAGAGCTACATTCACATGCTCTTGAGTGATAAGGAGAGTGAAGGCATCGGTACGATGTACTTGCTTTGAGTGCGCATGCACTCGGTTGCGATGCTCAACTCGTACAACTGGGAAATAACACAGATCTTAGGGAAGACGATCAATTATTCAGACACATGTTATGAAGCAAATGAACGCAATGCAGTGGGTATTCAGTAAGAACTAAGGTTTCTAAACACACACTCATCTTCGGTGACACATTTACATAATAACCGCAGTAGCATGCCATCTCTTTCACATAAAAAGTTTATGGAGATATAATATTTCACTGAAGAAATGGATAGTGACAGCAGGAAAGCAGCTCATGGAGGCAAAGCCAGATGGGAATTAACTTGGCCAATGGCCAAAGTGGAAATATGAATCAGGTAAAACTCCTCACAACACCTTATAGAATAGTAGCCTTTACCAAGGTGATTTTTCTTTATTTATTTATAATATTTTCAGATTGAATGAAATCACAGTTAAATCAGTCATTGCTAGTATGTTATGGATTTGCATTTGCCGATGTAATGGTGGGAGGCTGGCTGTGTGAAGATTACTTCTGGCACCTATTTCTTGGCAGAACCCCAGTGTGTTAGTTCCAGGCATCCGACAGCATGTCAGTAAGGGGTACAGGTGCATGGTTCGAGAGTTGCTGCTCTAGAGACAGGCAGGCGAATGGCTGTCTTTTGGCTGGGGAGAGGATCAGATCGTCAGATTGACACCTAAGGCTGATACTGTCTGACGTGCTGCTCTCTTGAAGGTATCAAGCTACAGACAATTTCAGAAAAAAAGATCTTTAATCTTTCCTGATGTTCCTTCTAGCTCCATGGAAGGAGAGACATTGATATTTGACAGGTTTTTTGATAGGTCATTTGATGCTTTGTGACACAAAGGAGAAAGGATCCATCATTTTTGGTACGTGTGAAGATACCAGTTAACAAAATACAAATAAAGATAATCGCTGTTGAAATGGTGTAAAATATAAATTAACTCTTCATGTTAACTGAATAAATGATCAAAAAGTCCACTATGCTTTAAACTAATACCAATGAGGCATAAACGACCATTTGTGTTAAATGACTGTTAAATGTTAAATGGCTTGACTTTAATTACATATCACTATAGTGAAACCTATATAATTATGCTCATGCTGCACTAAATACATTGAGATGTATAACCAGAAAGTGGAAAATACTCATGAATCCATTATATATTGAAAGCTTAATGTGCAACTTTCTTTAGTTAAAGACATACTCTT
The DNA here is from genome assembly GCF_900964775.1 of Scleropages formosus. Classification (NCBI taxonomy): domain Eukaryota; kingdom Metazoa; phylum Chordata; class Actinopteri; order Osteoglossiformes; family Osteoglossidae; genus Scleropages; species Scleropages formosus. The sequence continues at coordinate 16,322,732 of NC_041810.1, forward strand.
ATCTGGGCTTACAAGATCTCTGTCTTTATAAAATTAAACAAAAAAGAGAGCGCGAAGAATGTATTGGATTGAAAGTCTCGCTTGATTCTGTGAAATATCTTGAAATTAAATTACTATTACTGCACAAATAAAAGTATTGTACCGAATTGTACTGCAATTTTAACACTGAGGTTTTTTTAATGTAGAAAATCTGAAATTTGCTGTCACTAAATGTCAAGGCACAGTGAAAAAAGAATCCATCAAAAACTGGCCTAAAAGTGCAAAAAAAAAAAAAAAGAGATCAGGATCATTGCTGTCCATAGAGGCGTCAGCCAACAATGGAAACACAATGGGATGGAAATGACTCCAGAGATCTTTTTTGATTATCACTGTTCGTTTTATTGCCATGACAACAGATTTTATAAGCTAAATCCTCTCAGTATGTTTTGGGTAGAAAAACGAAAGAAAAAAAAGATCTCTACCTGTACTTTGTTGGTTTCCACTCTGGCCTTCTCATTATTGGTTTTCATGGCCTTGTCTGCAGCTTTCTTCTGCAGATGAGGGCCCCGTCCAAAGAAGATATAGTTGACAAAAGCATACTCCAACAGCGCCAAGAAGACGAAGAAGAAGCAGCCCATCAGGTAGATGTCGATGGCCTTCACGTAGGGGATCTTGGGCAGGGTTTCCCGCAAGTGGGTGCTAATGGTGGTCATGGTGAGCACCGTGGTGATACCTGGAGAGAAGGCAAAGACGGCCGTCGGCCAAGCCATCAGCCAGGACTGTGGGAGCCGTGCTTTAGCAGCTTTCTAGGCATCTGCTGAAACTGACTCCTTTCCAAATGAATGACGAGTCCCTATGTCTATCACGCTCCAAATCCTGGGAGTTGAGGGATTTGCTTCATTATTCACCGGGATCATACTGTCACTGAAACAGCATTTCATTAGAGCTAAATAAACCTTTTACACCTCCTGCTGAAATAATGCCCAGAAACTAAGGTTAAAATGAAATATTATAATCTTTACTTATCGCCCCCAAGTCATTTTATTGTTTCAATAAATTTAACTTTTTTTCTTTTTTTTTTTTTGATGAAACACCTTGGAAATATCGTGTCAAAATTGAGTACAGTTGATGTAAAAAATTAGTTTTTGATCTTCACAAGGCTTTCAGTTAAAAAGTTAAAAGCCACTTTGTCTTCTCAGGTCAAGGACACCTGTGGATTTCCTTTGTTTTGACTCTTCCATCCAATTTGTCCCATGCACATATTGCTCAGGCTGTCGAGGTGTACTCAAAGTTTTCACTGCATGCGATATTACATATGGCATAGACCATTTATAATCTTCCACAGTTTAATCTCAGTATTTTAGGTTAAGGAAACCTAAATGATTTAACAAGGTCTGTTCCAAAAAACAGTGAAACTACATTCATAATGTCTTCTATGACTGGTCTAATTTTGCAGTTGGAGGTAAGATTGACCGAATATATATATATATTTTTTTTTTCTTTTTTTTAAATGCTCTTTTACAGATCTTTGAAAATGTAATACTGGTCAACACAACAAATGAATTTACACAGCATTTATCACTATAGTTATGGCGAATTTAACAATCTCACAGTCCATTTGGACACTGTGTGTCAGCAACTTAAAGAAAGATAAACCCATGCTGGCTAAGATGGGAAAAGAGAGCAGTCGTGCCCGGACATGGCACCATGGGCCCAGACGGGTCACACTGGAGCACTGTGACAGATGCTCAGGCTGTCACCTGAAGAAAACAACAATAAGCAATCTGGCATGGGAGCATGATCACAGTTCGCCAGAACCTCCAGCTTGGCTTCCTTCCCTGAGGTACTCAAAGAAGTTGAGTGCACTCTCCTGTCGGAGAGCGATAAGGAAGGACCTGGCTGGAAGGGGGTAGGTTTATAGATTGGCCATTAAAACTGCAGACGAAGAGGTCTCAGAAACCCATTTTCACATCTACATGGTGCTTATATGTCACCTGTGTCTCCTTTTTCAAAATTTGACTCTTTTCATCAAATATAGAACACCTCAGCTGACATGGGACAAGAATATTTTTAACCATGAGGTTTGAAAGCATTTCAATTTTAAAGCGTCAAGCCAGATATGCCATTTTTCATCTCTTCTCGACTCTGCTCACATAAAAGATGTCTCTCTTGTTCCGTTCTTTGATCCACACGTGAGCCTCCCACAGTGACCTTCCTCTTTGTGTTGAAAGCGGCGCTCACCGGAGGGTCATTAATGACTTGTAATTGACTGCTAGGACCTTGAGAGCCCAGGGACAAGGTGGCGAGTTAAAGCCTCTAGCGTCAGTTGACGTCTGTTTTAGCACTGCATGCAGTAAATCTCTTTAGACCAATGAGACAGAAGCACACACACACACACACACACACACACACACACACACACACACATACAGTCATCCACTAGCCTCAGTGGAGTCCAAGTGCAGCTCTCTCTATGTTCCCTCCACTTATTGGTTATGTCACAGAACTTCTTCCAGTTTGTTCACAAGCACCATATACCCCCATAAGCATCAGTATTTTAAATTGCTTTGAAAAACCAATCATAACTTTCCCCTAAAAACGGTAATATATCATACAAACACATTGCAAACCTTCCATGTGTAAATTTTCATTAAAATCAAAACATTCTACTTTTAAATAGAAATTTGGCTCAGTAGGCTTGCACTGGAAAAGCTTTGATGTTGTGAAGTTTTCCTCTCTTCCTATATTATAACTAGGTCGCTACTTAATACAGAAATTTGGTCGTCAGTCATACTGAATGTTTTAATACTTAACAACACCCTGTGATATTCACTCTTAAAACTGTTACTTATATAAGATGAAAAACAGAAACTGAATAATTCTTACCAAGAGTAACAAATAGGGTGAAATCCAATATAATCATTGCCAATGAAAACAGTGAAAAGTGGCAAATTCAATGTTAAATGTATGTATTAAATTTTAAAGCTGGTAACTACTGTAACTGAACTTGGCACCTGCACCTGCACCCCAACTAACTAACCGCAATGGGGAGGACTAGAGAACAACACTGGGTTGGTCACCTAGGGCAACTCTGGCAGCAGAGGCATCATAGTTGATCCAGAAGGAGACCCAGGATAGGATGGTGATCAGGATGGAAGGCATGTATGTCTGCAGGATGAAGTAACCAATGTTCCTCTTCAATTTGAAGCTCAACGACAGCCGGGGGTAGGATCCTGGAGGTGGAGTCGACACGAATGACAGTCAAATGTGTAAATGCTCAAGAGAAAAGATACCGATGGACTCTTCCGTGGGAATGAGTGTGCAGTGGGAGTCAGAACAGTAAGATGACACTGACTACGTGACAAGGCACAGAGTCATAGAACATTTCCGGATTTATTCCTTGACACCAAAATTTAATGAAACACCTGACAAGCACCTATATGTCTCGTGTCATGTTTTGCTCTCATTACAGGAAACAATGGTTCATGACTGGTTTTCTCTCCTTAGAGTTGGCAAGCAGACAGGAGGCCTCCATGCGAGCTTATGAAATGTGCCATTTGCACGCACAGTCATGGGGATGATTCAGAGCTTTTCCAGGAATGATCTGTGCTAATCTCAATGCAGAGAGAAGAAAAGCGTTGTTTCCACAGACAACAATGCACATGATTCCAACATTTTGAAACTATGGAAGACACTTTTGAAGAACATAGCATTACAATAAAAAAATCATAATAATTATATAAGGGTGTGTAACCTAATGTAAAATGGTGTTGAAAGAGTACTGAAACACCAATATATAAATATACCTCGTGCAGATGTATGACTCGAGCGGTGCGAGTGGTGTGTTGGTATACCTGTGGTGAACACAACTTTCTTGGACAGGGTTTTGTAGTTGATGATGGAGAACTGGGGCAGCTCGATGTTGTCCACCCCAGTGACGGCGCTCCCGCCTTTCCAGTAAAACTCAATGTCATCTGTGGTGTAGCCGTCTGAAACAGAGAAAGACAGTGAGAAAGTGCAGAGGCGGAGTCATGCTCAGCTGGATCGCCCTACGACTCGTGACACATGGGGTGTAGAATGGCACAGGCTTGACTGAGATGGAAAGCCAGATCGTGAATGACAGTCAGCTGCGAGCAACGCGGCACCACGGTAGATGTCTGCGGTAAGCGCCCCTGCGGTGAGGACATCCGCGGTGGCTGCGTTCTGAGAACTTCAGACATGCACGCTCTCTTTCATCAGCGTCCTGACAACCCCTCGCACCTCCATCCCTCCGCCCCGGCTGGCCAATAAGCTCCCTGCAAAAGCCGACTTCAATGCGCACAGATCAAAGTCGCTCCCAACGAACAACTGTGCATCCGTGGGAGGGTGGGTTTTTTTTTTTCTTTTACATCGGCAAACATGGCAGGAAGAATGCAGAGTTGGCAGCGGCTGGCCGCTGCTCCTGCGGACACAGTGAGTCAGAACCCCCAGTCCTCCAGCATTACAGAGAGAGCAGGTCCATCTTAGCATTAACCACTGCTGCAGGACTATATAACTTCAGTCCTGGAGGGCGAAACCCACAGGGTTTGGGATCCGGCTGGGCAACGGAACACCTGACTCAACTTATTCTTTTGATTCAATCCTTTTCATTCTCGTTCTGAGCTCATGCTGGTGTAAGAAGAGCTGCAAAACCCTTCACGACCTGTAGACAGACAGCTCTGCCCTGCACACTGGCTCACCCTCTTATTGTCTGTGCAGAGGATGGACTTGGTTAGATTCCTCTCCACCTGGATAACTTTAGATCATTTCTGCATATGGCAAGAGAGTTTGGTACTAACTCACAGAGATGAACCAATGATAGAGCAATGTGGGCGTTTGGACTGCTGAGGCTCCTCATGTGCGGACTCCGCTCGCTCCTGTAATGGCAATTAAACAGAGCTGCCAATGTGTAATGAGTCAGCTGTTGCGTACTAATTATAAACATTTCTCTTTCAACAGCAGCCCAGCAGCACAGCTGACTGGTGACTCGGAAACACTTGCGTTTCCATCAAATCCAAGTTTCATCGACAGTCACCGGTTCTTCCGTTTCCTCCTGTCCGACACAGATGCACAATCTGACATTTGAAATGTAGATTTAATAAGATTTTCTATGAATTTAATGCTATTATAGCAGTAGATGACATTATTATTATTTACCAGCATCTAGCTGCTATTCAGGGTGACTTGTAATGTTAGGTTTGTACACTGAGCTACTTAAAATGATTGCCCATTTATAGAACAAGCTAACATTACTGTAACAGTGTAAGGCAAATACCTCAATCAAGGGTACTTTGAGGGTAAACTACATAGTGCATAACTCCTATGCTACGTGATGGCCATAAAATGCATAGCTGTTACCTGTATTTGTAAATATGTGAGCGGTGCATTAAGTAAAGATGTTAAGACTGTATTTTCAGTTCTTTATTTATTTATTTATTTTCTTTTTTTTTCTTGGATTGACAGTACGGGGTAGCGCAAGGTGAGCTGCACACTGTATGGACAGCTGAATGTTTACACAGACCGGCTGTGTGTTTGGCTAGTGCTCGCTACAGCAGGGGTGGAGGGCGCTCTCTGCCAGGAGCCCGCTGCACAGACACCAGACTCTCACGTAGAAGCTGGAGCCAGGACCTGACTCACTCGGGGGACAGCAGATGTCCGCTCAATAGCCCCCCCGCCACCCCTCCTTTGGACCGGAGCAGCGCCATCGATTACCCTAATTAGACAGGAAGGCGCTGATTTGGTGCCACGCATGATGTCATTTCGCAGATGCGAGCGCCCGAATGTTCTCAGCATGTGTACTGCGAAGGCCCGGGCATCTTCATCGGCCTCTGATTCACTGACCGGTGACTCTGAACCCTTCGAAGGAGCGGCGCGGACAGAAAGCGAAGACAGCGAGGGCCCTTGCCTGCCGTCGTCAGCAAAGAATGAAAAACGAGGCTGATTTAATTTTCCTTGAGATCACAATTTGTTTTTTGGACCAAATATTAAGAGGAGAAAATGCTGAATAAAGCTTCCAAGGAGTAAAGAGGTGGTTTTGCCATGAATAACAAAACATCAAGTCTGCTTTTCTTCAAGATGTTGGAAATAAACGCAGTAAGACAACCGTTGCATAATCAAAAATTACAGGGCAGAATTAGGCGAAATTGTCAAAGTGGTGTGTGCATCGTGTCGGTACATCTACATAGAGGCAGACACACATTAGTGGGAGGGAGAAGTCCCCTTTAGCTCAGAGTGTTTTCTCAAAGGTAGGAAGGACTCAAGGCCCGATTCCCAGAATGCACTGCAGTGAAGCACAATGGGCAGGCAGAGCGGAGGAGTGACGCTGCCTCACGGTGCCTGGGCTCAGACCCAGCCCCCTTCTATATTCTTCAGTGGGTGGATGGAGGGACATGCTGCCTGGGCCAGCTGCGGCTCCCCACCATTCCCCCTGGAGGCGGCTCTCCTACGGCTCACATCTTGGAGGGAGTCCTGGTGGCGAAGCACAGCAGAGCCTCTTAGACTCGCTGGAAGAACGATTTCTGGTAATTGACCATAATACAGAGCTGTACAAGCACAGTAAACTGTGACTTAGCATCCTGTGACCCAAGAACCACAAATACTGAGCAGAAAACTTTCTGCAGACATAACTATTTACTCATTTAGCGGATGTTCTTCTCCAAAGCAACTTCCAATTATTTACACACGTAAAAAGCTGGGTAATTTTTAATGCATCAGTTCAGGGTAAATACCTTACTCAAGGATACACCACTACAAACCAGATTTCAATCTGTGCTCTTCTGGTCCCAGACAGAATTTATAAGCACCACACCTCCTGCTGCCCACAGCAACCTACTTACAGTGATTTACCTGTTTATACAGTTGAGTCATTTTTATAGAAAGCACTTCAGGATAGGATAATACAATTGCAGTAGGATTCGAACCCAGGTCAAGTTCAAGACAGTAGCTGTACAGACTATGCTACCTGCTGCCTCTAGAGCCAGTCTCAAGTGAAAATGCTCACTAGCAAAGTAGGGAACAATAACACCACATCTCCCGATTCCACAGCATTAAACGAGGCTGGAATGTGTTCATCCAGTTTTTTTTTTTTTTTTTTAGTCTTTTTCTTCCATAATAAGCCAACTTGCTTGATTAAGCAAAGGAAGAAGTGGAGGCTAATAAAATGTGAGACCTTCCAGGACATGCAATGCATAAATTAAGCAAGAACATGGGACCAAGGCCCGTGCCTTTCAGTCTAATGGAAAAATAAATGGGAAGCTCAGATCAGTTAATTAGAGGAAAGAACCCAGGGTCCCGTCTTCTCAGATATGCACATTCTTAAGCGTTTTTATTGGACATAGAGAGCAAATTTAAAAGATTTCATTTGTGAAAAAATAGATCTTACATTTATTTCTTATGGAACCTTTGACAGCGATGTAATATGGTCCCAATATATTTGATTCAAATTCATTCAATTCATATTAATTGATCCGATTAGGCCAATTTACTACAGTCCTGTATGGAACTGGTCTCTGAGCTCAAGGTTAAATTGGTTTAATAAAACACCTCATTCTATTACTTTTACAATCCCAGTGATAGGCAATGTCATTGTGAATAATGCACAACGAATGTAATTCTGTTCAAGATCACCTAAAAACTGTTGGCAGACAGTAAAATTTCTTTGGCTGGGCTTTGTCAAAGTTTAGGTGAGCAATAGATGGAGTAAAGGTGTGAGTAAACACTTATGAATAATGAATGTACAATTAAACTGAACATAGCTACTATATTTCACATTTTTTTTCCCACAGAGCAGTGCTAACATCCATACTGTCAGTACCTCACCTTTGTGAAGTTCCATATTAACCAGATTAAATGCACAAGGGAAGTGCGTATTTACTTCAGATGTGATTTGTTGGAAATGGCTCTGAAGCTCTATACATCTGGTAGCATAGTGGTTAGAACTGTTCCATCACAAGTTTGATCTCCACCTCTGGCTGTAGTACCACTGAGCAAGGTACTTACCTTAAATTGCTCCAGTAAAATTGCCCAGCTGTATAAATGGGTAAATCATCATAAATTTAACATCATAAGATGCTCTGGAGAAAGGTATCAGCTAAATAAGTATACTGTATATATATACTTTTTTTTTTTCATTTGTTAAGTTAGCTGAACCTTTTCTCCAAAGCAAATTACAATGTTAAGCTACTTACAATAATTTACTGATTTATATAGCTGGGTAATTTTAGTGGAACAATTTCAAAAGAGTGCCTTGCTCCCTTAAGAGTACTACAGCTGAATAGGAGATTTGAACATGTAACCTTTAGTTCCAAAAGCAGCAATTCCAACCAGCACACTACTAACTGCTATATTGTATAAATTATTATTATAGACTGTGTAGAATATTGAGAGTTGAGAAAAATTCAAGAAAAGTTAGAAAAAGAGTAATAGAGCCTTATAACATTAATGTCTTCACTCCCACAGCCTACCTTCTTGTTCACTTGTGTTATAGCCATGGAAATGCAGGGAAAAGGAAGTGCTCTGGATGAAAGCGGACCCTTCACAGTGATCTAGCACCGTGTCTATGCCACCAAGAAGTCCTTTAACGGAGGTAAATGTCACCTCTCTTCAATCAGTCAGCACAGACAAAACAAACTATGCTTGTCCACAGGCATATTCCCATTTCGCTCGCAGTCGTTTGCAACAATTTATCCTTCAACAGAAGCAAAACACCCAATTAGCTGAGACTTTCACAGGCCGCTGCGGAGCCTGAGGGGTTTCAGGTTGAATTCCACCAATTAAATCAGTTAGCCTGACTGGATGACAGCTCCTTGTTCTTCCTCTTCAGAAGCCGGAGATCTAAAGAGGAGGAACTTGCCGGGTTGGGCTCCCGCTACAAACAAAAGCTGAAAGGCACCCAGCTTGACAGATACTGACGTGTTATTAATAAATAAACAAACACATAAATAAATAATCAAACAAACACATAAAATGACCGTGACTAATCGTCACGAGGATTCGCCACTTCACTACATTGTATTGCAGAGTTTGATTCAAGCAAAGTTCCCGGGTGCCTCTGCAGCGGTAGGGGAGGGCGGTGCTACTGGCGGAATCCTGCAACAGTAAAATGAGCTCCAGGCCCTATCTTCAAAGTAGACCAGACTCCGTTCTGCCAGCTTTCCTTTCTCGTTCAACTAAAGCATATTAATTAATTCTTTCTTCTTGGCTCGCTGTCTTCGTAATCGCACTTTGCCGATTATCTTCACGGGCAAACTGGTCAGCTGAGAACTGAATGAGGGTATTACCTCTCCAGTATTACTACAGGAGATCGATCTCTTTTTCAGATTGCTCTGCTGGTTTAACGGGTTATTTACAACACCCATTTGCATAACATTTTCTTTTATGCATGGTGACTTTCATATCTTATCTTTAAACACTCATTCTTGCTGTTGAATATTAAAAACTACTGAAGCTCGGGAAAAAAAAAAAAAAGATTTGCTACCATATGACCTTACGACTAAAATGCATATAAGATGTTTTCATGTAAAGTTCGGGGAAGTTAAGTTAATTACATGCCTAAAGTATGGAGACATTTCTCATTTTTTGGCATGAAAATCTGTGTTTCGTGACAAACTCTCTATCTCTCTCTCTCTCGGTCACTCCTGTTTGGATTTGACCTTTTTTAAGCAAGTAGACATAAAGTAATGATCCTGCTGCTCTTAATCTCGGGGTAACTGGCGAATGAGGTTCTGCACCATGTGCGTCAAAAGTGCAACACAGAGAGGCTGTGGGTATCGGTCTGTGGGGTTAGTCCGTGTCTTCCTCTCGAAAGACGCCTTTTGCTCAAACTGTGGTGTCTCGCGGCTCCGGAGGAAACGCTTTGCACGAGCCCGGTGGCCCACAGGGGGAAGGAAATGCAATTCTCAGAGAGCAGCAGTCAGTGGAGGAATCACACTTCCTTAGCAGCGGGTCTTGGACGGAACACTTCGCGCCATTGGAACGGCAACCAAGCAGAAAGCAATAAACACTTGGTGCCCATCCGTGCACTAGAAAAAGGCTCAAATCGTAACACGGCTCTCTCTCTTTGCTGCTTGCAAAAGGGTTCAGGAAACTACAAATCTACTGGGAGACAAGAGCGACTCTGATCTCCAACTTGGATTGGCCCCATTAATTATCCAGTGCATTATTTTGTAATTTACTCTACTTTTACTGGAGAAGATTCTTTGGAACAGTTTGTAGTCAAAGAAAATGTTGCTGCCAGTTACATGTGGATCAACTGCAAAGGAAGTACTAGCCTACTTTAGTCTCAGTTAATATTAATGTCCCGGTGGAAGGATTTACTGTGTGATTTGTTGAAGTGGTTTATTTGGAGAAATTATAAATGTTTTACAGGAGCAAATGGGCTATTGATTTCAACATGGATGAGTGCTGATTAGCTGTATCTATGAAACCTGAAGCTCTGGGGTCGGGGTTATAGAGAAACAGACTGCTGCCCTTCCTTTAGCCACAGATGGACACGACCATTATTCACAGCGGGATTCACAACACAGTGAGGTGGAAAGCCAAAATAAGAAGAGCCTCCACAAGATGGTGCTGGGCTTTGAGAAAGTCGAAGGCTTTGGGAATATATTGGATGTAGAGAGAAGGAATGTAGAAGACTGGACAGAAGAAATGGAACACAAGTCTGCATTGCGAATGTCTGATGAAGAACGCTCATGGGACTAGAGTATATCTGTTTGTAGATCAGAAGAACAGCAATCAAACATGGGCTCGGGCGACGGAGATATTCCCACAACACACTAATGCCAAGTGAGAGTGGCTCACCGGGGTCTCCCACACAAAGCGACCAGGTGCGAGCGTGAGGTCATCTGCACACTTCCTTTTGATACTCACAGCTCTCGATCTCTAGGGTGCAGTTCTGCTCATCCAACGGGTACCGACGAAGATCCATCATACAGGCTGCCGTTGTGGTGATCCTGCAGAAGCAAGGCAGTCTTCAGGGATAAAATTCTTAAGTAAAATCACAAAAAATCATGCGAGAATGTGAATCTGAACAGCATTATTTGCATTTAGTATACATTTGAAGTGCAGTAGGGGCAGTAGGTGATTTAGTGCTTAGAGTTGGTGACTTGCACTCAAAGAAAATTGGTTTGAACCCACTTCCAGCTGTAGTACCTTTGATTAAGGTACATTTACGTTTGTTCACTGAGCTGATGCTTTTCTCCAAAGTGACTTGCAATGTTAATCTACCTACAATTATTTCCCATTTATATGGCAGGGCAATTTTAAAGAAGCAATTCAGGGTAAGACGCTAGAGGGAGGGATATGAATCTGCAACCATTATAAACTCTATGCTATCAACTACCCCACACTAAAAATCACCCAGATGTTCACGAGTGAAAATAAATGTGAGTAGCCTAACATTGTCAAGTAACTTACTTTTATCTACCCATGTGAATACATGGGTGAAAACAGTAAAAGTTTCCTCATCCATTTCAGGCTCATTGATTCCAGTGCTATGATCACTTTTTAAAATGGTATAAATATATTCTCCTCCTTGAAAGGACCTTTGGTGTTTCACAGTTGCTGTTACTGTTGAAAAATGTTTAATCGCAGAATACCACGTGATGACAATACAAAGGTAGATTATCTTTTCTTCGGTAAACTTAATAAGAACTGCAATGTAGTGGTTTGTGCTTTTTCTTCTTTAAAATTTCTTCTGAATGTTTCTCCAATGTGATCACATGCCATTTTTCAACAGCCTGGTCCAATTATGGTAACACTGTGATTTTAATAAGAGCTCGGAGTGATAAAACTGCTGTGGCACATTGCCAGCAGGCTCTGTGTGAGCTGTGACAGCCGTGTCCTCCTCTTGGACTTGGACAAGAGCATTGATAAAGTACAGGCAAGGAATACAGGACAGCCTTCTCATTCAATCAGCCTTGTCCTCGCCAAGGAGAATGACATGATTGATCCTTTAGTTTCCTAATATTTGTTTGACTTTAAGCTTTCCAAAATGACTTCATGATACTGTGAGGACACATCTGGGAAAGGAAAGAAGGGTTTTGCAAAACACACCATAGGTCAGGATGGTGATAGAATATGATGATTACACCATGAAATATCCAATACTTCTTGTGAAATTACCTTAACATTTTTTTTTTTCATTTTCCTTGCACATAATTGTCCCTAGTAATAATAATAATAATAATAATAATAATAACAAAGGCTTGAGTTGTTGCACAGTAGACAGTATGGGTGCCACACAGCTGCTGGGTGGTGGGTTCAGACATGGGTTCGAATCTGTTCCAGTCTATATAAAATTTCCTGTGTGATTGCTCTGTGATTCCATCCCATCCATAGTGTAATCTACCTCACACACAAAGTTTCCAGAATAAACTCCGGACCACCGTGTCCCTGTATTGCCAGAACCCAGCACTGCATTAGACTTAGCATTATTATTATTAGTGGGAGGACAGTCATGTTCCATGAAGGATATCAAGGTTTCCTGGTACTGAACAGAAAGAATAATACACTATATACATCTGGGATGCAATAATAACATCTTAATTACATTAATTTATTTAGCAGATGCTTTTCTCCAAAGCGACTTACAACGGATATTATGTAGTGTTACCAGCCCACACACCTTATTCACCAAGGTGACTTACACTGCTAGATACACTGCTTACACTGGGTCACTCATCCCTACATCAGTGGAACACACTCTCTATGTCACTCACACACTATGGGAGAACCTGAACAGCATGTCTCTGGACTATGGAAGGAGACTAGAGCACCCGGAGAAAACACGCAAACTCTATGCAGACTGAGCAGGGATTGAATCCATGTCCCCTTGCACCACACAGGTGCTGTGAGACAGCAGTGCGACTCACTGTACCGCCCAATTAACAGCTAGAACAATCTCCGATATCAACGTGCCCTGGAAGACCGCAGAGAGTGAAATGTCTAGATTTGTTTTGTCCCATACAGTCTCTGGCCGTAAGCTGGGAGTTCATCTGTCCTTTAATTTTGAGCTAAACAAGGAGGTGGAAAAAAAATGGCTCCCATGAATATTAATCAGCCTTCCTTTTGGGGTGCAGTCTGCGGCTGAAGGTGTTTTCAGAGACTCAGGACTCTTGCTGCTGGAGGGAGGATGAGTGGGGTGAATGATTTGTGAAGTAGGCAGGACAGGGAAGCAATTGAAAAAAGAATATTGTCCCAAATGGCTCATAAATGGCAGGTCAAGTTGGACATTGTCCTTAGCCTACTTTACAATCAGTATTGATGGAAACCCCTGTTCGTCCTTCGACTGACACACAGATAAAAAAAGTTTTACTAAGTATGTCAGCTTAGTAAGAGCCAGCATAACCCAAAGCGCATGGTGGCACAGCCAGTAGCGCTGCTGTCTCAGAGCATCTGGGTGGGGCAAGAGAATGTGGGTTTGATCCCTGGTCAGTGTGTGTGGAGTTTCCATGTTATCCCTGTGTCTGTGTGGGTTTCCTCTGGGTGCTCTGGTTTCCTCCCACACTCCAAAGACATGCTGATCGGGTTCCTCCATTGTGTGTGAGCGACAGAGAGCGTGTGTTCCACTGATGTATGGATGAATGACCCATTGTAAGTAGTGTATCTAGCAGTGTAAATGATCTTGGTGAATAAGGTGTGTGTCCTCGTAACACTACACAGAGTTCATTGGAAGTCGCTTTGGAGAAAAGTGGCAGCTAAATAAATGTAAACCATGATCATTAACCCCGGCACATCATTTTTGTGCTTATTAGTGGATTGTGAAGAGAAACTTCAGTTTTTGTTATAAATGTCATAATAAAGTGGATGTCCTGAAGATATGAAGGATGAAGGTAAGAAGAATCTACAACTTTTTTCTCAAATATGTGTACAACTCCATGACTTTTTTTAATACAAAGCTCAGTAAAGTGAGCCATTTGTCTTGGCTCAGAAACAAGGAGCAATATGTGGCACCATTTGTCTTCCCTCAGCTGTTGTAATTATGCCTTCCAAGAACTGCATCTATCACACGGAGCAGTTTATGACAGAAGCTAAAAATACAGCAGATACGTGAACCATCGGACCACGGAACGCCTGACTCAGTTCCTTTGCGTGGTAACGTTCCTGAACGCTCATGAACATGTGCAGTGTTCAGCTTTTGCATACGAAAAACAACAACGGTATTGATACTGTGCAGGGCGGGTTGCCCAACTGTGAATAGATTCAACTCTCTGCCGTACAACAGCGAGACGAAGGAATGCACATTATTGAAAACTGAATGATACACTCAAGATATTTCAGTTCATCTTGTGGGAACCGTGTGGAATTTGAATCATTTTAACCTTTTCACAGCTTGGCCCACTATTACACGACTTTGACAGTAGGGAGGTAGTCCTGTGGGTAAATGCATCCAGCCTTCTTGGAGTACACGATGAACAGGAAGGTGGAGGATGGCACTCTGGAGAGAGCAGGCTGGCATTTTCCCTTTTTTTTTTTTCCCTGATCTGCCTATGGGTCCATTTCATTGTTAGCTGAATGCTCAAATGTTTATGTAGCTGGGCAAAGGATGCGAACCCTAACAACCTACTGACTTGGGGTTCACATCCTTCACATATGAAGAATCTTAATCCTAACCCTAACCTTCAACTCCCTAACCCTAATCCTGTCAGGTGAATGAGGTTCTGCACCATGTGCGTCAATGTGCGTCATGTTTGCCAGTCAAACCCAAAAGCTGGCGATTTGAAACCCGGAAAAATCTGTAAAACCTATGGATCAGTCACACAGTGAAAAAGCATAACGCTGCGTGCTGCGATTAATCCGTAATGAGTAACTGAGAGAAACAACTGTTTTTTCAAGGTAGTTAAGGCTGGACTAGATAGTCCCCCTTAAGAGGCATAATAAGACCAATAGCCCTGCATAAACTGGGTCATTTTCGTCACACAATTTCATTTCACTTATGACAGTCTGTCCTGTCCGCACAACAAAAAATAGGTACTTAGTGTGGTTGCTAGGCAATGGGCAGCTGAATGCAGAAGAAATGATGTAGGATTTTTTTTTTTTTTTTTAATGAATCTGCCAACAGTCTTGTTGATATTTTTGAGCTGAATGACAGAAATACTCATGCACAAATACACGTATTATTCATTCATTCATTCATTCATTCATTCATTCACCATTTGCCCAGTGCAGGGTTGTGTCAGTGGAGAGTCTATCCAAGAAGAAAAAGTAAAAAATGGATGGAACAGGACTCTGGACAAAATGATAGTCCATCACAGTGTGATCGCACACACACACGCGCACACACACACACAGACACACACACACACACTAATACTCTACAAGGGCAATTTAGAGTCACCAGGTTACCTTAAAGCATGTTTTTCCACTGTGTGAGGAAACCAGAGCACCAAGTGAAAACCTTTGCGAACACAGGGATAATATGGAAACGCCACACAGACTGAGCTGGATTGGAAACCACATACTGGTCCACAGTCCTGGAGCTGTGAGTTGCCAGTGCTACTCGTTTTACCACAATTCCCATACTTTATACTTAAGTACCTGAAATAAAATGATTGTATCAGAATCGTATCAGCTTTCCTGTCAACTGCACTTTATTCTGAAATGGTAATTTAGCTCAAAGAAAGAGTTAAAGCTGAAAATGAATGTTTTTACTGAAGGAAACAAATAAAGAAAAAAAACCCACAGAGACACAATAATGTGGGAAAACACTCTTTAGCATTATAATGATCTGAGTGATGGCACCGGCAATGACAGTGATGGATGCAAAACGGTCCAAGCGAATGAATGCACATTTAAAATGACTTACTCCACAGCATGTAAAAACACAATCAAATAGAAGCAATTTATCCAGCCTCAATCAACAGCTATGTCTGAGTCGGGCGTATTGATCCACAACTCTCATTACCCTTTCAAAGGTCCAATCCCAGAGAACGCAATCCTGTCTTGACAGTTCATAACACGCACCAGGAGCTTGGCAACAATGTGAGTTCAAGCCTGCGGAATCCAAGAATTGTACTCTCAGCCTTTGCAGTTATGGAGAATTGTGCTGTGGGGCTGAGGGCCCATTATACTTTTATCAGTCTGGCATCTGGCATCACGGAGTGGCTTATTTATGAGGTGTCAGACACCTGTGGCAGGTGTGACATGGGCAAGTAGCAGCACTGGAGAAAAGAGAGGCTGAGAAATCACTGAGAAATACAGAGATCTGGTATTTGGGATAATGGGGAAAAAAAAATCAACAAAAACAAAGAGAGGACAAACAAACAAATTGATGGTTCAACCGATCAATCAGTCAGTCAGAGAAACTTCTCACTGCAGAATCTTATTCTGCTCTTATGAAGCCACCCAGCTGGAGTTCAAAAGGAGGCTCTGAGACATGATTTTAAACGCGATGTAGTACCTCCGAGTGTCATTAGTTCTGAGGAGCAGCACGCAGTCATTCACGCTGTCAAAGCCTGGAAGCTGTCCCTATGATGCCCTCGAAGGATGTCACACACTATTCACATATGAGTCTGTCTGACAGGCTCTATAGTGCCGGGTGTCTCATTCGGATGCCAAACATGTAGACTTGCAGTACGAAAGGAGGTGAGGGTCGCAGGACAGGGTGTGCATTTGGAAGCGACACCTACCCCGCCAGTCCGGACTCGGGAGAGGGGTACCGCTACTGCCCTGTCCCTGCATCTGTTCCCGTAACTAGAACTTGCTCAGCAGATCTCAAGAATTCTCAAGAAGACAGAGTTGCCCTGTAGTTAGGAAAAAGGTTCAAGAGTAAGGCTGCTCTGCGTATACCCTGTATCATCATTAGGCACTGATGACCTGCCACTGACAGATGGGGGATGGCGTGCCAGGAACGGAGTGTTTACCATCATCATGAGAAAGATGATAATCATCATTTAGAATGATCAGCTTTTTCTTGTAATAAATTTCAATTCAAGAATGCAGCATTAAAAAAAAGAGAAGGGTCTCAGGAACGGGCATCCGGAAATGAACGAATTTGTTCTGTTTTTTATTCTTTATTGAAATGCACAATGCGATGAACCTGCAACTCAAAACAGCAGGCAGCAAAAAAGCAGCCAAGGAACGAACTTGTTCTGCCAAGAGCAATTACAGCTGTAGCCTGGTGCTGGATGGTATTTACTCACGTTCCTCTGAGACGTGCAACTGGTGTGCAGCCTGTGTGCTCACAGAATAGTAAAATTTGTACCTTGTGAAATATTAGATTTCATCTATGTACCACATACACACACACACACACACACACACACACACACACACATTTTCAGAACCGCTTGTCCCATAGGGGGTCACGGGGGACCGGAGCCTACCCGGCAACACAGGGCGTAAGGCCAGAGGGGGAGGGGACACACCCAGGACGGGACGCCAGTCCGTCGCAAGGCACCCCAAGCAGGACTCGAACCCCAGACCCACCGGACAGCAGGACTGCGGTCCAACCTACTGCACCACCGCGCCCCCTTATTGTACCACATATAACCTGATATTATATACAGTGCAAGTCAAGTATGAGCCCACCTGGACAATACCTGTATGGGGCGAACTGGACAAAAGAGACAAGGAATGCAGCTCACAAGTGTCCTACATCTGCATTACATTTATTTATTTAGCAGATGCTTTTCTCCAAAGCGACTTCCAATGAACTCTATGTAGTGTTATCAGCCCACACACCTAATTCACCGCAGTGACTTACACTGCTAGATACACTACTTACAGTGGGTCACTCATCCATACATCAGTGGAACACACTCTCTCTGTCACTCACACACTATGTCTCACACCACCTCTGGGAAATAGAGCAGAAGAGCTGGGAAAACAAGGCGCTGATTTCCTGATCCAACCTGATAGCTGAATGCCTGTCTCCAGGAAATGTATGGCTGGTACTGTATATAATATGAAATACAAAACACTTGAGAGAAGATGCACAGTAATGGTCGCCATAGTTGCTGTGCATTTGTTTGACATGAAAAGAATTTTCTTTGTTATACAAAGAATCGGTTTTTAAACTAAGTTAAATCTCAGCTGTATTTGCCAGATGAAAAAAAGGAGAGAAATCCTGAATTCCACAACTGAGAAAAGTCATTTTTAAGAGCGGTATGATGGGAAGGTCAGTGTTGTATCTATTTGACTCCCTTTTGGTGCGTCAACCCTTTCTGCTGAAGTGAATACAAAACAACTGAGGTCAAGAAGCCGCAAATGGAAAAATGCCGGAGGATTTTGTCGGAATCGTAATGGTACAACGAGTATGCAAACGGTGTTATTCGAGCCAGAGACACATTCCTGCTGGAGTCAACAGCGGAAGCTTCCTGTTAACGGTCAACACTGCTATTGATGACAACACTGGGAGAGAGTTGGGAGCATCATCTTCATCAAGAAAAGCACACTATGATAAAACACTCTTTAAACCTGAACGAGTAAATCAAATATTGCATCCTTTAAGAACCAAGACTCCACGCTGATGAAATACATCCTTAGAATAACCATATTGTATGTGATCTTTTTTTAATTTGAGTAACGGTTTCCATGGAAACCAGTTGTTTGCTTTGATGGGGAGGTGGAAGTGAAGCGCCTTTTGTTTTCCTTCTGAGACCAGGGTAATTTATCATCAGCAACGAGAGGCTGACCCCTGCCCAGCGTGACACTGATGGAGATTCAGTGCCTTGCCCACCCTAGGAGTCATTAGGCAGGCTAATGGCGCTTGTGCAAACCTGATGTTCGCCAGAAGCCCCGCAACGCAGCACTACAAGTCTCCCTTAAAGGCCCATCGGTCCTGTGTCTCCTAGAAAAGCATGCCGTGTCGCAGAGGCACTCACTGAAGACAGCTTTTTGGGAGACAAATCTGGTGCTTTTGACGCTACTGCAAAGTCATATTTTAGGGTTCGATCTGTACTTTGATCTCAGCCCATTTTTTGACTTGACTCTTTGCTATATCGATGACTGCGGCACATTTGCACAGCACACATACACACCTCTAGCAGTTTGTTACTCTCTGCTTTTACTATTCCACTGAATAAGTGATGCTTTTATACAAAGTGACTTACAATTTTATCCCTCAGGTTGTGTCCCCACCAAATTTTATCGATGATAAAAATACTTTCTGTTGTGTATCCTAAACACTGGGCATTGGAAAACAAATTAAAATTAATGATTCCAAATTTAACTGAATTTTATGTTATTTTCACATTTTTTACATCTGTTGTGTATCCCACCACCTCTGGCCAGCTGCTGGAAATTGGACATGAATGGATGAGTCTATGACAAAGAGTCAAGAGCATCAAATGCCATATTCAGGAGTTCTATCAAATAGACACTCCCCTGAACACACACACACACACACACACACACACACACACACACACACAAGTGGTATCATTTCAGGTAAATGAGGTCTATAGACCATAAATTCCAAAAATAAGTTTACATCTTATGATAATGACTAGGATGGTAGAGAAAATACCTACACTCAAAGGTGCCACAGTAGGAACCTTGGGATTTTAACCACAATTTTCAGGTTTTAGGTTTATTTTTAGGCACTTGTCCACACTTTTGATACATCTGATGTGAAAAAAAGCAATCTGAGCTTCAAGAGTGAAGCTGAACGGTTTGGGTTGTAGTTAAAGTCCTTGATGGGCAGCACTGGAGCTGAGAAAACAGAGATTGCAGCAGGAACCAGAACTCTAATAAACACGTAGCAGGGACCTGGCTCACACCCACCTGAGACCGTAGAGGACGGTGCCATCGGGGTGCAGCCGAATCATCCGGTTCTTCACTGTCACGCCATGAACGAAAGACTTCTTATCGTTGATGAAGTAGGTGTCGGGAACCCACAGCTGGTCGGCCACTCGGTTGTCCAGTGTGAGGTTGAGGGGGATGCCCGTGTAGGAGAGCCGCTTGTCCCGCCAGGACTGCTGGAAGTACATGGTGAGAGTGTAGTCCTGTGGGGCGAGAGGGAGACCGAGGACAGATGTCGGCGAGAATGACACACCTTCACATTTTCATTGGAGCAAAGAGCCCACGTGAAACAAAGAGGACAGTTCTGGAGACTGTATGGTCCCAGTCATGGCATCATGAGCAATACCATATTTTTAAAAAATCCTGGGAGCATCTCAGATGTGTTTTAAAAATAAGGTCATTTCAAACTTTTTTCTTATGTTTGTTCTGGAAGCAATCTGTAGGAGAAGTTAAAATTTGCATTTACTCATTTAACTGAGGCTTTTCTAAAAAAAAAAAAAATTACAACTGACTTAGAAAGAACTTCAAAATGTTAAGAGTTCTTTGATCAATACTATGTCGCAGAAAACATATCTAACAACTGACTTACAATTATTACAATGATCAGCAGGGTGATTTTTTATTTTTTTATTTTTTTTTTACTGGAACAATACAGTTTAAGTATTTTAGTCAAGGGTCCTACAACAGGATCTGGGATTTGAACCTCTAACCATACTGCTACCTGCCAGAATGCTGTGACCCACTTCTATTCTGTTCTGTTCAGTTGTTAATCAATGAAAAATGCAAACAAACAAACAAACAAACAAATAACTAAAAATGATGTTACAAAGCTAAGAACTGCGAGTAGTGATCTTTCATAACTTGGTTCACAATTACTGGCAAGAGTTGCAATAAAATTTTCCAGATTAAAAATGTGCTCATTATTTATTCCCTTCTCTAGGCAGTTTTATAGGTAACAGCTTGCACGCATAAAACCAGGGATGCACTGAGAATCCTGTACCAACTCGTGCATTGATTACTGATCAGTTTCACATGCAAACTTCAAAATGTGCCAGGAAACTAGAGAGAAATTAGGAAAAGGATGGTTTCTGTGGGGAAAGTATATCAATCATGGTGTTTGTACTTTAGCCTGGGAACTTCTAATAGGATGAGGTGTCATGCTTATCTTTGAGAGGGAGGACTCCTGATGAAGAAATAGAACTGTTGCATTTTTTTTGAGAACAACAGTCAATGATGAGAACTTCCACAGTACAAAAACCTATTATTCCTTGTTTTGTTAATAGAAAAATCAGGAAAAATCTGAAAATTCAAAAAGAAAAAAAAAAAAAAAAGCCAGTATTACATTTATTCATTTAGTGGAAGCTTTTCTCCAAAGCGATGTATATCTCATAGAAAATACAATCTGTGCATTACGCAACAAACATGGATTAAATACTTTTTAAAATGTGTACATATCTATATATATATATATATTTTTTTTTTTTTACTAACACAAGTGTTTTCTTTTGGTGCAAAAGAAAAAAGAAAGAAAAGAAAAGAAAAGAAAAGAATCAGGCATTCTCCAGCACTGAAAATCCCTGTAAGATGCAACAGATGACAAAAGAGATTCATTCATGGTATAAAATAAATCCATAATTACTCTTATGTGCTCAGTTAAATAATTAATTATGTTCCGTGTGGAATGTTTTCCCTTTTCTTCCTCTGCTATGCAGAACAATACCAAAGTCCTTGAACTCATGCAATAGTAAAAAGTGTGAAAAAAAAAGAATCCAAAGAAACCTAAAATATTTAAAAATAGAAAATGTTTCAGCGCTGCCGCTGTTCACTGCTGTTAGGCAGTTCCTGTGATGATGAACAAGACAGGTGTTTTTCATTTTTCTTACACCTTTTGAGTGGAATGTAAAATGTAGTTTGTCAAGAACACCATTAAAGGGCATCTATCACTTGCATACTGCAATGTTTGAAATAATAATAATAATAATAATAATAATAATAATAATAATAATAATAATGAAGAAGAAGAAATTCAGGACATTGGACAGCATCTACAAAGACTTTCCAGTTTGAAGACTTTGTAGAACCATGGAGAGCGACCTCCGCCAACTACTTCCCTTTTTTCTTTGAAGCTTACTCAATTATGACTAAACTAACAATACACCTGTGATCAACATCCATATATCATTGATCTGCTCATGCCCATTTTTCAGTCCAAACAACACCTAGGCTGGAGATAAGAACAAGACCACCTGTTTTATGATGGGAAGAATATTGTACAGCATTGTTTGACATTTTGGTGTCCTCAGGGGTCTCAGTGTGTTCCATTCCTTGCTCATCTGCTTGAGCTTCAGACACCCACTGCTACATCCACACACAAGTGGATTACCTGCTTCGAAGTTCTCTAAGTGAAAGGCGGTAGATCTGGCAGTAGATCTGTCACACGTTTGTATGGCTGAGGGAACTTTTCTTAATCTATTTTTCCCCCCACACTGTGTGATGGAGGACCTTCCCTGAAATAGCTGTCTGCAGTTTCGACTCCACTTTCACAGGACTGCGATTTTGTTGACAGAACCTGTGAAGGCAGCGAGATCAGCAGTGGAAATGAAAGGAGGTTAAAAACAGCACCAGTATAAGCTGTATAAGGCAGGGCTGCAAGTGTGCCAGAACACCTCAATAGCATTTTCCCTCATCCTCAGAGCCACTATTTTATGATATGCACTTCACCTTAAATGTACTTATTTGGCCGACACTTTTCTATTACAGAGTTAAGCTTCTTACATCAATTTACATATTCATACAGTTCGCTCATTTTTACTGTGGCACTTCAGGTTAAGGAGCTTCATGGAGTGTGGTGGCGCAGTGGGCTGGACCAGGTCCTGCTCTCCGGTGGGTCTGGGGTTCAAGCCCCGCTTGGGGGTGCCTTGTGACGGGCTGGCGTCCCACCCTGGGTGCGTCCCTTCCCCCTCCAGCCTTATGCCCCGAGTTGCTGGGTTAGGCTCTGGCTCCCCGTGACCCCGTCTGGGACAAGTGGTTCAGCAAATGTGTGTGTCTGTGTACCTTCATGGAGGGTATCAGAGCAGGAGATGGTATTCAAACATTGGACTTTTGTGTTAAAAGCATCAACTCTAACCAATATGCCACCTACTGCCCTCTTATAGTATTACAGTGTTCATAGACAGCAGTGTTTTAAAGGGTATCTTGAGAAACACGAAAATATTACACTCATGTTAAACTAATAAAATCAAATCTTATCTGAAAATAAAACTTTAAAAAAAGCAAATACGAATACATTTTTGAGCTGACAAACAAGGTGATGAGGTCTGAAGCAAAAACAATAAGCTGAATTCGTAGAATCAAAATCGGGAAAAAAAAAAAAAAACAATTTAGCTACTGGACAATTTCACAGCTCACCGTGCATCTCTTTGTTTGTTTGTTTGTTTTACAGCTGTCTCTCTTTTATTCATGTCCAGCACCTTTGCCTCATTTCCAGTGGTTGGTGACAAAAAAGGTCATCTCTCTTGGTATCATAATAATGGACCTGAGCTCTATGACCCATTCATATCTGGTCCCTGTCGCAGCTTCATTCCTTGCATCCCTTTGAGTGGACCCTGATTCAAGCACCAGTTTTCCTACCACATGTTGACACATATCGTAGTAGAAAAAGACAGGCGTATCTGTCTAACTCTGTACAAATGCGCAGAGCTTTTTGCTTGAAACATAATAATCTTCATTATTGTTCATGTACATCAGGGCGTATGTGCTGTTCAATATTCACAAACACCCATCGCAATTAATAAAGATACACACCGACACTTTTACACACCCACTGTAACTATTACAGTCAGCACTATTTTGCAGAGTGACAGCTGACATAAATAGTAATAATTAGTGTTTCATGAAATATGACATAATCAGTTAATTCATCAGTGCCATCACACGTATTTTTAAAGCTGTTTGTATAGGCTCCTCTCCGTGTTCTTGACAGGCAAATTGCATTTAATTAGCATTTGCCATGCTGGCTGCAATCTCACACTCTCTACATTGCGTAAACAGAAACTCCATAAGAAACTGGTCATTGACAAAATTAATAAAATAAAGATTTAAGGAAATAGGGGGATTAAAAAGAATGCCCTAAAAGTAGAATTCTAATGTAATGTGTTGTCTTTACAGCATAACTGTTTTTACAATTAAAAAAAAAGTGGAATTTAAGAAAATAACTGGATAATGGGATCCAATGACCCTTGACAGAGTAATTAATGCACTTTTTCCCCTTCTTAAATACTGCTGTCTCATAAAATGTTAAATCTTTTCAAGTGTCTGCCCATATTGACTGATGTTTCCTTAAAGACGTTAATATACTGTTACACGTATGTGGTTATGTTTTGTTACGTTATATGTGTGTATTTATGCACATATAATCATGTTAAGCACAATGAAAAATGCAAATTCTTATTATGTATACCAATTTCATCATCATTATTTTCTCCCTTCTTCCTGTCCCATCTTGATAGGGTACAGCTTTAAGATGATGTGAATAAGGAACATTTCACTTAAATTGCTTAAAAACAGAAGATAAATTTTCCAAGCTGCTTATTATGGTTATGATTCAGCATAGCCTACATGTGTCCTTTTACAGTACATTATTAGATCAGCAAGATCTGTCAGTTAGTGGGTTCAATGCCTCGTTTCTTTTTCAGAACCAATGTTGGAGGAATAATTCTTATGCATTGTCCTCTTCACAGTTACCTTGACAACACTAAAAGATAATTATATTTTTAAATTTAGTTGCTTAGCAGACACTTTTATTATTAGAAACTTACATAACATGACGGCTCACATAAAACTCATTTTTTTCATTCTCAGCATTTGTATAACTACAGCAATTTAAGCAACATGCCAAATCCTTGTCATTTATCCAGTTACTTTGCAATGACCGATCTTCCTATCCAGGAGTTTTGGTAATTTCAGTGTATGACCACATGTAGAATAAATAATGGAGTGAAGCAGAATAAATAGTCATACAAATTTTCATCACAAAACACAAAGGGAAAAAGCTGTTCTGGCATTCAGAGAAAATTTCCTAAACTTTCCCTTTCACTTTAATTTTTTTTTTTTTTCAATAATTTGTCGTTCAGCGTATCTTGGTGAAGGATTTTATCCACTGAGGATGTTGATGCACATTACACCTTGAAGGGAAACACAATATTGTAAAGGTCAGACTAGCCTCACATTCCCCAATTTTTCTTGTTCTGCTCATTGGAATAGCACCTTTATCGGTTCCTTGAATCACCTGCTGCAAAAGGTTATGAAGGACACGAGTCTGATAGAGAAAAAGCTTTGAGATCCTACTTTAAATCTCGGTAGGGATTACGGACTTCAGAAGAGAAACTAGTTTATTCCTCAACAGTGTTCTGTAGAAGTTCTGCTAAATAAGTAAATATAAATAAATGTAAGTTCTGTAATAGTTCCCTCATCTTGTCTGAGGGTCTCTGCCTCCGCTGTAGAGTTTTAGACCTTGTCTGCTTCATTCAGGAAAACCTTCCTATCCACTGTGGGAATGGTTTTTGTTTCTTATAGTCATGGCACGTTGGCAATGTCCCCGCTGAGCAGTTTTTCAACAGCATCCCTCACCCCTCCCTTTACACTTCAACAAGATTTGTTGTTGTCAGAAGGAAATATCAAACTGTGGACAGTGAAACCTCTCCCTCGGACCTGCATGAGAATCACCTGTTTCTAACTCTTTACCTGCCTCGGAACTGAAAACCAGTGGAAGGCTGGACACTCCTTTGACAGGGTATAGAAAGGAAAATTCATCCAAGGTGGGACCCAAGCTTTGTGCTCTGCATTTCTTCCCAGCAAGGAGCCTCAACAGGCAGTTACATTTTATTGGTATCTTTCCACTGTATCCCTCTACTGAAAACACATTATAATCATTTTGAGCTTTTTTCACCTGCACCCTGTTTTTCCAGCCTTCAGAATAGCCAAGACTGCATTGTGCGCTATCAGAACTGGCACAAACCCACAAATAATGTGACGCATTCTCCTCCTACGCCGCTCAGCCGACCATCAGTATGGCTAAGGCATCACGGCACTCATGACACATAATGCGGCGAATTATGTTGATTTTCCTCAAGACTGTGGAATTTTGCTCCTCGAGACTGTTGCATGAGAAGAACACCATTTAGCATAACGGCAAATGATGGCTCTATATTTTTATTTGCGGGTGCAGCGCAACAGGACTGAACGCACTGCAGATGCTTTCATGCAACCTCACACCATGTCTCTGGAATAAAGCACGAGAATGAAATTAAGTGGAAATCACTACATAGAAACTATGGAGCCCCTCAGCAAACAGTGAAAAAATACATTTAAAAACACATCAGCACATATACACAACACACTGTTCGCACCCAAACGAGAATGTCATCAATACAAATGAGTTCAGTCAGGCTTTGAGGGATTGTATAACATCACATCTAGAGCAAATAATGCTAAAGGTTTAAAAGAGGGTTTTTTTCAGGAGGAGGAAACTAGCAAATGATGGGGTTGGCCTGCGAATCTGCTGGTGCTGTGTGAAAACTGGAGGGGGGGGACAATGTGAGTCCATGTCCGCGGGGCACTCGCACTAAATCGAATAAAAATTCAGGAATTTGGACAGCTTATCCTCTTCGGTCGGCTCTATGGGGTCATTTTCTTTCATTGTAGCTTTCCAAAATCTTGCCAGAGCGGTTCTGTTCGGGGCACCTGGTAGCATGGTAGTTAGTGGTACTGCCTTTCCACCCAAGGGTTGCAGGTTCAATCCCCACCTCCAAGTGTAGTACTTCACCTAAAAGGCTCTAGTAAAATTATCCAGCTGTATATAGGGGTAAATAATTGTAAGTTGTGTTGGACAAAGGCATCTGTTGAATGAACAAGCAAACTTTCACAAGACAGTGCCAGAGTGAGATCTCATTTAATGTTGAGTCACTGGCTCCCCTGCTAAACACCCGATTCCAGCTGGAGTCAATCTGTCCATTTATATCACCAAGAACGACGTTCTGAGTTCCTCTTATTTAAGAAACTGGTCTCAAATGTGAAATGGATGTTTTTATGCAGCCAGTTGTGTTCCGGTTGTTTTTTTGTCACTTTGATATTGATGCATGCTGTAAGGATGCCTCCTAATGCTGGTGGAATTTCTGGCTCTTATACAGGAGGTGTTCTAGATCTTTGTGTAGCGCCACCCTCTGCTAACCTGACTATGAGAGCGATGCCCTGGGTTCTGTTCTAAGAACTGAAATGTTATAACACACACACACACATTTTCAGAACCGCTTGTCCCATACGGGGTCACGGGGAACCGGAGCCTACCCGGCAACACAGGGCGTAAGGCCGGAGGGGGAGGGGACACACCCAGGACGGGACGCCAGTCCGTCGCAAGGTACCCCAAGCGGGACTCGAACCCCAGACCCACCGGACAGCAGGACTGCGGCCCAACCCACTGCGCCACCGCACCCCCTCTGAAATGTTATAACCTACAACACAAATAGCTTTGTAAGAGAACAAACATCCAATTTATTAATTTTCCCAAACTTTGAAAACATAAAAACCAAAAAAAGTATTCACCCTACAGGATTGTGTCATTCCATAGACCAATATTAACCCAAAGTCCCTTCAACAGATTTCTGAAAATAGATGCAAACAACTTGAAAATTTACAAAAAGAAGGCTTCACAGCAAGTATTTCACAACAAGTAACACCACAGTTACACCTTCACACAAAACATAGACTCTAGAAATCTCTTAGAGAACCTTCCCACTATCAAACACAATAACTTACAACACTAGTGTCTCGAATACTCTGGAATAACTATAGGTAAAACACCCCAACATTAACACTGCAGGCCTGATCGTAGCTTGCGCATGTTGAGACCAAAAAAATACAATGGCCGCTTAACTCTCGCGATCAAGGACAAAAAAAAACTTGCAGTTTACCTCATCTGCTGTCCATGCAACAACCAGGAAAATGTAGGATCGTCCGCTTGTGGTTAAGGAGTGTATGAGAATTCCAAGGAGGCCTGAGGAACTAAGCTGGTGCATTGCCGGGAGCATTAAGCAAGGCTCCTTCTCCGTGGCAGCTTGACGTGACGGGCTGAAAACTCTCAGTTTTCTAAAGCAATTTTACTTGTTGGGCACAAACGAGTACAACACGGAAACGTATAATCTCCAACTCTGAAAAAAAAAACATCAAAATAAAATGATATTTCCTCACTTTGGTAGCTTCAGAGCAAGGAGAAAACACAAACTCCCCTCTCCTCACACCTCGAACACTCAAGCCACTCTTCCCCGAAGCATCTCGAAGCTTTCTCCCCAGTGCGTTCCATCCCTCCTATCTCTAATTGGTTTCCCTCAAACCAAAACCCCATCAGTTTGCAATAAATGCAAAAATTACTATATCACGCATAGATTGTACTGTCCTAGCACGTGTTGGCACGGTTTCAAAGAAACTATGTGTTGAAATCATGAACTTTCTTTAAATCCTCTAAACACACACACACACACACACATTTTCAGAACCGCTTGTCCCATACGGGGTCACGGGGAACCGGAGCCTACCCGGTAACACAGGGCGTAAGGCCGGAGGGGGAAGGGACACACCCAGAACGGGACGCCAGTCCGTCGCAAGGCACCCCAAGCGGGACTCGAACCCCAGACCCACTGAAGAGCAGGACCAGGTCCAACCCACTGCGCCACTGCACCCCCGTATCCTCTAAACAAATAAATAAATAAATAAATGAACAAACTGGTAGCACTATGGGACTGCACTTGTTATTAATTCAGTTTATTAACAGTAATAGCTTGTCCAATGTAGGGTTGCATTGGTCCAGAGCCTATCCAGGAAGCATTTGTTTAAATGCAGTATAAACCCTGAATGAGTCGCCAATCCATCATAGGGCAATCACACACACACACACACACACACACACACACACACACACACACAATGGGCAATTCTGAGTCACCAGTTCAACTGAAATATATTTTTGGACTGGGGGAGCAAACTGGAACACTCAGAGAAAATCCATACGAGCATGGTAAGAACATGCAATACAGGTGGTCCCCAATTTCCGATGGGGTTATGTTCCCCAAAACCCATAATAAGTCAAAAGTATTGTAAGTCAAAAATATTTAATATACCTAATACACACCTCTGCGTGACAAACTGAAAGATGCGGATTGCTGCCGCTGCCCAGTATTGCGAGAGAGTATTGCACCGCATATCACTTGCCCAGGAAAAAATCAAAATTCAAAGTACGGTTTCTACTGAAGGGGGGGGCGTGGTGGTGTGGTGGCATGGTGGTACAGTGGGTTTGGCCGAGGCCTGTTTTCCGGTGGGCCTGGGGTTTTAGTTCTGCTTGGGGTGCCCTGTGACCGACTGGCGTCCCATCCTGGGTGTGTCCCCTCCACCTCCAGCCTTATGCCCTGTGTTGCCGGGTTAGGCTTCAGTTCGCTGCGACCCCACTTGGGATAAGTGGTTGGTTTGTTTGTTTGTGTGTGTGTGTGTGTGTGTGTGTGTGTTGCAGCAGGTTTGGCCAGGTCCTGCTCTCTGGTGGATCTGGGGTTTGAGTCATGCTTGGGGTGCCTTGTGCCCGGTGTTCCTGGGTTAGGCTCCGGTTCACCACAACCCTGCTTGGGACAAGCGGTTTCAGTCAATGTGTGGGTTTATATTGAATGTCTGCTGCCAGCTCACCATCATAAAGTTGAAAAAATCGTAAGTTGAACCATCGTAAATTGGGGACAACCTGTATATTTGCACCTTTAGTGCAAGAATGAGAAGCAAGAAGTCCTTCGCACTCAGTCCTTTGTACATCACTGAGGGATTCAAACATTCATCAGAACAACCTACCACCAGCTTTACCTAATTCACTACTGCGTAAACCTCAGTCAACCCACATTCCAACAAGGTCCAAATAACATCCTCACCGTGTTCAACTCGTGGCACTGGCAAAAAGAAATAAGAAGTGAGAATGAAAAAAATGTACCACAGGCATCACAAAAACGAAATCTTGGAAGAAAAAGTCTATATTTGAGTTGATGAAGTGTTCTTCACAAAAACCTGAGACCTCTCTGCATGCCTCACTAGAAAGAAAAATTACATTGAAACGCTGCTTGAAGCAGCAAGCACGTGAAACAACGTTATGTAGGTGTGAGTGCCGCTCCTGGATGTTCAGAAGCACGTGCTGTGACTGCGGATCCTGCCTGCTGCGCTAATGACAGGCCTTGAAGGAACCACCAGGTTGCTGCGGTGCTCACGAATCCAGGGAGCTTTTTGGTCTTGTTGGAGGGGCCCTCAGCAAGTCTGAGACACTGATCCCAAAAGGCTGTAATTACCCAGGAAGCTCCTGTGTATTTGTTTGATTGACAAGTGTGCTCAAAATGAGGGATTGACTCAAGCGACACTTAAATTGTTATTATTTCAAATAATAAGTGTTTATCCATTCTGAATAGAACAGGAGACTTCCGAAAGTTCTTCAGAGAGTACAGCTGGTAAACAGTGGTATTGTACTACAGCACAGGTCCACCTAGGTCTCATCAATGCCTGTCTACTAAGGATCACACACACACTTGTCCTGAGCAGGGTCATGGTGAGCCAGAGCCTTGCCCTACAGCACAGGGCCAAGGGGGGAGATGCACACCCAGGACAGGACATCAGTCCATAACAAGGCATCCCAAGCATGGCTCAAACCCCACACTCACCACACAGTGGGCACTGGCTAAACCGACTGTGCCACTGTACCCCCATGCTAAGGGTCACCTCCTGTTATTTTTTCCTTTGGTTAAATCAGTGGACTCCCATTTTATTTTGTCATGCATGTATCTTTACATCCGTAATATCTATTAGACCCTGGATGTCAAGAGCCGAAGCTGCTTTCCATTGCCTTCTGCTATGTATAGTGATGCATTGGTGTCCTTAGGGTTAGGGTTAGGACTACAGTTAGTTACTACAGTGAACCTACCACTATGCATTGTACGTCACTACCAGGATTGCTGGCAGACCGAGGTCCTTGTCACACACGCTTGTTTCCAATTTACCATTATTAATATCGAAATGGATCCCCTTGACCTTGATTCAAATCTGAGTCATCCATTAGATATCGGAGTTCCCCTTATCATCTCAGCAGATGGTGCTTTCTGTTCTTACATTTTTTGAGAACCTAGGTTTGCAGTTATGCAACCTGTAAGGCTGGCCCATCCATCAGGACCTCCTTTGAGATGTCAGGGCTATTTCTAGTGCACCTATTTATACAGCACTCAGTTTGGTGAAAAGCTGGTTCATGCAAACAACCAGGCCATGAGTTGCAGAATGGCTGAGTTACTAAAACCTGCAGAAGCAACAGTAGCATTTGACTGCAGTTTTTTTTTTTTTCCTCATCACCTGTTTAATGCAGTACTTGCAGTGCAGCTGAAACATAATAGTGCAGGACTCCAAAACACCAATCGATTAACTGATAAAACCTGTCGATCACCAGCCACCTCTGACAAAACAGCAGAAACTGGTGGAATTATTGGAGGTTCTGTGGTTGCCCAGGATACACAGAAGCACTCCTGATTTTCTCTGCTGAGGTCTGCAATACATGATAAGGAGAAAAAAATGGTCATACAGTATACAGAGAGAAATATCCTTCTTATGTTCATGCATTTTCCCAAAACCATTGCTACCTTGTATCATAAATCTCATAGTGCTTACAGCTACCTCTTTGTCGCCTCGACCAGGTGAAATTGAGACGACCTACCTGCTAATTAAGGGCCACGATGCCAGTGCTGTAGATGAGTTCTCTCCAAGCCAGAGAGCTGCAATCACCGTTAGGTAGGTCATGTGTGAATTAGCAAGTAGGTCAGAGTTTGTAATCATGGCTGAACTACATTTCAGATCTAGGCCGACTCTACAGTGCAGAAGATACTTCTAACGTTGGCTTTGAATGCAGAGAGAAACCTGGGCAGAAACTGAATGAAAATGAAATGCAGAATTGCTTTGAAAACACCAAGTGAAAGTCGGGGCCGGATAATAACCCACAGTGCACGGTAATGAAATTAGAAGGCCTGAAGAAATAGCAGTGTGATGGCTTGCAAATTTAGCCATTTGACAATAAAAAGGTGTTTTATTGTTTCTTTGTGTTTGAATTTATTTACTCAGTGGAGCTACAAGCATGGGTGTATTAAAGAAGCATATACCTACCATTAAAGAAACAGTGCCAAACACTAAATATCCTTGATATGTTACATAGGGAGCATGGGAAAGGTTCGAGACCTTTTACAAGCAAGCACTTTATGTCTTATCCTCTACCCAAGAACAATGCCTTCTAAAGCCCGGAATAAACTGGTCTCCTGATGATGAAATGTGGCATTTTCCCCAATTAATCTCCCAAAGCGACACAGAATTTTTATGAAAAGGTGAGCTCCTGCTGCAATACACCAGTGAAATATGAACCTGCATAATGCAGTGGGACAGCTGAAGACTAAGACACTTTACCAGTGAGCATCATTTCATCTTGCCAACAGATGTTTAGCTTGAACTAAAAGAATTTTGAGTATTTATCCATTAAAAAAAAGAAAAAGTTTTTGACATTAAACCAAGGAATTTGATTTTATTTAACAGGAAAGGTCATTCAAGTCTACAAGAAGTAGACAAGCTTACAGTAGCGCTGCTGACTCACAGTGTCTGGGTGCTGTGAGAGGACAAGGGTTCAATCCCTGCTCAGCTTGTGTGGAGTTTGTGTGTTCTCCCTGTGTCTGTGTGGGTTTCCTCCCAGAGTCCAAAGAACACACTGTCTCTATTACTCACACACTAGGTTCCCCCTAGTGTGTGAGTGACAGAGAGAGTGTGTTCCACTGGTGTATGGATGAGTGACCCAGTGTAAGTAGTGTATCTAGCAGTGCAAGTCACCGCGGTGAATAAGGTGTGTGGGCTGATGACACTACATAGAGTTCATTGGAAGTCGCTTTGGAGAAAAGCAGCTGCTAAACAAATAAATGTAAGAAAGTGGAGGATATCACATTTTTGTATTCAGAAGTAACATCAGCATCATACATAAAGGGCATCAGTCAGAATCGCATGTGCTGACATGGGTTTGTTAGATCTTACCCCAATGCAAAAAAGAAACCAGCAAGCAATAAAGGAAAAAATAAATGAATGACTGAATAAATAAATAAATAACTTCAAAAATTCAAAGTGGACAAGTCCATAGTACATGCTGCTGTATAGGTTGTCATGTTTCTGTAGAATCAGGTCTAGCAAAGTTCGTCTCAATCCATGGACTGAATACAAGATCTGTACATATAAATATTCAACTTGGAGGAGTCTAAATTGTTACGCTTTTACATAATTGTTACACTAATGATCTTTCCTAAAGACTTGCAGCTATTGTTTTCTTGAATACACACAGACATTGTCTGAAACCGCTTGTCCCAAGTGGGGTCACAGCGAGCAGGAGCCTAACCAGGCAACATAGGATGCAAGGCTGGAGGGGGAAAGGGGACAAACCCAGGAAAGGACATCATCCATCACAAGGGACCCCAAGCAGGACTCGAACCGCAGAGCCACTAGAGAGCAGGCACAGGCCAAACCCGCTGCACCACTGTGCCCCCGTTTTCTTCAAAAATTAAGTCTAGAAACACATGCTGGTGGTTTCAGTGGGGGGCGACACTCAAAGCTAACTGTGAGCACAGTCCATCAAGAGAAACACGCTGAGGTACCTGCTACTTCCAGCACCAGCACTAAGTTTTCTTAAAAAAGAAATAAAAGTGAACAAAACTGCACTGAAGCATACGAAATGTCTCTGAAGCTTTTCGTAGAAAACAAGCCAGTTTTCTCTGAAGCATTACCTTTCCGCAGCTGTGTGCTCCACCAGGTATGACATTTCACACCATTAAGGACCATGAGCTTGTCAGTGCTCATTGTTACCGTATGAGCTGTTACTCATTTGGGGTAGGGATTTAACTTTAACTGGATTTTTTCATCCCCTATATAGGGAAATGCGAGATCAAT
Source organism: Scleropages formosus (assembly GCF_900964775.1). Taxonomy (NCBI): domain Eukaryota; kingdom Metazoa; phylum Chordata; class Actinopteri; order Osteoglossiformes; family Osteoglossidae; genus Scleropages; species Scleropages formosus. The sequence continues at coordinate 16,356,488 of NC_041810.1, forward strand.
AATTACAAATGCCATTAGCTTTATCAAATCAAGGGCTCTGTAGTTACCCCACTCACTACAAGCCTATCCTGCCTATGAGCAGCTCCACAAGCCTACTGTGTCTGTATAGGTGATACTTTTTGTGTTGCACAGTGACAGCTTCTCCAAGGATGGCAGATGGTTTGACATGCTGACAACAGTTGTTCTGTGATTACCACTGTCCAAGAATCTGAAGCTGTCAGGTCATAAATTGACAAGATTCCAGAACAGAGTGGCAGGAACAGATGTGCATCCTACATATATAAAGTGCAGCACAATATATGCAATTGTAATTCATGACAACGGTTGACAGATGTGCAAAAATCTAATATCTTTGAGACAAAACAGGAAGCCGGGGACTACAAGGCACGCGCTAAAGGCATCCCATGAGTCAAAAAATGTAAAGCAAACCAAACAAGACAGCACTGCTGGAAAGCTATACTTGCTATTGCGAGCTAATTTGAAAGACAATTACTCTGCGGGGGTTCGAGAGGAAAGGAGCAGGAACAGAGACGGAGTGTGTGCTGACCTACATACCATGAGCAAATCTCCTTTTAAAATGAAAAGGACAGAAAAGTCTCTTAAATGACTCAACCCACCTGCTTGTGTATGCACTCCCGCCCCCAACACACACACACACACACACACACACACACTTCCACCTACATTGTGAAATAACGACTTTGCAGCCAGAATGAGGTGATGGGCACCCCACGCTTCCACCGACTGCAGGGAAACCAACTTCTATCGACAGAGTTATGCAACCCACTCCCCTGCACCAAATTCAGAGGTCATCCTGGTGCCACGTGACACGCAGAAACAGCACCTTTTTTTCCCCACTAAGAAACCCGTTAAGTCAACGTGTCAGTTTCAAGTCTTTCATACAGGTTTATTTTCGCTTTTCATTGATTTCAGACGAACACGGATACGTTGCAACGCCCATGTGGACACTCAGATTGCCGTGTATAATCACAAGGACGAAAAGTTAAGATGTCTTTTTTCCCCTTGTTTTGGTCAACATTTCCTCTCTTGTGTTCAGGTCTTAATGTAGAAATCAAGCACGTGTTTTCCCTTGCAGAAAAAATATGAGCGCTACATTTACGCTAAAGAAAAACAATGAGCACATCTCTCTCGCTCTCACGCTCACCTTTACCCTCTTGTACGGTGCAGTGCAGGATTCTCTGGCTCAAAAGACAATGAGTGAGGTGTAGGTGTAGGTGTTGGGCGGGCGAGGGCTCTCCATGGTTCTGAAATAGTACCACTGACCAAGATCGGCAGATGGGGGCGCTAGACGTACGCAGCCTTGTCAAAAGTCACTTTTGGTTTGTGAGTGCTGGATTTACGAGGCACCTCGATGTAAACAATAATCACCACGTTCCAAAGCACTAGAAAAAAAAAAGTAATGAAAACCGAGAAATTGACCAGCCTTGAAGAGCCCTACAAGTCATGCTGCCAGCTCTGCGTTCGTCCAGTTCGTATCTCAAATTACTCACCATGTTGACTTCAGAAACCATGTCGATGCTGGAGATGTCTATGCTCATGCCAACATCCACGGGGGGACCTTCGGGTAAGAGACAGGGGCCGTGCATTAATACCTGGCCATCCTGTGAACTTGGAGATGCTTCTGGCTGCGATGTGGCCACCCTGGTGCCAAGCTCTCATGTGTGGTTTTACCAGCATGGAGCTGAGGGTTAAAAACGTGCTTTTATTTCACATTAGAGAAATCATTTACCTCCAAAATCAGGCCTCAAACGAATGTCATATCCTTTGAGCAGCTTGTCCACGGTCGCTTTCACATATGACATGTTGCTGGGCTCGTTTGCGCTGGAGAGGAGAGGGAGCAAGGAGGAGAGAGGAGAAACAGATTGAACAGACGTGCTCATCACGTTCTCAGCGAGCAGCGCACCGTCAGCAGAGAAATATTGAATATGAGAAGGAAATAAGAATAAGACCACACACGTCGACACGTCAAAAAAGAAAAGAAAAAAACTGACCTCTGCGCACAGCGGACCATGGAGATGGAGATCACTAAAGGGAGGAACAGGATCCCGGCACAGCGTCGCTCCTGCGCCGTCCACATCCCGAACTTTGAGGAGGGGAGAGGCTCCCTGAGGCTGATGCTTCCAGGAACGAAAACTTGGTCCGGGGAGGCAGAGATTCCCAGCAAGAGGAGAAACGCATGCGCGTCGCTTTAACCAACATCGACATCAACGCGCTGCTTCTTTATTCGTGTAGCGCTTCACTTTCCGAACGACGGAAGGAAAACAATTCCAACGATCGATTGCATTTTTTTTTTTTTTTTTTTGTTTATATCTGGCGGTCGCACAGGTGTGGCTGTCAAACCAGAATCAATATGCAGATGGAATCCAGCAGCCCTCAGGTAAACTTGGATACATGATCACAAGATGCTTCCGTGTCCGAGTCAAAATGTCCTGATAAGCTCGTCGTCCCCCACGTGCTGCCACAGAGAAGAGTGAATTATTGTTGTTATGATTATTACAATGATCGCGTCCTGCTGCGCGCGCCTCGTCCTCCATCCATCATGCTCAGAGACAGAGAGAGAGAGAGAGAGAGAGAGAGCGAGAGAGAGAGAGAGAGGAAAAAAAAAAGAAAACGGATTCAACGAGCTGCGCGTTTCGCTCCGTCCATCTGAAGTCCTGGGTTCCTCACTGGCACCATGCAGGCATCATCATGTGGTACGAATCAAAGCAAAGGAAGTTTATTATTGTATAATAAGACTAAAAATCCCGATGGGTAAAAAAAAAAAAAAAAAAAAAAAAAAAAGACAGTCTTTTTGTCATCATCATGTCATCTTCTGGAGTCTTTGCGTACAAGTTAAACATAGCAAGTCCACCCTGTCGGCGCTGGAAGGGTTTCGTTGTCAGTTCCGTGCAACACCTCCCGTGTTGAAACCCTCACCTTGCAGAAAGACACACATCTCTTTCCACTGGATGACAACATTTATATGAGCCATAAACTAGTGTGGCTATAAAGAGGAGATTGCAGCAATTCACAGGTTCCATACATGTCTACCTCAACTAGGGGTCAAGTGGGGGTCCAAAAGGTCCTAGTTTTTAGGGTTTAAAATCTGAAGGTTCCCAATCTGAATTGTTCTCCTATTAGTCAAGGTACTTACCCTTAACTGATACAGTAAGAACACCCAGATGTAGAATGGATCAGTTGATTATCATTGTGTAGGTGTTAGGTAAATATGCAAATTACTCTAAAATATAACAAATAATTTCTGTTAATAAATTGACAGCTCCTTTTGCAATGTTTAAAACATTAGTACCATTACAGATGTACCCCACTGCACTGCTTATAAGTAATAGAGTGTCATTTTCTGTTATGGCACCAGCACAGTGAATTTTCCATTTACACTCATTATAGTGGACACAGTAATTGGATATCTGTGAATGCAATTTATTTTTACTTAATGAATTTTTAAAGCTTAGATTATGGCTAATAGACATTCCAGAAAAATAATCAGGGAATCAAGTAATTATTGTACAATCCCTTGTACTGTCTCAGCAACTGTATTATGTGATTTCTATTATTAGATACAAAGTCATGGTTGAATGGGAAACAACCACGATAATAGCATTTCAATTTTTACATTTTCAGTATATCAGAAGGACAAAGGGGGTTTAGGCGCCTGAAGTGGTCAAGTCAACAGTCTAGTGGTACATCTGACAGCGGGGACTTTCTCAAATGCTGCCAATGGAATAGTCATAGTTGAAGGTAGTGCTGTGTTATGAACGAGGAAGAAAGGAACCAAGTCTTCAGTGACAAGTAATTTTCAAAGTCAAGGTCAACTTTATGGTGACTGCCGCAATAAGTTTAGAACATACATTTGAGCGAAATAGAATTTCTCTTGGAACACGGTGTGACGTAGAGGACAACATATACAGCATATACTATTGCTGCTATAGCGCAGCTCACAATAACTAACCACTAAACTAAAAACAGTATGGAATAGTGGTGTGGTCGGTACAATAAATAGAACTGTAAACAGATGTTGAAATGTTAGTGCAAAAAACTGAGTATATGTACAATAATTAATGTGACCTAATGTTGGTTGATGTGGAGTATATTAAAGAAATAGAGCAGCTATACTTGTGATAGACACCAATTTCAGTGAGGTTTCAGTAGAGACTGTCAGGAACCTGTGATTTCACATCAGCTTCCCTGTATGGCTACTTAATATTCAGGAAAAATTTGGATCATCAACATTTTAAGTGACTGTGGCTGCTTTATTATTTTTTAGTTTCCTTAATCATTGTATAAATTTTACTAGAAGAAAGCATACTACTGTCCTAAAAGCTGTTTATATGTGTGCAAAAGTGATGATGGCCTGTAAATATAATATGCGTTTGTGTTTCAGCAGTAACAAGGTCCTTCCAGATGAACTCACTTTCTAAAATAAAATATTTTGAACTTTTGTTACATTATTAAATGTGCATGATGTGTAATTCTGATTTTATGGTTCAGACATATAGTTTGATGAGTGTTGCTGCCCTTTTCGTTGCCCATAAATGTTGGGACAAGGGCCAAAACAAGCAAGTGAAATTCCAAAATCACTGTTGAAACAACCTTTTTTTATACATGATTTCATGAGTTCGTACCGGGTCATATTTTGAATTCTAAAATGAATGCTTGATGTGTTAGTAACAATTCTCCGGTATGATTACATAAATGCCTACAATAAGATAGTGTATCGCAGCAATATGTGGACGGGTGGGTCATTCGGTCTCCATTAGTGTAGAGCTGAGAAGTCACTAAATTATGCCTGCTGCTTTGGTTGTGACACACTTAGTTTTTGGCAAAATAATCACATTGCACCAACCTACCTCCGCAAATGTGTTCCAAAGCACTTTAACATCTTCCTTCTAATTGGCAAGAAAGAGACAAAGTTGGGACCTCACACAGGCACAGTTAATACTGAGCAACAAATATCTCACAATGACATCCAGTGCTGAAAATGCAACGGCCAAAAACTCAAGGATGGAAAAGGAATAAACAGGGAAAAGAAGGACCTGAGGAAGGAGATGCTATTAAACAGAAATGCAAATAGCCAAGAGATGGAGCCCTTCTCTTATGACATGGGCTTCTTCAGCAGCACCACGGCAACAGCTTCCAGCAGAAATTCTCTCTGTTGCCACAGGCAGGAAACTGTCACATGGACTTTGCAAACATGCAAAACCTGTGGCTGTTCAGATGCTGATTTCACACTGGGAAATTTAATGAGGTCTCACAATATGCATTAAGTGTTCACAAAACATTTTAGTAAACATAATGTTACTGGTGATACTTGTGACCTGTATGGAACAGAGATGATCCCTTTATTTTCATTAAAGCCTAAACATTAATAATAAATGCTATTGTGAATTGCGATGCAGATATTTATATCTTTTAAAATATAGGTATGTAATAGTGAACAACAACAACAATAATAATAATAATAATAATAATAATAATACATTTTGCTTAAAAATAAACACGGGCGAGGCCATCACGTTTTCCGTGATGTTTTCATATTCATCCCGCAAGGAATTCTCTCTGCCGCAGAGTAATTTAAAAAACACAAAGGCTTTTGCATCTAATATCCTGGCTGTAATTCCCTTTTTCAGCAGCAAACATCCTACCAAAGAGGAGCATCACATCAGAACCTGTGATGCAGAAGTTCAGTGATATTCAGCAAATATGCACTGAGCAGAGGATTACGAAAGGACGTTGTCCTTTTCCTGGACCCCCCATTTTCTTGTGCTTCTTTCTCGAAGTTATTGAAATGTGAAGTGCGGGAGGCTTTGCGTCTTCAAACTCATGAGCTCCTCTAATTGGCAGACATTAATACTTCAAGGGATGTCGAGCTTTTTGTTCTAATTTCGCCTTATCAGTAAAAACCAGACGCGGACACGCCCACTCAGTGTCCCGGCAGCCGATTGGACAGTTGCAACATGTGGCTCCCTGCCATTGGACCTTGTGCTGATTTTTTTCAAAAAAGAAAAATTCCCTCCTCTCTACTCCCTCTGTCAGGTGCCCTAGGAGGGGCGCTCCAGAGCCTGACATTGAACTCAGCCAATGGCTTCCTTCTGAGAAACTGCCATCTATAAGCAGAGAAGAGGTCTACAAGGAATTTTGAAATCCCCCTCTCCCTCGGGTTCTTGTCCTTCAGAGTTCTTCCTGCTTCTCAGGGTTGGAGAAGGTTGACATCCTCCATCCTCAGTTTACCTACCAGTGTACCTTCCATAGCCTAAGACTTTTTTGTACATTTTCAAGCCTTCAAGAATCCCATCCGACAGTTATTCCACAAAACATCTCCTCAAAGCTGCGAAAGTTGAGACCGTGCGTGTGTGTGCGTGCATGTGTGTGTGCATGCGCAAAAGAGTCCATTCACTGCTGCTGAAAAACAGTGTCAGTAAAACATGGAGAGTCGAGTAGCTGCTGACAGCCAGTAAATACTGCGCAATATACTGCCATGCGAGCGGCCCTCCATTAAGCTCCTAATAAAACTTTTGGAGGGCGAATCGGGTTCAAGACCTTGCAGGATGCTCACGACATAAATACACTGGGCGTGCGACAAACTTTATTTAACCTTGATAAAGACTGAAAAAACATATGTAGACCACCCACTATAATGACAGTAATAATAATAATTATTATTATTATTATACAGCCATTGAAATAAATAAATCCTGTCAACTGAAAAGAATCTGGCTTGCTGTTGTACTTTGTGTTTGTTTATACCTGAGAAAGAAGGCTATAAAAAATGACATGCATTCAGTTCTCCAAGAAAGTGCTCATTTGCAAAAAGGGACATCTGGTTCTCAGCATATTGCTTTGTAAATGAGGACTCTCATATTCAGATGCATAACATTTTTGTATAAATACCAATAAGAAATCTGGAGACTGAGCCAAGCTCTTAGTGTCACACCCCAGAGAGTGAATGAAAAGGCAGTAAAACATGTCTATGGCTGAAAGGAACAGGTTATGGTCGGGCCCACAGAAGATGCTGATTTCAAATGCAATGTACTGAGATGCCGTTGATGTCCAAAATGGTCTGGATCAACTCAGTAATTTTTTTAAAATTACTTTTCAAACTAGCAGAGAGCTGTGTAGTGGTTTGAGCCATTGCCCTGCAGTCTTACCGTTCCTGCCCCTGCTGTAGTACCCTTGACCAAGGTGCTTAGCCAGATCTGACACAGTACGAATTACTCAGCTGTATAAATAAGTAAATAATTGTACAGTTGATTGTCTAACATTACAAGTCACCTTGGACAGCAGTGTGAGTTAAATGATAAAGTACGTTAAATTTTCAATTTAGAATTTCACTCAAAACTTGCAGACTTTGGCTTTTGACTGTGACCTCCCTTGTGACCAAGGGTAGCAGGTATTGTAGTACTTCAGGAAATTGACCAGTAAACTAAAGGCTGCTAGTTAATGGTACAAAGGTCCAGCTGTAGTGTTACTGCTTGAGTGGAATAATATATTATAGCAGTAGGATTAAAGTTTTCTCTTTATCATTATTAGGAGGGGTGTAGCTCAGAATTCTGCCCCCCTGAAATAATATTACACACACATACGCTGGCTGAAACCGCTTGTCCCAAACGGGGTCACGGTGAACCGGAGCCTATCCCGGCAACACAGGGCATAAGGCTGGAGGGGGAGGGAACACAGCTAGGATGGAACACCGGTCCATCACAAGGCACCCCAGCTGGGACTCGAACCCCAGACCCACCAGAGAGCAGGACTCAGCCAAACCTGCTGTACCACCGTGCAATAAAACTACAACACCCCCCCGAATTAATTTTTAAATTTACAGCTGGAAGTGGCCATGTCCAAGTGTGGACCTTAAGATTCATCATCACGATTCACCCCAACAGAAGTGGCCTTCATCATTAATTCTATTCTATTCTATTCTATTCTATTCTATTCTATTCCAATTTGTCTTTTTTTTGTTCTGTTTTGTTTTGTTTCTTATTTATTAGGAAAAATACAAGATATAGTTTCCTGGAATGTGTAAAGAAAAGGAAAAGAGGTCAGCATGTAAATATGAAGTGGGCATAAAATCTTACCTTCAGCCTGTTAACAAACACACAGCAGCCATGCATCAGTTTTCCCGAAGGCGTTGAATTTATGCACTTTTAATGTACTTTTTTAGTGTCATTGCTCACATCAGAAGGTACCACGGGGACGTGGTCCCAGCGGGTGATGGCACCACTTCCCTCCTCCTCTCCCCTGAGGAACAGGCCCCCCACCAGCAGTAGCAGATGTATCCACAGCGCTTGGTGGGACCACGTTGCTGAGCCATCGAAAGCTCATACAGGAACTATGCATGTTGCTCTCTTAGTTGCAATTCTTCTACATACAGTATGTACAGTCAAGAGTTTTTCTATTCCCACTGGCTTTTCTTAACCACCACAGCACATTTCATGTATACTTGTTTAATTTCACTCTTATTCCTGTGTTTTATTCCTTTTTTGGAAATAAAGAAAACAAACATTGAAGGTCACTTTAAAGTACGAGCAACAAAATATTAATGACAGCAGCAACTGAAAAGGTGTTGCGCTTGAGACCTGGTATTGCCGAGGATGCCCAGGTGGGGGCAAATGAGAGCTGCTCTCTTGTCCTGATCAGACTCCCTCTTGCATTCTATTGTATCTGTTGGTTTTAAACCTTAATGAGGGGACATGCAGCTGCGGGAATTAAATTTAAAATTAGACAAGACCTAACCTCAGGCAGAACAGAAATCCAGTGACGCTGGAGTGGGTACAGCACACATCTGGTTTCACTGAGAGATGAGCTTTGTGCTCTGCTGTCTCGTGGTATAAATCAGCTAATAGAATAGTATAGCTAAATAATAGTTAGTATGTTCATACTAAAATACTAGCTAATAAATTAATTTTAAAAAGGGCTCACAAATACCTATAAACCCCAAGTGCTACTTTAGAAGGCTGGTGACCCTGTGTTTCCTTTGCTCTGATTTTCTAATTGTATAAATGCATCCTTTGACATGTGTGTCATTATGGGACCAGTTTATACGTGGCTCTGGGTAAATGATTTCATTTTCTAAGTGTTCTGTGAACTGCGCCCCCTTCCAGCACCCCCTATGTATGGATGCCCTCGTAGGACAGCATGCAGCACCCTCTGAAAGTCAATGCACCGCTGCCTTAATGTTGTCCTCTACTGAGAATGACAGGAATATCGTTGCCTTTAGAGAAAATGCTGATCCACTGCTTGACGCACAGAATGTGAGAGAAGGCATCATCATTATTATTATTATTATTATTATTATTATTATTATTATTAGCCAAAGGACCACATATCAGCTCTTTCCAATACATCACCTGCTGCCCTGCTTGTTTAAGAATAAGCCATATCATAACTTTTTTCAT